>NC_042998.1:191507175-191542175 GCF_006345805.1 Octopus sinensis | reverse complement strand
TTCTTACTCTCCGTCTCTTAAATTTGAGTCGCTATCTGAAGACAATGTGGTCCTGAATCGCATTAGGGTAGGGAACATTGAAGAACGTATATGTGTCTGATGTACGACCTAAGTACATCAGATACACACTGTTTTATGATTTTTCATGTATATAATGTTGACCAAGATGTTGCTAATAATATCTCACTCCTAATATCAACATTAATACAGTAACCATGGGATCGGAACTAACCTTAGTGAAAACAAAATACAACAAAAGATAAAAAATGATCTCTCTGTAATTATATTGAACATGCTTTCATGAATATGAATAATTAAGAATCAAAGTATTGTGTATAATATTTATATAAGATAGATTCATTGAAATATATTTCGCTCTGTAGATCCTGTTAAAAATAAATCAATATGTGAAAATGTTTACGTTGATAGAACTGGCCATATGTTGTTTGCGCCGATCAACAGCTGTCATAACTAGTCTCCGAGATGTCTGTACAGTAGAGAAAATGATGCACCTTAAGTGTTCAACGAAATTACGCTTGGCAACATTTCATAGACTAAGAACCATTTTCCAAGGAATATTATGAAGACGGCTATCCCCATATTTTAATTATTTTCATCCAGATTTTACACAAATCAATTATTTGTGCCAAATTTAATATTCCTGTCAAGATTTGTTCCATCATTTTGTTGCTATAGTTTTCTAAATTTGTATGCGTATGTAACAACACTCATTTTTCTTATTATACGATCTTGAATCAATATATATATATATATATATATATATATATATATATTTATATTATATATATATATATATATATATATATATATATATATATATTTATTTATATATATATATATATTATATATATATATATATATATATATATATAGAGAGAGAGAGAGAGAGAGAGAGAGAGAGAGATATGATCTGCTTCTGTACTGTATGTAGGTATGCAGGCATTGATATATATATGTATGCATGCATAGTTATGATTATGTGTGTGCGCGAGAGAAAGAAAAAGAAAAGTGGAGAGAGAACAAAAATTATCTAGAAAGAAGAACTATGTGGGGCCAGATTTATGAATTCGGAAGGTAACCATATAATAAAGATATACTAAATAATATAAAATATTAATTTTTGCTTCATAAAGCAGTTTTCCATTCGTGAGGCAATAAACCAGTGCTTAGTGTCAATTTCGACTGATTCTGAACATGAAAGGAGAAACAGTTCACTAGAACTGAAATGACATTACTCTTTTACTTGTTTCAGTCATTTGATTGTGGCCATGCTAGAGCACCGCCTTTAGTCGAACTAATCGACTAGTACTTATTCTATCGGTCTCTTTTGCCGAACCGCTAAGTTACGGGGGCGTAAACACACCAGGATCGGTTGTCAAGCAATTTTGGGGGACAAACCCAGACACACAAACATGTATGTGTATATATATATAATACATATACACATACATGTATATTATACATGCATATATACGACGGGCTTCTTTCAGTTTCCGTCTACCAAATTCACTCATAAGGCTTTAGTCGGCCCGAAGCTATAGTAGAAGACACTTGCCCAAGGTGCCACCATGTGGTTCGTAAGCAAGCTACTTATCACACAGCCACTCCTACGCCTGTCATTATGGAAAAATCTGTGCTTTTTTTTCTGTAACATGAGGACAGCTATGGTCATGTGCCTCCAGCATAATCGACACTACAGCTTTCCTGCGTTGATTCCGGTTAATATAAGGGTTAAGTGTATACAAAACTTACAAGAAACCTGAAGACAGATTAATTTTCATGGAACAGAAATAATTCAGTGTAGCCAGTGGCATCAATTTCGACGATATAATCATAACGAAATATGTGTATGTTTGTATGTATGTGTGTATGTTACGTGTGAGTTTCGTATGTTACGAGAGAAAGGGAGAAAAAAAGTCAGTGGGTGTGTGAGTGCGTGTGTATGCATGTATATATATATATACATATTGATACATAATGTATATATGTATACATATCTATATTTTGTATATATATCTATATATGTACGCGTATATGTATGCCTGTGTGTAGGTGTACAGCGTTATGGTTTTCTATATTTATACCGCCAGTGAATTCCCCATGATTATTGAATAACACGTCGTAATTTTTATACCTAAAGTTTGCATCATTACACGCCTTTGTATGAAGGAATTCGAGTGCTCAGTAAACAGACATTCTCATTAATGTTAATGACGTATTGACTGCACAGGCGTTTGTGTGTGTTTTTAAGCTATTTAATATACTTACGTGTGATGTTGAAGATAACAGAGCAAACATAAGTAAATTATCTTATGTTGGGTGTTGTATTTATGTTTTTAGGTTTAGATTTTTGTGAACGGCAATTAAATATCATTCGTGTGGAGATACTGGCTATATACATAATTATGAAAAAAAAATTCGTGTTTCAGATAAAAGAATTTAGATTTAATATCATTCAGCGTTTCCACAAGTTTTCAGTAATCGATCAGTAATGTCATTACAGCTTCCCTGTAATCAATTAGTACTGTCATTAAATCATGCCCGGTATTAGGGACCATAAAATGTAAAAAAAAAAAAAAAAATGGTAGAAAAGCTTTCCATTTTGTTTTGTTTTATTTTTTATTTTTATTTTTATTTTTTTACAGTGATCAACCTTTATATCATTAACATTGTCGATCGTATTTATATAGAGGTTACTTTTTTTTTTTTAATAATAACACAATGGTATTCGGAAATGTCTACAAATCGAATAGACTATAGAGATGTTGGTGTAAAGGTTGGTTTTAAGGTTCAAAAGAAAATAATTCAGACGCAATCTCATGCATTTAATTGAAGAGAATTCAGTTGAACTAATTTGAAGACTACACTTTAATCTAAACTGCTGATAACAGACGATAACTTTTACTTATGTTTTTAAAGTTTGGAATCGTGAATTAGACTGGCAGATGAAAATATACAAAAATTACCAATTTTTTAACTTTGCATATGTAATATAGTGATTTCAGTGTACTTTTCAAAGAGGGCGACCGACCTGCAAGGTATTTGCTACAATATACTGTATCTAATTCAACTGTTCGCCCGATAAAAATTTTCTATTTGACATTGAAAGTCCATAACATTTACAATGAAGAATAATAAAAAGTTTTCGATAAAAACACACACACAGATATATGTACATTTTATATGGGTTTGAAATTTGGACAAAAAGCCAGAATAGTTCAGGGGACGAAGTAAGTCAATTACATTGATCCCAATGCTGCTCAACTGGTACTTATTTTATCGAGCTCGAAAAGATGAAACGTAAAGTCGACCCTGGCGGCATTTGAACTCAGAACGTAAAGTCGGACGAAATGCCTCTAAGCATTTTATCTAGTGTGAAACAATTCTGCCCGCTTGCCGCCTTTGTGTTATTTCTATATTAATTGGACATTCTTGTATATTTCAATCTACTAATCTAATTCTTATGCAAATTTTTCTTTAGAATTATGATTTCATATGAATATAATGCATTTCAGGTCTGTAATTTCTTGACATTGAAGTGTCCCTTAATGATCTTGTATACTCTGAAGGTACGTTCTAAGAAATGCACAGTAATAGGTTTTTGGTTTTAGGTTAGCATTACCAGAATATAGTGATGATTGTAGTTTGGTCAAAATACGGAAGAACATTAATTTGAAGTTTAGCATTACAATATCAATAACAACTTAAAAGAAATATTGTCACTAATTTAAAAACCGTTGTAGTACCTTAAAACCCAAGTAGTAATATTTGCTTAATAATTAAGTTATTTAAAACTTTCTAAAAAATTTTTATTTTAGTAGAATATTCTGATATTAACCTAGAATATTCAGCTACTTCCCTCAATAGTTCTCAATAACCTCATCGAAAACTTTACCAGAAGGATTTTCAGCCATCCCTTCCTTAAGACTATACACCATAAGGTAATTTCGTGCGAAAAAAGTTCTTTACATGCAAATGGATTCAAAGAGAGCACCTCCTGAAATGAAATAGAGGATGTGATATATGATTCATACATCCTTTTTTCTTAGCTGTTAAATTTGATACAGTAATGATATTTTTAACGTTAATAGACAAACGCTTGTCGGCCGCAAATATAGAAACAATTTTAATAGACACTATCTGAAAATAATCTACAGATGTACCCAGAACATTAAGTCTATAATATCATATCCACTCACAAAACTGACGTAGATAAACAAATAAATTCCCATTTAATGAATTATGAAGCTCAGAAGCTATTGTTTACGAGACAACACTCACCTCTACAAAAAGTCCATCGGGTTGTCAGTGGTCATCTTCATAAAACCTTTCCTGGCATAGCACATACTTGTAACATATACATAACGGAAGGGAAATTTAAACAACAAATTGTAATCATACGACCATCTTTACTCATACAGAAGAAATACAATATAACTAAAAGGCGGCATCTGAAAAAAAGAAACAAACAAACAAACATCGGACTGCTATATTAATTACAAAAGCACTGACAGTTCTAAGCATATACAAAAAAAGTAGAAGCAAAGAATATGACCCGTGAGTAGCACAGAGAAGTGAAAATGCTCAAAAATGAACGTTCATATTCAACTCCAGTTCAAAAATATTTGAGAATTATTAACATTATAAAGGAACACTTGTTTCTTTTCTTTACCATGTTACTTTTAATATCTGTGCTCCCTTCTCCTATGCCTATTATGTGCAGCTTCCTTATCGGGGTTGTATTGAACCTCTTAATTCCACGTTATATATTTGTCCTTCAAGTTGTGTGTGTGCGCGTGCGCGTCGTGTATTTCCAACATCGCCAAAATTGAAGGAGTGAATAATATCTAACATCTAAGAGTTATCCACCTGAACGAAATTATTTTTGAAAAAATGTATTCAAAATATTTTGCCAGTCTCAACTTATTCCGAGGTACAGACCTGATTGAGCACCAATGAAAAACATTTGAGCAGCACTGTAAGAGTTTCTGCTTTATAAATTTAGGTAGGAAAACGTTATATTGGGCATTGTATATTTTTTTTTATTGTATATTATTTTTTTTAATTAATCACAATCATACACATAAAGGCTTTCATATAATTAATGCCATCCCTATATTGAAAATGCTTTGCTCTTCGTAAACAAAATTTTACAAGTTTTGGAATAAGCCGTGAGTGCTGAATAATGCATTAACTTAATTTTTAGGCTGTGATTTAGCGACCTTTGAAACAGATTGCAAAATTATTCCTGCTACATTTCTCCTAAATCCTTTCTGATCACCAACGCTTTTTATTAATCAAATTTCCTTTATCAAAATCCGAAACTTTTCAGCAGTGGCAATGCCTCCCCATATTTGTTTGAGTTGTTGGAAAGTACAGTTATATTTCCGTTATAAGATATCCTTTTTTATATGGAAATTCGACGCTATAGCTGATGTTCACTACTATGATACCTTCTTCGCAGGTTTAGTCTATCAGAGCTAACATAGAATTAAACAACAGAAGAATGAACAAAAATAACAAAACTCAACTTTGTATGAATAAAATATTGACTGAAAAACCGCTTGCCCCAGCAGAATCAATAACTGGCAACGAGTGAAATTTCTCTATTACTATGCAGTCGTGGACACGCTATAAGTATTATCATTACAGTTAGCATCAATTAAAATTTGAACCCTTTCAACGGATCCGTTATCAAGTATAAGTGTCATTAGAAAATCTAGGAAAAGAAGAAATAAATGCAAATGTTTACTATGCCACCAATCTTAGTAGTCTCAGATGCACGATAAAAGAGATTTTCAAAATGGATAATAAATATTCAAATTGACGCAAGTCAAACAGGGTAGTGATCTACTACGCTTCACGATGGACATAGAAAGCACTGTATTTTCCCAATTCCCAGCGTCTTTGGCGTCAGCAACATGCAATCAACGTAAAAGGTGCATTCCAGGTTTCAGATATTTCGAGGAGAAACATTTCATTTCAAAACAGTACAAAACTCTAGCTCCTTCAAAGTAGGAAACTCTGACCTCAGTACACTTGTTATAGCATTCTAACGCATCGTGAAGGCCCAGTGGAAGTCCAGGACACTTATGACAGCCTCGTTCATCTTTACCTCTATATTGGAGAACAACCAAAACTCATTGGGTGTAAGGTCTGTGATATAGGAAAAAATGACGACGGATAGATTAATGCCCATCTCTGTCAAGTAGTTGACTACAAGGATTGAATTGAGCACCAGTGCATTGTCCTCGTACATGGGGCCACCGTCCCGAGAAGAAGAGCTCTAACTTCTTGCGACGAAATCTCTTCCTGAACTCCCTCAAAACCTCCACAAAGTACTATTTGTTGAGACTCTGGCCAGAGGAAACCCAGTAGATTTATATATTTCCCTTGCTGTCGAAAAAGGGAAACGTCCTGAGCTTCATGGTTGACTTGCATTGTCTGACCTCTTCTGCCCATGAAAAACAGATGCTCAGCTCATACAAATCAACACATAGACAGTCTGAAGTATTTCGCAAGTTTCTGTAGAGATTTTACCCAGTTTAACACAAAATTTTATTGCCTAATGAGCTTTCAAATAGTTTTCATATTGCGATTGCATTCTGAAAGCTGATCAGTTGGGACAAGCAGTGATTCAGAGAATGTATTCAAAGAAATGGTTCAACCGTCTCATTCAATCTGGAATAACAAAAATACTCTGGGATAGTTACAAGTGCCTCTCCCCATAAAAACACTGCAATACTTCTTGTACACGTACATCCATATATACGCATTTACATATGCACACACAAACATGTGTGTGTACATACATACATACATACATACATATATATATGTGTGTATATAACCCCACCATTTACTGACATATATATATATATATATATATATATATACTAGCAGTATCGCCCGGCGTTGTTCGGGTTTGTAAGGGAAATAACTATATAAGCATTTTTAGAGACTTACTTCCCTTATAGATGCCAATTCGGGCTTTCTTAACCATTTCTGTTTTGGTGTCTTCAAGCCATGAAGTCGTTGTTCTAAAAGAACGCTGGTCTCCTTGACAACGCTTTACGACATTGATTTCCTTACACTCCCTTCCCCACAGCTTCACGAGGGAGGGAAGAAGGGGTAGAAGCAAACACAGGTGCAGGTGTTTGAGCGTGGACGCCAACTCCGCCGTCATCGACACACGAAAAATTATGCATTAAAATGGAATAAAAAATTATGTTAAATTATTTTAAAAATCGTAGACTCATCGTAGACGCGCGCTAATAGCCAGACGTGCTCGATATTAATCACGACTATAAGATACTCGAATTTGGTTAAACTGCACCGCAAAATGTGGGAGGAGTTAGGAATCTAAATCGAAGGGGACAGACACTCACACAACTAGAGTTTTATATATATATATAATATATATATATATATATATATATATATATATATATGTGTGTGTGTGTGTGTATGTATGTCTGTATGTATATATATATATATATGTATATATATATATATATATATATATATATATATATATATATATATATAATATATATATATATATATATATATATATATATACAGACATACATACGCACACATTCAGAGAGAGAGGCAGAATGGAAATAGCTTTGCTAAAATGTTCTTTCCAGTTCCTAATCATTAAGGCTATGTATGTATGTATGTAACATGTTTTGAAACTTAGTTTCTTTTTTTTTATTTTTCTTTATGCCTTAGAGTAAGAAATATAGCAAAATGCTTCAGGACCCAGTTGTAAAATGTTTAGAATAATATTAATTTAATTGAAAATTTACGCTTATGACTCATCTACACTGCTGAATTGGAAAATCGAATTCCTTTAAAGTCAACAATGCATTGAAAGCAAAAATTCTTCCTTACAGTTTGCAAACATGCAGACACTCACTGCTTTTCTGATACACTAGCACTGTAAAATATATATCATACATGTAAACTCACAGAAACGTTGGCATTTAGCCAACAGAGCCGTAATAATGCGAGCAAGAAGTTTAAATTAAATTTTATCTTCAACAAACACCATCATTCTGGCAACAACAACAAAAACAATAACAAAACTACAGACGGTCTGTACGAGTGTTATTTCTGCTAAGCAATATCCTAGATATTATTGCACTGTTTATAGTACTGTTTCAGTTGGTGATGGTAGATGGTGTTGATGAGCGAGGTAGCCGTCGTAATCATGTTATTTTTATACTCATTAATTATGACAGAGATGATGATGAGGGGGAACATGATGGGTGGGGGGAAAAAGGCGATGGTAGTATTGATGGTGTTTGAAGTGGGGGGGGGTTGATGCTCAAGTGTATAACGCAGGGAAAAATCTTGAAAATTGATGTAATATTGTTAATCTATAGTCGAGATTTTGCAATGGACAAATTGATAAAAACACATCGATTAATCAATACTGATGCAATGAACCAAGAGAAATTGAATATTTTATTAAAATTTTATATATAACTAAATATCGGCATGTTTGTTTGTATGAGTTTATCGGGTCTAAAAGCTATGCATCGAAAACCGAAAGTGTTGAAACTATCCTTAAAATAAATAGTGCATATACACAAATGCAACTCTTACTGCTACTTTTACGAATACCTTACAATAAGACATGGTTGCAGACGCATCATAGCTGGGATATAGTCGACTGAATGTTAGTGCAGGCGTGGTTATGTAGTTGAAAATGTTTTACTAAGCAAATGCTTGTTGCTGGGTTCAATTTTACTGCGTGGTTTTGGGTACGGATCATAGCTTTGGGTTCGCTAATACTTTGCGAGTGACATTTTCCTGGTAGAAATTGTACAGAAGTACGTCATATATTTATACACACACATGTATGTATGTATGTATGTATGTATGTATGTATGTATGTATGTATGTATGTATGTATGTGTGTATATATATATATATATATATATATATATATACATACATATATATGTATGTATGTGTATATATATGATATATATACATTTTGTCTCTCCTTGTTTTTTCTGTGTCCCTTTCTGTAGAAGAGCGTAGGCTCGAAACGTAAAATACTTTTTCTATTCCTGAGCGTTATACTAATACATCTGTTTGTTTTGTACACCACCTGTCTTCGTCTTTTGTTTTTTTCGTAAACTCTCCCTATATATATTATATATATATATATATATATATATATATATATATATATATATATATATGTATATATGTATATACGCAGAGAGAACGAGAGAGGGAGATGTATGTACGTGTGAGTGTGAGAGTATGTACAGAGAGAAAAATAGAAGTATAGTTTGACGAGATGGATGTATACACATATATAATGTGTATGCATATTGTATGTAGATATATGTGCATATGTACGTGTTAGGGCCTTGCCAGAATCATTATAATGTTTGGCTTATTACGAAATCTATGCAATTGTACGTGTTTATATCAATTTGTAGTGGTGTAGAAACTGGTCGATGTTCTCGAAAATGCTTCTCTTTACACTTGTCTACAATTTTCATGTCATATTTTACCATAACGATGAAATGTAAATACAAAGTACTGTTGTGAAAGAAATCGACTAGAAATTCAATATAAATTTCTGCCCAAGCTTGGCGGTAGTGAAATCTCTGAAAGCTGTAAAACTGGATTAAAAGATGTGAATGACATGAATGACATCCTTCCGCTGTCTAAAATGTTGAATCGAAATAACTGACTTTAGAAAGTCGAACGGCGAGTGAGTAATCATAATACTGTACTGTCCCAGTTATGGTCGTTTAGCACTATCTGAGCCCTGATTTAGTAGACCTAATGCCTTTCAGTCCAAACGTTTCTGTTATCTTAGAGTTGCATAGGGCTACAATATCTAATGTGCCTATCCTTATTTGAGTGAATGTTAAAGTGCATGGCGCATTGGTTAGAGCACCGGGGTCACAATCATGAGGAAGTGAGTTCGATTCCCAGACCGGGCAGTGGGTTGTGTTCTTGAGCGAGTCGCTTTATTTCACGTTGTTCAAGTTCACTCAGCTGTAGAAAATGAGTTGCGACGTCACTGGTGCCATCGGACTTTTACTTCCTTTTGAATATCATCGGTGGCGTGAAGAGGGGAGGGTGTCATACATGGGCAACTGTTGGTCTTGCATAAATAATCTTGCCCGAGCTTGGACCTCGGGGGGAAATTTCTAGGGTCAATCTCATGGTCATTCATGACCGAAGGGGGTCTTTAGCTTTTATTTAAGCGAGCACCGTGCGAATAGGGTGATGTAAAGCTTTCTAGAAGGTCGAGATATCACGTAGAGGCTCACACTACACCTTTTGTCCTTTTTCTATTTTTGTTCTTTCGCATGTTTATTATAGCTGGATTCACAGTACAAACCGAGGCTGTGTGTCGATGTTACCTCAACAAAATATTGCAATTTCAGAGGAGGAGATAAGTCGAGTGCATCGACCCCAGTGCTCAACTGGTACCTATTATAACAACACGGAAAAAATAAAAGCAAAGTCGTCTTCGGTGTAATTCGAACTCGGAACGTAAAGACGGACGAAACGCCGCTAAACATTTTGCCCGTCATGCTAACAATTGCCACAGCTCACTGCTTTCTTCAGACCTAATATTGTTTGGGTTTTGTGTAGGGAAATGCAACGATATCTTGAGATAATTCGGAACATCATCGAGGATTAAATAACCCACTTTAACTCAAATTTCAAATGGTAACTTTTAGGGTTAAAATGTAAATATAAAAGAAAGAAAAAAAGAGCAAGTACCTCTTGAAGCAGAAAGTCCGAATACTTCATAAGATTACTTAAGCTTTGCATTTGCAAATTAAAAAGTTTAAAGAATATTTCACGAACAACCTTATCAGATTTTCATTCGCCTGCATTGAATATATTAAAGAAGGGAGAAAATTGAAATCTAAGTTATCATATAAAATAGCAGAAAAATAAAATATGAGATTTCCAAGCATTCATGAGAAATAGTTACTAAGGTGTACACTGTTCATGTAATTTCCTACCTGAACTAAAAAAAGCAATACTTTTCTTAGTAGTAAGTATCGTTTATTAGTAAAATTCAAATGTCTATTTTTGTAGATTCTTCATTTCCTTCCTTTTAATTCATCTTCCTTATATATGTATTTTTATAAAACTTTTTCTTCTTAAATGAGCATTATCATCTTCTAAACCACTTCAGTTGTTCCTTCCCTTATCTATGCCATTCTATACATACATCGATGCGTATGTAACTATGAGTGCATATATATATATATATTATATATATATATATAAAACACGCACATATCTACACATATTAACATCCAAATATATATATATACACATACATATATATATATATATATACATATATATATATATATATATATATATATTATATATATAATATATATATATATATATATATATATATATATATGTATGTATGTATGTATAAATATATATTATACTATATAGTGTTATTTGTCTCTATGTGTACACATATAAGAGCGCGGCTGTGTTCGCGAGTGTTCGTGTAGATGTGCACTTTTCTAAAAATGTATGCCGAGCATATAATCAGGTATGTAAAAGAATAAAGAAAGACAGAAGGTCTGAACATATATAATGTGAGTGTGTGTGTGTGTGTGTGTGTGTGTGTGTGTGTGTGTGTGTGTGTGTGTTCGTGTGTGTGTGTAATGCGCATATATACTTAGAAATGTGTGCATATCTATGAATGTGAGGTGGAGATGTACGATTTAAATAGCAAGATTGACGTATATTTTTCCAGCAACATGCATTCATAATTATTAATATATATATATATATATATATATATATATATATATATATATATGTATGTATGTATGTATGTATGTATGTATGTATGTATGTATGTATGTATGCATGTATGTAATGTACATAGATACATATTTATATACGTATGAAGATGTATATATATGTACATTATATATATGTATATATATATATATATATATATATATATATATATATATATAAACATATACATACACATATATGATATAGATATAGATGCATATATGTATACACATGCACACAGACACACATAATTGTTTTGTGTGTCATCTCTACTTATATCCGAGGCCCCAAGGATCTGCTTCGTAATTCAGTTTGTATGTGTGCGTATGTGTGTATGTCCGTATGTGTGTGTATGTTTGTGTGTGCGCATGTACGTGCGCGTATATGTATGGTGTTTGTGCGGAATCTTTAGCTGGTGTATCTCTGTTCTGTTGGAGTCTTTGTAACATTACGTGAATGATTGTAGCAGTCTGGTTGCATTACATAGAATGCGGAATGTTCGAGATATATCCATGTATATTCCCATTAAATGTCCCTAGGGAGACGTGTGCTATATTCCATAATTCTTTTGATGGTGCTTGCACAGCCGACCATCATTAAATGTCAAACTATAGCTGATGTAAGATTTAAGGATGTAAGGAGTACTGGGTTCTGACAGTGTTTCTCATTTCTCTTTCCCTACATTACGAATATCAACAGTGTTAGGAAACTTTGAAATGTTCTATTGCCGTATGCTGGAGGGTTACTATACAGAGAATAGAAGCAGGAAGTATATTCATAGTGCGCTAATCGGAAATATTATATATATATCAATTGTATAAATAGTGTAATGACTTGAATCACTTACAAATAGTTTACAAAACAAAATTTAAGTAATCTATCTTAGTACACATTCTCTTCTGATAAAAGAGAGATTTTTGTTTGTGTGTGTGCGGAGGGGGGTATGTTTCTGTGTGTGTGTAAACACACGCGAGTGAGCGAACAAGAGGATGAGAGTCGCGCTAATATATATATATATGAATTTGCATCTATTGAGAAGAACTGATTAATTAGGCACCGCACTGAAAATTCTTTACATTATGGTTCTAGGACGTGAAACAAAGCTTACTTTTTAGATATTTCAAAGCAAAGTGACTTTTCTTGACTTCGATTCCGAACGTTCGAGAAACTTATTGCAATTAAACATTCACACATCTACACATACATATACATATGTGTATGAGATGAGTGTGTATGTCTGTGTGTGTTTCTGCTTCCGTTACGTCTATAGTGAACTATAGTAACGGATACTTTACGCCGTTTTAATGAGCCCGCATCTAATGAAGTAATCATTTTTATTAATGGTGATCCCCATGAAAATCGTGATATCCTCATTGGTGCTCGAGATAAAAACCTTAAGCGTGTTTCAGAGACACATCCCACTTATGAGGCCCTCCAGTACCAGTAACCTCTTATATTGTGGAATGGACAAGACGGGTATCATTTCAATATTCCACAGATTGAACCTGCAACAAGAAAGCCAATTATAAACAAAAATGTTTCATCAAATGACTTCTGTTCCTACCAACTGATGTTAAGACCAGAGCAATCAAATCAGTTACATATGTATCGTGATCTATTCCAGCAATACCTGGTTGATATGAATGCTAAAGCTGAGATTTAGCGTCTCCTGTACATTCATACATAACAGAAAAAGTTAAGGGCTAAAATTATATTCATCGCCAAGATGCTCTGCGGAGAGATGGTGATATTCAAAACATAGGGCAACTTATAATCCTCCTATCATCATACATCATACACAGGTGGCCCTCGATGTATGCACGAACGAACAAAAGATGCTATGGAATATGTCAGGACATATGGAACACCAGATCATTTTATCACTTTCACCTGAAATCCTAAATGAGAGGAAATAAAATCTAACCTTTTTCCAGTGTTGCAACTTCTAGTATTGCAGCTACACTCCTCGATGGGCGAAGGACTGCTCATTCCATGTTCACGCTCCTTCTAATTTTACAATGAAAGGATCTGAAATGTGCAACATTTCCCAAAACTCTGCAATGGCAACAGTTCTCCAACAAACTTGCCTCGTTGTTTGGGATGAGTGTACTGTCACATCGTGGAGCACCAGAGGTACATGACCGTATCCTTCAAGACATAAAAAACAATAGCACGCTCATGGGAGTTGTAAAAGTCCTTCTTGCATGAGATTTTCGCCAAATATTTCCAGTTATCTCCAATGGATCAAAATCTTATGAAGTCAATGCATGCTAAAACAATTCTTACCTTTGGAGACATGAAAAAAACTTCATCTTACAAACAACAACACCAGAGTACTTCTACAGGCTGATCATACGAACTTCTTAAGGTGTTAATGGGATATTAACATTCAACTTAAGACTTCAGAAACATGAAATTACATGCTATCAAATGATACTTTTTCTTAGGGATCTTATGGAGAAAGTACTTCCAAATTTATCTGTCAATTGCAATGATATAAACTGGTTATGTGAAAGAGCTATACTAGTTCCAACTAATGAACTGTTTGAAAAAATCTATCATGAGCCTCTTCAAAAGTTACCAGATACATCAGAAATTACTTTTCGATCAATTGACAACAGGCGATCAATGTCAGCTTGTTCAATACCCTGTTGAATTACAGAACACATTTACACCCACTACGATGCTTTTAGTCAGAGAAATCGATCCCAGGGCTTATTATTTGTAAGCCTAGTACTTATTCTTTGGGTCTTTTATGCCGAACCGCTAAGTTTCGGAGACGTAAACATACCGCGTTGTCAAGCGGTGGTGGGGGAACAACACAAACACACACACACATATATGCGCACACACATATATACGCACATACACATATATATAGTTTCAGAATACCATATCCACTCACGTGACTTTGGTCGGCCTGAGGGTGTAATAGGAGACACCTGCCTAAGGTGCCACACGGTGGGACTGAACCATGTGATTAGGAAGCAAGCTTCATACCACACAGCCAGGCCTGCACCTGCATAGGTAAGATCCAAAGAACAAGATGTAGGATGTTAATGAGATTCAAGTAATCCGTTGAAGATATGGAAAACAGTATTCAGGAACTACAGTGTTTTATTGACGCAGAAGGTGGTGAATGTTTCCTATATCTAAGTACGATAAGCTGAATAAGTTAATTTTATAGCTCACGGTTATCAAATGGGTTGTTGTATACGCGAAAACACATTAAAAAATTAGGGAAAGAAGAATATATATATATATATATATATTCAGTAATCCTTCGCCATATCACGGTTCAACTGTCGTGCACTTAGCGCATCGCGGTTCACCTGTCACGCACTCACCGCGTCGCGGTTCACCTGTCGCGCACTCAGTACATCACGGATTTTCCTGGCAAATATATGTAAATTTATATCGCAGACTCCTCAGTATAACCAGGTCTCTGCGGGAGGTGAGGATTAATAGTTTTTACATTTTAATTATTTCTGTGGGAGATTTTGGAACGTAATATCCTCGATAATCGAGGGATTACTGGCTATCTTTTTCTTTTACTTTCTTTTATTCGTTTCAGTCATTTGACTGTGGCCATGCTGGAGCAACCGCCTTTAATCGAGCAAATATATATATACATATATATATATATATATATATATATATATGCGTGCTCGTGTGGGGGGAGTGCGTGTGTAAATGTGGAAGAAACGCAATTGCAATGAAATGAAGACATAAATACAGATGTAAAATACAAAATACTGAATAAATAGCTAACTTAAACGGACATTGATGTGTATGTGCGAGCATACATTATACATACTGATCGAATGCGTCAAAGAGAAAGAGATTTTAATGCATGCGTTTAAGTATATGAACGTAAGTTTTGAAAGGCATTCAACTGGTCATATGTATATGTGCATTATCTGTCTAACTATCTATTTATCTATCTAACTATATCTATCTATCTGTCTATATATGTATATATATATATATATATTATATATATATTATATATATATATATATATAATATATAATATTATTATATATCATTATATATGTATATATAGACAGATAGATAGATAGATACACACCATACATATGACCAGTTGAATGCCTTTCAAAATATACGTTCATATACTTAAACGCATGCATTAAAATCTCTCTTAATATGTATGTATATAATATATATATATGTAATATATATATTATATGTATATAATATATATATATATGTAATTATATATTATATATATATATAATATATATATAATATATATATAGAGAGAGAGAGAGAGAGAGAGAGAGACAGACAGATAGATAGATATAAACAGTTAGACAGATAGATACACACATACATATGACCAGTTGAATGCCTTTCAAAATTTACGTTCATATACATAAACGCATGCATTAAAATCTCTCTATATATATATATGTATATATATATATGTATTATATATGTATAAATATATATGTATATTAATATATATATATAATATATTATATATATATAATATATATATATATATATATATATATATATATATATATTTATATAGACGTAGCTACCTTCATACATCAATTCTGAAACATTCACACTTGCATATAACTTCATGTTGAAATCCTTACAACCTAACTCTACGATGCATGCATTTATATTAAAATTAAATATGTTCAAATGCATGCATGACGAGGCTTTTATGATCGAATATCAAACAATATGTCAGGAATGGAACCCTCTTTAATGATTAGTTTGTGTATATTTCCCTATTTCTCTGAATTTCCCTTCATATATTACATCTCGAGTTTTTTTCTTTTCCTCTCTACGCATCTCTTGCAACGCTCTCTATATTTGTACCTTTATTACTCTGTTTACGTGTACGTTGGTTTGTCTGTCTGTCTCTCTCTCTCTCTCTCCGTCCCTATTTCTCTCTCTCTCCCTTTCTTTCTCTTTCTAAGATATGTGTGTACGTATGTGTGCATGTGTATGTGTATTACATATTTTTTATAAATGTAGATATATATGTGTGCATGAATATATACATATATATGTGTATATGTATATATATATATATATGTATATATATATAACACATATGTATTTGTTTTATGTTTGTATGTATATGAATATATATACATTTATATATATGCATATACTTACAAACATAAAACATATACACTTGTATATATATATATGCGCACACACACTAACAGACATACATACATACTTACATGCATACATACATACATATACATACATATATATATATGTAATATATATACAAGTGTATATGTGTTTATGTTTGTAAGTATATGCTTATATATATATATATATGTATATATTTCTCATATATATATATATATATATATACATATATATATATATATATATATATATATATATATATATATATATATATATATAATATATATATATATATATATATCCGTCCACTCACTCGTGGATGGAAGAATCTATAAATAAATATATGTATGTGTATGTGTGTTTTTGTGTGTGAGTGTCCATGCATGTGTGTGCGGGCGCACGCTTGTGTGTGTTTGTTCCCGTTTGCGCCCTCGTATTCATGCCTTACATGCCTTCAAATATTATGAACGAAACGTATTAGAGGCAAAATTTGCCATGTACAAGCTGATGCTTTCAAGTACATTTGCATTGATGTATGCAAATATGTGATGATTTCCATAGATTCCATTTCTCATTAAGCATCAATCATACTTATTCTAGATTATTTCTAGTGTTTCTCATACTCTATCCCTCTCGCTCATCTTGTCTCTTTTCAGCTTTCGTCTTCCTTTCTCTCTTATTTTTGTCTCTGTATACTAACTCTCTCTCTCCCTCTCACCCTTCCTCTCCCTCTTTACCTTGCTAAATAATTCAGCACCGTCAATATGCATAAATCTTACCGAATGACATCCTCTAAATGCCTTTAAATTGTATACTCAATTCTATATATAAAATGTTAATGGCTGATGTTTGGAGAATGATTGTAGGGTAGGCCACTTATGATGCTACATTGACTTCAATAGATACTCTTTTGATAGTAATAGCTCAAAAGGTATGGAAGACAGTCAAAACAGCAAAACAGTAAAAGTATTAGCACTGAATTTTACTTGGCAGCTTTCAAACTATTGTGTAATATAAAGCTGTTCAAAGTCAACATGGGGATGGTGTTGTTGATGACGCTATGACTCAACATACATACACATATGCACACATATACCACACCATACACATGCACACACAAGAAACATCTTAAGTACTAGGAACACCAATGATAATGATGTTGCATTTAGTGTTATATATCTAATGTAAGGATATACATATATATATATATATATATATATATATATATATATATTACACAATGACCTCGAACCCACAAGAGTAAACAATAGAGACAGAGACAGGCAGACAGAACAAGGAAAATGCCACTTGCATTTGAACTCTATATAAATATTCTCTTGAAAAATCTTTTTTAATGTTTCTAAATTTAATTGTTCTCCATACTTAAAGTTGAAAAAGACTCAATGACTGAAACCGATACAGAAATGTTGTTTAAAAAATAATTTTAGCATTTTTGATCTTGAAATTTTTCCACACATATATATATATGTAATATATATAATTTCTGAGTATATATATATATTAGAAGGTTTGGAGATGATGTACAGGTATTTTATATTAGAAGAAATGAGGTACTCAGAAATTCCAGATGGCTTTATATTTAAAGATATTTATTTGTATATTACATGTTTTATACATCATATAACTTATATCATATATCATATATTAGCGCTTTCATCCATTCTGGTGGAGTTTTCAAATTGAACTGTATTATATATATATATATATATATATATTATATATATATATATATCTATATTATATATATTATATGTGTGCGTATATGTATGTGCGCGCCCACTTGGCTGTTGTATCAGGTTTGTGAGATCCTTGAGGTGAATTCGTGTGTTCAAACAAATCTTATGTCATGGGACAGTCGTTACACCAATAATAATAAACACACGCACTGGTTCAAAAACACTTCTTTATGGTTATTCAACTGGTTAAAAATCTGACCAGGTAATCGATTGTTTGCTTAGTCTACTTGTTAAACAATCTTTCAGTCGTTGTTTTAGATACATTTTTTCTTGGCTATTCGCGACTTTCTCGGTGACTTGCCCTCTCTCTGCTGCCTATAAATTGGTCTTATGGCAGTGTGTAGGTATTGCTTCTAAGTGTGTATATAGATGTGTATTTGTTTGGAAGTGGAAGTAAGAGTGTGAGTAAACGTAGATTGTGTGTGCGTTCGTGTGTGTATGCATGAATTTGTGTGTTTCCTTATGTAACTGTACTCTCGTATATGTGTGTGCGTATAAGTATCTTCATGTGCGTGCAGTGTGACGGTCTTTTGGACAGGTAAGCGTCTGGGAGTATGCTTCCGTGTATGCGTTTTGTGTGTGTATATGTTCCTGCGTATGTGTGTGCGAGTGTATTTTGTCTGCGCTCATGTGCGCTCGTGTTCATGTGCATGTCTCACACACACACACACACACACACACACACACACGCACACACACACGCACACACACACACACATACACACGCACACATAATAGATACGGAGTCACAGTTGCATCTGGCTGACGAGATATAACATATCGGAACACCAGTGTTCCAGTATGGCGTGAGCCATAGAGTTCAGCGTGTCGAACACACTGTCGACGTATTAGATATTTTGTATCTAAAACTGAGAAGACGTTTTTAAGAATATATATATGAATAACTGTTACAGATCTCGTTATACACAATCTAAATAACTATTATCTATCTATCTATCTATCTATCTATCTATCTATCTATCTATCTATCTATCTATCTATCTATCTATCTATCTATCTATCTATCTATCTATCTATCTAGCTATCTATCTATCTATCTATCTATCCATCCATCCATCCATCTATGTACATAGCTACTTAGCTACCTATATGCAACTGTATTCATACATGCACACAAACACACAACATATATATATATATATATATATACACGTCTCCGTCTTTTGTTTTCTGTAAATTTCAGCTATTCATACATATACCTATATGTGTGTGTGCGCGCATGTATGTGTGAATGTGTGGTGTGTGTGAGTGTGTGCGCCTGCGTGATGCGTGTGTGCGCGCGCATGCGCAGTGCGTGTGTATGTGTGTATTTCAAGATACACGAAGATATACGAAGATACACGGATACTATAAGATGCCTGTCATGTTCGTGCTTTTTAATATGTTTTGGGGGCCTTCAACATCACAGCCTCCCGCCCATCTGAGTCGCCGGAGTTGATCTTTTCGTAATTTGCCTGTATGGTCCAAGCAAAAGCGTTGCACGCACCCCGCAGTATCTCGGAGCATCCGTGTGATATATCATGGCATTTCACACAAATATACACTGTCAATCTCTATTTCTCTCTCTGTCTCTCTGTATATATATATATGAGACATATATACATATATATATATATATATATATATATATATATATATACGTTTAAATATTTGTTGTGCAAGATTTTTTATGTGAAGTCGTGTGTTGAAACAGATATTGTTATATTTCGGAATGGTCATATTGCCAGTTTAGCCAATAAAAACACACGCACTATATATTTGGTGTTATTTTGCTTCAGTGATATTTATTTTTTACATTAATCTTAATCTTATTTCGGCCAAAGTTCTTTCGTCACACTCCTGTGACCGCATCAGTGGTCCTTCGTTTTCTTCTCACTTACTTGTGTCTCTCCTTACTAACCGTCAGCCATTTTGTATTCTATTGTATGTCTTCATCTGCGCATGCTTATATCTCTATGTGCGTCTATGTTTATTTAGTTGTGTGTGTGGGGGGATGCCTGTAATATTTGTATCTTCTGGTTATATACATTCTTGTAATCTGTATTTTGTTTTGTTGTTGTTGCTTTTGTTCTAATTTTGTTCATGTGTTTACATCCACCCATTATTATCATTACATATGATTGTATGTATGTATAACAACAACAATATTAGTAATAATAATAATAAATCTAATTGAAAAAAATAAATAAAAAAAATTAAATTATATATATATATATATATATATATATATATATATATATATATACATATATATACATATATATCTATATATATATACATACATATATATACACATATACACACACATATACACACACACATACACTATACATATATAGTTATTCATTTCTATTTCTTTAATTATCTGTGTATTTATTATGTTTGCAGGATCCACTATCGTCATATGTTGTGGTGTGCGCTATTGCTCCATTCTAGTTTTCTATTCAGGCTAGGTTTATTTTCTATTATATGTGGAGCTTCTGTAATTTGTCTAATTGTTGCATCTGTTCTATGTGTGGACAATATCTTAATCTCTATGTTATTGATTGATCCCCCGTGTTCTTGTTCAGCGTGTTGGTACAGAATCGATGAGCTTCTACCTTCCTTGAGTTGTCTCCAATGTTCATTCACCCGCTCACCAATGCTTCTTGCTGTTTCCCCTACGTATGTTACTGTCTTGTTACTGCATCGTCCCTCTATACATCTTATACTATAGACCACATTTCTGGCTTTACAGTTTGTTTGTGGGCTAAATCTACATACAGGGCAATAGTTATCCGTACAGAGAGTTCTACTAAAAGGATAGCTTCTACCAATTATAGATCTGATAGGGTTGCCTGGCTTTTCAACAACCTTAATTCTTAGTTTAAGTTTATCTAGCGTCCTTCTAAAGCGGTACGCCAGTTCACCTCCAGGGGTGGTGTCAACGAACATGACACTCTGGTATTTATGGCTATCATACCAAGAGTTGGCCTTCCCTATTTTCTTTTTTGTCCTTTCTATAGTGTTCCATGACTTGTTCCTATAGAGTGGGCAAATCCCATTCCTATCATTACATAATATATTATCAAATTTCTTCATGGCTCCTTTGTATACTCTGACCCTTTCTTTATGGCTGTAACCTGAGAACTGCATGCGGTGAATGAAATACTGTATGTGTCTCTTTAATTCTGTAGGCTCGCACATGCGTGACACATTTCTCATTATTCTGACGAGGTCTGCCATCAAAATATTGAATTTGGCATTGCCCGCAATGGCTGAGTTCCGGTGGATCAGGTATTTGAGGCCATAGGTTTTGCATAGTATGAATGAAGGATTTGGTTTTATTTTTCACAATTTCTAGCCAGAGTTCAGTGTCTAGTACTGGTAGTCTATGGTTGGGGTGTTTAGTGGGGTAGTCTATTGTGACCTTAATACTCTGGTGGATGGAGTTAGCTATTTGCTGGATGCTCTCCATAGTATTAGTTTCTATTACTATATCAACATTACTCTCTTGTGGGGGTGCCTTTACTACTATATGATATCATCAACATAGCGAGAGTACATGTTTACAAGTATGGATTTCTGCAGTAGGCATTCTTTAAGCCTTCTGTCCCACCATACCATGAAGAGGTTGGCCACATCACCAGCGATACTAACACCGATGGCTGCCCCCTCGTCCTGGGCATATATTTTATTATTAATTTAAATGTTGTGGCCTTTTAGGGTAACCTATACTAGCTCCTAGTGCATGTGCGATCATTTTCTTTACCTGATGGACATTTGCGGGGCTCCGTATGGCTCTGGTCCATCCGCGCCATCTTTCTATATGTGTCTTCCTAGCCATAGAAGTAATTGTAGGCGGTCTACCTCTTAAACATCTACTGGGGCAGAAACTACTAAGATTATGTTTATCTAAGTATTCACTATTTTGATGGCAGACCTCTTCAGAATAATGAGAAATGTGTCACGCATGTGCGAGCCTACAGAATTAAAGAGACACATACAGTATTTCATTCACCGCATGCAGTTCTCAGGTTACAGCCATAAAGAAAGGGTCAGAGTATAGAAAGGAGCCATGAAGAAATTTGATAATATATTATGTAATGATAGGAATGGGATTTGCCCACTCTATAGGAACAAGTCATGGAACACTATAGAAAGGACAAAAAAAAAATAGGGAAGGCCAACTCTTGGTATGATAGCCATAAATACCAGAGTGTCATGTTCGTTGACACCACCCCTGGAGGTGAACTGGCGTACCGCTTTAGAAGGACCCTAGATAAACTTAAACTAAGAATTAAGGTTGTTGAAAAGCCAGGCAACCCTATCAGATCTATAATTGGTAGAAGCTATCCTTTTAGTAGAACTCTCTGTACGGATAACTATTGCCCTGTATGTAGATTTAGCCCACAAACAAACTGTAAAGCCAGAAATGTGGTCTATAGTATAAGATGTATAGAGGGACGATGCAGTAACAAGACAGTAACATACGTAGGGGAAACAGCAAGAAGCATTGGTGAGCGGGTGAATGAACATTGGAGACAACTCAAGGAAGGTAAAAGTTCATCGATTCTGTACCAACACGCTGAACAAGAACACGGGGGATCAATCAATAACATAGAGATTAAGATATTGTCCACACATAGAACAGATGCAACAATTAGACAAATTACAGAAGCTACACATATAATAGAAAATAAACCTAGCCTGAATAGAAAACTAGAATGGAGCAATAGCGCACACCACAACATATGACGATAGTGGATCCTGCAAACATAATAAATACACAGATAATTAAAGAAATAGAATGAATAACTATATATATGTATATGTGTATGTGTGTGTGTATATGTGTGGTATATGTGTATATATATATATATATATATGTATATATATGTATATATATATATATATATATAATATATATATATATATATATATATAATATATATTTTTTTATTTAATTTTTTAATTTTTTTTTTCAATTAGATTTATTATTATTATTACTAATATTGTTGTTATACATACATACAATCATATGTAATGATAATAATGGGTGGATGTAACACATGAACAAATTTAGAACAAAAGCAACAACAACAAAACAAAATACAAATTACAAGAATGTATATAACCAGAAGATACAAATATTACAGGCATCCCCCCACACACACACTAAAAAAACATAGACGCACATAGAGATATAAGCATGCGCAGATGAAGACATACAATAGAAATACAAAATGGCTGACGGTTAGTAAGGAGAGACACAAGTAAGTGAGAAGAAAACAAAGGACCACTGATGCGGTCACAGGAGTGTGACGGAAGAACTTTGGCCGAAATAAGATTAAGATTAATGTAAAAAATAAATATCACTGAAGCAAAATAACACCAAATATATAGTGCGTGTGTTTTTATTGGCTAAACTGGCAATATGACCATTCCGAAATATAACAATATATATATATATATATAGATATATAAATGAGACATATATATACATATATATATATGTATATATATATATATGTACATATACATACACACACACACACACACATGTATATTATGTGTGCATTTGTATAGGATATTATAATTCTATTGTCTACAGAAGAATGCTTCTTGCCATCTTAAGGGCGCCAACCTATCTCCGCGCGCGCTTGTGTGTATGCAGCAAAATTTTATTTACAGCTAAAATGTTTAGCTTTATCCTCCTTCGCAAAATAGCTATTTTCGATAATGGCGTCTGCAAAATATAATCTCTCATAAAAAGAAACAATTTCAGAGTGAGACTAATTCAAATTATCCGTAATTTAAAAGAAATAAAAACTGAACGCACATGCAATGGTGATCCATTTATAGAGAAGGAAAAAAGAACGAAAGAGAAAAAATGTAGAAAGAAAGAATAAAGAATAAAGAATGAATGAATGATTGGATGGATGCATGGATGCATGTATGAATGAACGAATGAAAGAATGAATGAATGAGATCGCAGCGAAGAGCCTGTAATTTTTTCATTGCTTGCAGCACCGGTGGACAGAAATTAACAACACATGGAAGGCCACCTGCCAGTGTATTTCCTCAATGTAGGTATTCCAACAACGAAAAGAGGTCGTTGACTTCAAGAACTATGTATATTGTCTTACTGAGTGTAAGAAAAAGTATCCCAACATGCAGGAGACAACCTGGAATGCTCCAAACAAGATCCACAACATCTGGCAATCAAGTATTACCGCATCAGCATACCTGGCCTTCTTCAGAGTATGAGTATGGAGCGTACAAAAGGCTGCTCAGGAGAAAGGCAAGATTGATGCTTTTTGCTACAGGCACACAACACAAAAAGAGAACCTACTAATACTAATAAGAGATAGCTATTTGTATCCTCTTAGCTTTCTTAGATCTTCATTTTGATAGTGTAGCCTGGTGAGTGGTGGAACGCATTTTTGATACAGCCGCTTGAGGAAGATACATACGTGCATGCATACATATACGTGGTGGTGGGAATTGTGCGTGCATACATGTATTTATATATGTATATGCATATGCATTTATGATATATATATACATACATAAATACATACACACACTTATATGTTAGTGTGTGCTGTGTGTGCTCTGTGTGTGTGTACGTGCATACGATACCATATGATGTTTACAATATGCAATGTCATAAACTTTACATTAAGGAATTGTTTTAGTAATGTTCCAAGAATTGATATCAGTATTCAGAGAATTCGGATAAACTTAATATCACTAGATCACTTAGAAGACATATATGTGCTTCAGTTTGAAACAAATGATAATAAAATGAATTTGATGATAATATTTGCTACATTGAGAGTTAGAGAAAATAATAATGTTCTGTTATACAGTTAACATTTCAGAGCCTGGATGCAATATTGAAGTTTAGAAGGAACAATGCCTAGTTAATATTTTCCGTTTGTTATCGCCTCACACACGCACTGAAACACACACATTCGAATTCATTAGTGTATTGTTTATCTTAGGTAAAATTTTATATCAGTCAATCAGTTGTTATAAATAACATTCAGTAATATTATGGATGGTAAATGGAGATTCTATGATCTCCTCTCTTGCTTTGCTTTATTGGTAGTAGTTGAGTGAGGGTTAAAGAAGAGGAAGCAATAAATATACCTTTCTATACTGCATCAAAAGTTGTGTAAACGTTTTGATATACAAAACAGCTCTGTCATGCTCTGAGAGCCAAACGTAATATTTATGTTATTTTTACACTGCAGGCTCAAATATATGAGTTGTTCGCATTATTTCAAAATCCTTATTAATTTGACCACGAGGTTCTCTTTGATGACGATGACAACTACGACAACGGCGACGAAGATAATGAAGGTGATGAGATGAAGTATTGCTGGTGATATCAATGATAATTACAAGATCATTCTCTTTATTTCTGATATAGAATTTTGACATGCATTAATTGTAACCTTTAGAATTTCCATGCACGCTCCCATCAATTCCTTCCTACAATGTTTTATAGGAACAACTAAAGCAGCAATCATTTGGTCATAATCTGCAGGGTATTTATTTTCATTGCTATTTTCTAAAATTACTGATATCAATTCCTGAATGCATACTAAACAACGATAAACAATAGCTATAGAAGAATATTTCTATTTCTCAAAGGTATGACACTGGTTTGTATAAAATGTGATTCGTTTATATCAGATTGCAAAATAGGATTCGATTAAAATGTCCCTTCCCTTCTGAATTATCATTATTGCATTACTCATCTACTAAACACAAAGGCTTTGTTCCCACTATACTTTATTCCGAAGTCTCTGAAATTTTATCTTAACATTTTCAACTAAGGAGTCTCCGTGAAAAACGTTACTCTGTAATCAGTATTTCGTTAAAATATATTGTTTATTACAAGCGCAAGCTAACACAATATTACACGTACTATACATATATACATGCGTAGTTGGTGCATACATACGCACATATAAAGAAAAACATACATGTATACATAGATGTGTGTGTATATGTATATATAGATATGTATGTATATATGTATATATATGTATAGGTGTATAATACATATGTATTTATACACACACATTCACAAAGACATGCCCACACACGTACGCACACACACACGAAAACACACACATATAGAGCGACATGTATAAACACTCACACTCATATATGTGTGTGTAGGGTCTGTGTGTGTGTATGTTTAAGGAACTATATGAGTTGATTTGAATGTATAAATGGATAGTTTCCTACCGATGAGACTTTGTAATTGTTTGCACGAAAATATGTCTATCAGTAAGCATCATATTATTCCTTGAATTGCCACAAACATGAATGATCTATTGTGTTTTTTTTTCCGCTTTCAACATAATATAAGAATATAGAAGCCTCTTATCCCGATTCTGTGTGTTAACTAAACATTTAATCTCCTAAGTGACAGTAAGAATCCTGTTTATGTAATTACATTTCTGTAGCTGAAAAATAACAGAACCTTTATTTATTATTTCTTCTGTTGGGTTGTTATGTAACATAATTAGAAAAGAAAATACGTATAAACTCGTTCTCTCGAAGTTATCTTTCCCTTATACCAATAAAGTTGTTCGATACACGTGTTTACCCACATGTAACTGTCTTTTCTTTTCTATTTCTGCCATTGACGAATATAAAGTTATCGTTATATGGAAGAGGTTATATATATTTCGTATATAATTCTTCAATTATGATTGAAGTAAATAATCAGAGAAATATTATCTTGATTAAATTATGACGTTAGGGTTCTGCATAATAAAAGAGTAGTATTTTTTTTATCTGTAAATAACTATTCGAGTAATCTCGGAAACATATGCGGACGAAATAAGTTGAGGGATATCTGTTTAAAACCTGCTCTATTACTAAGATATTTGATATTTGTGTGAGGTACGTATGAATAAACAATATTAAAGGAAATATAATGGAAATCCTGTATTGTAATCTGCAATAGTGTAATAAATCGTTTGGCATTTAGATATGGAGCTTTCAAACTTAAATACAGAAGATATAGCAGATAATAAAATGATTTACGTATGTAGAAATGCTAGAAAAACGAGAAAATACGGAGAAATAATTAGATTCTAAGATGTGCACACGTAAATCACTTGATATAATCCCCCCCCCACCACCAGTTCTTGCTGAGCTAGAGGCATGAAAGATAAAAATGGTCTCGAAAGGATTTGAATGCTCAAAGTAAAGTGATGAATCCAAATGCAATCAAGCATTCTTTAAATAAAAATATTAAAGTATAAACTGATTTCATGGCCTTCAGAACTTTCACCAAAAAATTATAAAATACTTGTGCAACTTTAAATTTGTATAGATTTAATTGTATAAATAGTAGAATTAATCTGTGGAAGAAAACGTGTAGGAATTTATTTCCTTTTAAACCAGATTTATTCTTGTGACTGTTTTTAACACATCTACTGTCATGGACACGCTCAAAAACGGTGGCAACTGAATTTCAAATCCTGTGCCGTAAGTCATCTGTAGAAGAAAACTTACCCGAATAACGAGCAGTTAGCATATTCCATAAAATAATGTTGATGTAATTATAAAATTGTTTTAAAATTAATGAACATATGAAATTTATTGGCTATGGCATAACAAGTACATCATATTTCGAAATTTTATTTGCAGATTAATCACATCACAATCAAAACTGAAGTCATAAACAATTATATTTTCCATTTGCACTCGGGTTTATAACGATACAGAAACGATTGCTTCTAAATAGGCTATTTCTTTCAGTTATGTCTAATGTCTTATCACCAAATGTAAATAAATAAATACGATTAAATATACATAATAATATATAAAGTCACTAAATAACCAATAGCCATATATCTAAAGTGTGACTAGAAATTGGGATGATAGTTGATTGTTAGTTTTGGGGAAGAATGTTAACAATTTATGGACAAATGTCTCATGAATAAGTTCAACAGCTATCAAAATAATGAAACTCGTCCTGATTGACGATACGATATGAGATTCAACTAAGTAATGAGAACGGATTTATATATAACCACAGATACATACATACACATGCCGGAATATCAGATTCCTCTTCAAAGATCACGAATCGAATACAAACTCACGAACTTCACTATATCGTTTTTGCCGACAGCCAAACGCCAGTACCTTCGGACTCTGAATGTTTTTATATATTGAAATTAGATGACTATTCCTATTGGATCGTGAGGATGCTTAATTGACATTTCCAAGAATGTTAGTCATGCGAAAGAGAAAAAAATTAACAATACGCAACCAACACGCTTGCCTAATCGGGAAACAGTAACTACTCACACTAGGTTTAATCAAACGAATTGCATAATTGTTAATCTGATTACTTGAATCTTAATTAGTACTTTTGATTGATAACGATAAAACAAATGAGGAATGTGTATAAAATACAACCTTTTATGATGAACCACAGATACTAGGTAATATATAAACGTAGTTCACAAACGAAAGCACAAAATGCAGCTTGTCATCAATGTCATTGTAGAGCTGATCCTTCAGAAAATCCTTCATACATAGATTTTATGCTATAGTGTGTTTGATAGAGGTAGCGAACCGTTATCTTAATTCCTCTACCTCTTCCACCTCCTCTGCTCTCTCTCTCTCTCTCTTTCTCTCTCTCTCTCTCTACTTAATATATATGTGTGTGTGTATGTGTGTTAACTTCCAATTTTAGTTACTTGGATCCTTTCGATGAGAATGGAGCTGATTTATGTCGAAGATACAAAGCTCTAGCATTAGAATGTACATAACCAAAACAAGGTCCGATATAGTTTTTCTAATCCGATACAGATTTTATTTGTAGTGTGAGTATTAGCGAGTAAATTTCTTCAAGTATATCACATGGATATTTGTTAACCAAATGAAATGCACCAATAATTGCGGATATAAATGCGATTATATAATCCGGGTACAGAAGCAGCAGGTTTAGAAGCATCTGTCTGAAATTATTTTCTTTCTGCTTGGCTTTCGAACAGATTTTCATATGCGCAAGCCTTCAACGGGCAGTCGGATACATGTATGTATGTATGTATGTATGTATGTATGTATGTATGTATGTATGTATGTATGTATGTATGTATGTATGTATGTATGTATGTATGTATGTATTTATGTATGTATGTACGTATGTATGTATTCACTTATGTATGTACGTACGTATGCATGCATGTATGTATGTATGTATTTATGTATGTATTAACAAGAAGAGATAAAAAAAAATCCTAGGCTGTGAAAGATTTCAGGACATATATAAAGAGAAAGTCTTACAGCTGTTTCCGGGGATAAATGTTCTGAAATATTTCACAGCCTTGGATTTTTTATTATCTCATTCTGTTAATTTTTTACATATATTCATGCTAATATATGACCTTCGTTGGACTCCTCATTCGCACAATCACCGAAGCTGGAGCTTAACTATAGTATGTCCATAGCACTTACTCAGCATTACCTGACACATTTGGGCCTTCTCATAACTTCAAAGTTGTTTCCAGAATTTTGTTTTGTGTTACAGTCGAAATGAATCTCGAAAAATATTTTATTAGTGAACTAGCAGTGCAAATCACGCTTTTTCTAACCACTAATAATTAGTATCTTCTATAAAATATGATTTGCAAGATTTGCACAACCTGCAATATAAGCACTCAAGAACGAACTTGTTAAATGGCTTCTATTTACGAAAGGACTACAAAAACATTATTCATTTCCACCATTTACGCATCCTAGAAGTTGTCGTCTAACGGCTCCGGTCGATACATTAAAAAATACACAGTACGTTAAGTCTGGTAATCTTTACGTACATGAGACTGATACTGTTTCTTCACTGGAAACATGTTTGAACAGCTTTTTGACTGAATTACATAAAGAACAGTTAATAAATATTTCGGAGAAAAGTACATAATGAATGAGTGAGAAACTTCATTAGAAATTGCTTTGTACACACATTCTGTCGTGTAGTTATTGACATTCGGTGATAATTAAAGTTATAAATTCTAGAAACTACTAAAACGGAACGCAGGAGTAAATAAAGTATTTATACGATTGGTATAAAAGTTTCATTTAAATTCCATATAAATAATAGCACAGTCTTGTAATTATCTATTACCAATATCACACAACTATTAGGTATTTTGCATTTTTGATGTTTTACTTATTCAAAAGTCTTTCATATTATAAGTAAATGATCCTTATAGTGTAAAAGACAAATAGTATTATTTGTACGCGTGCACAACTGAATGTACAGTAACTATAAATAAATGGATAAATAAATACGTACGCATTGGAATGTCTGTGCAGCAGAGCGGTAGCGATTGTCCATAAACTGGTCGTAAACCAAACCGAAGTAAATCTCACTACAACAAAATTCAATTTACACGCACATACACACATAAACACATACACACAATAGAGATAATTTTGTGGCACCCGTCACATGTATCCACCCGATGCATTTTAATCATATATGCTTGCATCTCCGATAAACACACGAGTTCTTTGCCCAAGACAATTCGAACAGATAAATTACACTGGACACTATAATACAGAGTGAACACTACACGGGACTATTTCTTGCAGATTTATAAGTTAACCACTCTACCCAAGACTTGTATTGAGTACTTCCTTGAACTAGGGTTTATATGCAGACATATCTCAGCACACATATCCGTATACTTGTCAGTGAGACAGAATGCAAAACAATCTACAATGCAGGTCATATAATATATTGAAATCCAAATATATATATATATAATATATATATATATATATATATATATATTATATATATATAAATATAGGGCTTCTTTCAGTTTCCGTCTACCAAATCCACTTACAAGACTTGGTCAGCCTGAGGCTATAGTAGAAGACACTTGTCCAAGTTACCACACAGTGAGACTGAACCCGGTACCATATGGTTGGTAAGCAAACTACTTACCACACAGCCACTCGTATTTATATATATATATATATATATATATATATATATATATATTATATATATATATATATATATATATAATATATATATATATATATATATTATATATATATATATATATATATATATATATATATATGTATATATATATATATATATATATATAATATATATATATATATATATATATATCGTGCTGCAGGAGTTTGAACGCATCAAGTTTCAAAATTTTTGCGTAAGCAATTCCTGATATGCAGGCATAACATCACCATTTAAACTGTTATATTGAAAAAAGCTATCATGATATTTATTTTCTAATTTTAGATTTTTTCTTAGTTATCTCTGATGTTGATTGACAATCTATAATGAATTAAATACAAAATTTCTTCCGTATAAATTGTATGTTCAAATGTATTATGATAATATCTGCGCCCGAGCAGAATATTGGAGAAAAAGCAAATGCAAATTTGAAGGGGGAAAAAAGGCAATTTTAAAATAGAACAAGATGGTTATGGGAATTTGTATGAAATTTCATATATATGCTTATATGCACATATAATCATATACATGCATACACATGTATATATACATACATATATGTATATATATTACATACTTGCATGCATAAAGTGTTGCTATTTATATTCCTTTTGCAGAAGTTTTATGCTTTCTACGTTTTATCTGCTTAAATCTACCAATTTAAATGTTTCTGGAAACAGGTGGCTCTTTAAATCATTATTAAAGTTTCATAGATTCACTGTGAATAGTTTAAGAAACATGTGCCTATCTACAAAGGACTGAAATCGCTAAATATTCTTGGTAATATATTGGTGCTTAACATTATGGAACAAAAGAGAACCTGCCAGCATACAGCTGTCTTTGCTGCCACTTTATATATTATTTACTTTTCTTATATATTTTTTGGCAGAGTAAGGATTGATTCGTTTTATGATATCACAAACTAAACCACAATCAGTATTCAGTTCCGTTGAAATCCGCTGGGAGATCTAAGAAGAGTGAATTCCAAAAACAACATACCTATAATAAATATGATGAAAATTAAGGATATCAAATTTAAATTACTAGGAAGAGATAAAAAAAACTTTCACAATAAATACACAAAAATCTTCACAGTAAATACACATACAGATATTTCTATACTATTGTAAAAATATATATTCATGTTTACATAGTGAGAATTACGAATACTGCCTGTTCCAAATTATGACGATAAAATGTCTTGTGATTGTCGCCCAATGACTAGTCGTCTGCATCTGTTATTTTATTTCAAACTACCCTCACATTTTCTTTATCCACCCTGTTAAATAAGTGGTTGATGTGTGTTTCATATATTGATTGTATTCTGTGAGAAGTGAAAGTCAGAAGGACATACACAAACACACACACACACACACATTTATATATATATATAAATAAATATAATCTTCAGTTAAACCATGTCTGACATCCGTCAAGGTTCCTTGATAAGTAAATGTGCAATAGCATGAATTATCTGCAATACGAGTAGCTATATAATACTGTAATAATTATATGTAAATGTGTGTGCATAGTATGTCCACGAAGAAATTGTATATGCACAGTAAATGATTATAAAGTCAGTGTTTATCTAAATACATTTGATGGACTCTACTTCCAAAATTTAATTTTTATAACTCCTGTTTTCAAAGTGTTGACAGTTCTTCTCCAGGTACCACTGATTGCGTGAAACTATGGAATCTTAAACATAAGGAAACATTCCTTTTGATATTTCTGCACATTCTTGTCCAATGACTTCCATCAGTTAGTCGACTTCTGCTTTTTTGTGCCATAAAATCTTTGTCTTTCAAGTAAACCCATAATAAAGTATATTGGTGAGAGGTTGGGTAAAAGCGGGTGATATTCTACTGAACCTCTTCGTCCAAACCACTTGTCTAGCACAATCTCATCAAGATAGGCACTTATATCATTATGGCAGTGTGAGAGAGTCCCTCTTGCACCAAATATAAAACCACAATTTCAAACTCATTTTGAATAATTGGTATGACAGATTGTCCCAGGAAGTTCAAGTAAATATGTCCAGTTATACAGTTCTACCAAAAAAGCGCGGTGTAATTATTTTTTTTTAACATCCGCACAATACTGTAACTATTGATAAATTTACATTATTTCGTTGATAATATCCGTATTCTCAGACCAGCAATAGGTGATATTGTTGCATTTATTTGATCCACTTAATATAAATGTAACTTTGTTATTCCAAATAATCTTTGTAAGAAAATCACATCCTACCAAGTACCAGTCATAAAACCCCGCTCTCAACTTAGTATCATCTTGGAATATAATTTTTCCGATGTCAGAGCTTCAAAATACGTTGTACGCTTGATTTCAAAATTCTCATCTCACGTCTCAGGTGATACTCAAAATTTCTTGAACTGATGTTTCTAGTCTCCTAGGATGTTCCTTGTGAACATTCGGAACAGTTTATTCTGCTTAAACCTTATCTGTTATTCGAGTGGTGTTGAGTCGAATAGGTTTGCCTGTTTGGATGTCCATCCCGAACTATATTTGCACTTCCACTGGGAGCCTCTACATGGTGATTCTACATGGTCACTCGAGCAGCGAGAAATAGTTGCCAAATTTTCTTTAGATCCCACCTTAAAATTCAAGGGCGCAATGGATAATGCAGTCCTAGATATTTTATGCCTCGATCGAAAATTGGTTTAGTCTCAGCTCTGCTTCATCAGGTCTAACCTGGATTTACTTTACCACAAACTAGATTTTGGATACATTTTCCTTTATTCATCTTACACCTTACTATGTGCATCTGTATATAAAAGGGAAGATGTGTGTGTGTGTGTGTGTGTGTGTGTACGTGAATGTAATTTATGCACGTCCACAAATTAGCACGCATGTCGCTCCAATTTTATGAGGACATTCGTCATGATCCCAGCTGTATTTTCGTCAACTTATTTTCCCCAGAGGCACCAGCGAATAGCAGTAAAAATAAATTTTCAACCAAAACTGGTGCTTTCAAAGGGCTGGCTTGTGCAACCTGATCACCTCTGCCGATCAAACTCCCAACCCATGCGCTCCCGTCTCGACATTGATTCAGCAGAATTGGGTTGGGTGTAAATACCAACTTTAAAGTATAAATATAGATGTTTTTGAATCAGCAATATTGTGTTCGGTGAAGTCCTATTTGGAGTGAAAATCAATAAGCTGATTCCTTATGGGGTTTTCCA
>NC_042998.1:191494675-191504675 GCF_006345805.1 Octopus sinensis | reverse complement strand
AATGTTAAAAATTTATACATATGCTGTAGGAGGGGAATCCAACAATGATTGTAGCAAAATTTACGCCCGTAGGAAAGGAAATAAATTGTACGTATTTTTAAAATTGGCAAAGAGGAAAAGAAAATTGACAAAACGATTACAAAAAAAGAACACTATGGCATCTTGACATATGCAAGTGGCGATAAGCATTAAATTAAAAACATCGATTAGGAGAAGGTAGTTATTCTTTGACCTATTCTTAACGACAATATCTGCTAGATTTTGCCTTAATCTTTGTGTTTCTGCCTATTGGCATATCCTAAATCATGACATTTTTTTGCCATTCTCGGAGATCTTTTCTGCTGTTAGCATATAGAATGTCATTTCTACTGGTATTTCATAATTCTCGCATAACTTTAAAAATTTATTAAAGTTTATATGTCAATAGACTGTAGCAGTCCTATAAAGGAATAAATGTTACTATTGTTTTAGCACCAGAATATCTTTTCCACACTCTGTGACCGTATAGCATTTGCAAGGGAGGTCATTGCCCCCATTTCTAGAGCAATGACCTTCCTTGCAAATGCTACACGGACACAAACTGTGTGTGTCGATGGCTAACTGGTAAAGATGTTTTCCAGGTGCTAAAACATCAGTAACATCGTCCTTTATAGGACTGCCACATTCTGTTGGTATATAAACTTTACTATTCGATACTGCTACTGTATATCTCACACTCAGAGATTTAAAGCAAATTGTTTTCTCTATAATATATATATATATGTCACAAAGCTTACATACCCAGCCTTTGCTTTCGTCAGAATCAGTGTTGTTAGTGGTATCATACACTGTACAAAGTCTCTTTGGAAGATGCCTCTCCTGATTTCTATTGTCCCTAAACTTCCATACGCTGTCAGTTCAGTCCTCCAATTCACCATACTTTTTCCAAGCAATCGCTCAACATTCGATGCAATACCAAATAGGTTCATACATTTCACAATCCAAGAATATAGGATCATATCGTATGCCTTACGATAATTGACCAATGCCATGGCTAACATAGTTTTCCTCCTCTTGCAATCTCTAAGTGCAGATTTGTCTACCAGGAATTTATCCTTGGCATCTTTACACCTACGCTTGCAACCCTTCTGCTCATGTGGCAGGACTCCATTTTTTCCAGATGTTCGTACATTGGACTCTGCAAATAGCCCAGTCAATAATTTCCACATAAATGGCAAGCAGGATATCGGCCTCTCATTGTCTACCGCATTGCCTTTTCTCTGTTTTGCAAACACAGCACTCTCCTACACATTTCCAGCTAATCTGGCGCTACCTGGTCAGTATTTAACAAGATGTTGACATTCACCAAATCTTTTGATTCAGTAGCCTTGAACTCCATCTGGTCCCAGGGCCTTCTGTTGCCCATTTTTTTTTTTGGGGGGCTGATTTCCTTCACTTGCCTAACTGAAATGATTGGTTCTGCCTGTTGTGGACAGACTGCTGTTTGTTTCAGTTCTTTCAACCATTCAACATCCTTCTTGTGCTCTTTATCTTGGCTCCAGATGTCACTCGAAAACCTTTGACTTTCAATGTTATCTGGTATCAGCTTTTCATCTGTACATTCTCCATTTATTTCTTTGTAGAATTTCTTCTGATCTACTCTGAATAACCTATTCTCATGGTATCCCTTCATTCTTAGGTCGTATCTTACCATCTTTGCTGTTTCTGTTCCTCTGTAACTACTTTCAGGCCATTTCTTTCAATATTATACTTCCTTTTCAACGCCATGTATTTTTGTTTGCTTTTAAGCCTCCTTTTCTCTTTTCGGTCTAACACAGAGATTTCCTTCGAGAGCATGTCTAACCCTGCCTGTATTCTTCTTTTCCACCATGGATCTTTTCTTTTGTCCCGTTCAGTGCCCTGTATTTTTGTATTTTTGTCCAGAGTTGTCCAGATGCTGATTTTGTTGCTTTGTTAGACCTTTACTGAGGTTGTTCCTTCGCCGACCATATTTCTTGATAGTAGGATCTTGAACTATCTACTTCGTATCTCAAATCGAATGGAACTTCAGCTCAAATTTTACGATAAATCAAATATTAACAGGTACCTTAGGTTTATTCTCTGTCGTCTTAGTTCAAATATAAACTATTTTGTTAAAAAGAAATTTATCATTATTTCCTACTTCCAAAATTTCTGTTATAAAAATAGCAATATTTATTTTAGATTTAAATTTTTTTAAATATGGCAGCAAGCTCTAACAACTGACAACTATTGCATAGTGGTAGAGCTTTGGTGTTAAGTGTAATTCGCATCTGTACTTTAACTAATATAGTAGCAACAGTTGCAAACATAGCTAATAATCAACTAGCATTTCTCGAATTCCAATAAACGTCTTTATCTGTATCAAATTCATCATTTGTTTCTTTTTCATTTATTATATATATAAATACATACGAACTCACTATAAAAAATTACAGAACAGTATACATTTATGTATAAGTGCGTGTACGTGTGTATATGCGTGTATGGGGATATTCTTTTTCAAAATATGCAGTGCAGCTCTTTATTGTAGCCTTACAATTGAATGTGTATTACATCTAACAATATGAATTTCCCAAACACTCTTAGTACACAAGGAAATGGAATATATAATACGACGTTGGGAAGAATGCTTCCATTGTTATGACAAGATATAGTTTATTTAATTAATACTGAAGCAGACGAAATAGTAAAGCGCATTCATTGACGAGAATTTGCTTTCCTACGAATGGCAACCACTATCCATTGCGTTGGTGTCACATTCATTTAATTGTATTTGGATACTAAATATTGTTGTACTACTTCGAAATATGAGATTTTTTTTTTATTAGAGAAAGGCTTAACTTATTTAATCTATTTTACAAATCTTCTATTATTAATGCATTATTGCTTCTCTAGGGAAAATGAATATTCCATTATATTCATGTACGTGTGGAGTTGTAAATATTTGTGTTTGTGCGTATATGTAGTATGTACGTATTTTTGTGTGTACGCATGTATATATGTGTCATTTATTTAATATTTTTTCGAGGCCTTCCTTACTTTTTCTTTTTATATATTTTTCCATTTCCATCTTGACTCACCCGTTCAGTATAGAGATCACGTCTGTTTTGTTTTGTCCCTCAAGTTTGTTCATTACGCCCCCGCAGCTTTATTATAATTATTATTATTATCATTATTATTATTATTATTATTATTGTTATTATTATTATTATTATTATTATTATTATTATTATTATTATTATTATTATTATTATTATTATTATTATTATTATTATTTTGCTGTTGTCGCCGCTAGACAGAACAATGTTATCGGGTAAGGCGTTGAAATTTTGTTGATTTTTGGTCGATAACAGATGAGAGGTGATTAGAAAAGGGAGTCGTTTGTGTGTGTGTTTGTGTGTGTGTGTGTGTGTGTGTGTGAGCGTGCGTGTGTGTGTCTTCTAATTACTACCTGACTATTCTCAATGCATAAAAACCTCGGTTAGACAAATTAAGACTTGACCTTGTATATATATATATATATATATATTAAGACTTGATTTGTACATATATAAATATATAAATTAAGACCTGACTTTTATATATATATGTATATATATATATATAATATATATATATATATATATATATATATATATATATATATATATATATATATATATAATACCACTTTGTGCTACTAAATAAAACGTTAAAAATATGATGGCCTCATTAAGAAAACTGTTCGTGACATTTGTGATGTTTTCACATATTTATTTTCATTGAAATACTTCTACTTTAGAAAATTTACCCCAAACGTCTACGTTTTCTTTATGCTTTTATTCATGTTGAAGGTACGTTCTTAAAATTTCTGTCTAAATCTTAATGGCTTGAACTGTTTTAGATCTATGCCAGACGTCAATTTATTTTTTGGTAGTATATTATATATTGAGAACGAAAATGACTTTGCTATAGCGTCATAGTTTTTTCTTTTAATTAATTAAAATCTTTTCATTCTAATTTTCTTCATAGTCTTTTATATGACTTTATGTTGGCTTTTCTGTAAGCGACTGATGTTACATATGTATAATGGTTTTGTCTATAACTCATCTAAATAATCGTGCACACTACAATGGAGACATATTCTGTACAATCTGTTAAGTCTTCTCAAAGTATCCCCAATGTCTTATGGCTTGCGAGCGTGTAAGCGGTCGCCAATCTAAGATGCTCCCTCGAAGAAAGCAAGACGGGTGTCTTTAAGTACGATGTGTGATTCGATTTTAGTGTTTCATGCTTTATGGATTCTATCCTTTCTTTTCATATATTTTGTCATATTATTTGTGAAGTCTCGCATCGTTAGTCGCAGGTTTTCCTCCACAAGACCATTTACAAACGTTTATCTAATTGTACATACACACACACACACACACACACACATATATATATATATATATATATATATATATATATAATATGTGTGTGTGTGTGTGTGTGTGTGTGGTGTGTGTGTGTGTCTATGTGTGTGTATGTATGTATGTATGTATATATATATATATAGTTGAAATTTACAGAAAAGCAAAAGGCAAAGACAGGTGTATAAACAACAAACAGGTGTATTAGTTTAACGCTCGGGAAGGTAAGAGATAGATAGGCAGATATATTTGAAACTACCAATTATGTATTGAGATTTTTTTGTCTTCATACTGGTTAATGTAACCTGTCCTCCTAATGTATAAAATTTGATTAAATCTGCATCCTCATGCATGCATTCCTAAAGTATTATAGCTATAGATCGATAAATATCCTCACAAAATTGATGCTTGCTTGTTTCAAAATACTTGTTCCAATCATTTTTTTTAAACTAATTCGGTATTTATAGAAATTTCGTGTCCAACGCTTGGTAACGAAATCGATGACAGAAGAGTGATTGTCACAGATTACAAGTTGACTATCTCCAAAGCAACCATGTTTGGTTTGTTATTTACATGTAGCTCCCTTTCCACACACTTCTTCCTTGTCAATATATTCTCTATTATCTGAAATTTTATACGTTGCATACTCACAAAAACTTCCCTTTGTTAAAGGTACACACGTATAAAATCGGCGTAACTGGGAAACAAAATTCTTCATATCTGTGTTAATACTCGGCTTGTTCGATAAAACGCTTTTTTGCTATCACTAATCCAATATAATTTTATCGCTGCTAAAACTTTGTGAACGCATATAAAATAAACTACTGTATTTCTTGATGGAACGATACATATACAATATAAAGTGTATGATATAAATATATAAAATGCAGATATCCTATAAGCGTGGACATGATAACACCATCAGAGTTATACAAGAATTCGTATATATTTTTAAGGATAGCTTATTTCACATAGTAAGCTATAAATCGATGTCGATGGGATGAAATTTAATGAAAATATAACACCGATCGTAATCCAGTAGAGGAACCACTATTATAAGAATGTGCTTAAATTATAATTAAGCATAGTTGACAGAATCTAAATATATTATCGACGTATATCGGTCAGTCTTGTTTCAATATAAATCATGTATTAGTTATAGTTGTGATACATGATTGAGATTACTGTGGCAGGTACAATAAGATGAATGGTACATTGTGATAAAATATGTTCTAGCATATGCACTTTAGAATTTTCCTGCAAATATACTGAATACTGATTTATTCCATAACATATCGGAAAAAGTTAATATCGTTGCCTACAGCTATAATGTATCGTGATGGTTGCTTTTACCTTTGATTTTTCTAAAGAGTATAACAATACATAGGAGTAATATATTTATCGGTGATAAATATAGTCATCTGCTTGAAATTTCGTGATCAGAGCTATCCAACAATGTGTGATCTACTCTTTTGAACTCAGAGTATCTTGTAATGGAGAAATTGCTTTTACGATTCCCCTAGTTCATTAATGGAACAATCGAAATAAAACAAAAGTATTATGAACTGAACCCTAACCGGAACCTGTGTTAGTTAAACGCTTATTATCTTGAGGTACCGTCAACAGAATCTAATGAATACAGATCATAGATATGAAACAGTTCTTGGAAAATCTTATTTTTGGTATGATGGAAAAATATTGGGCGTTAAATGCTGAAATATCTTGTTCCGAGAAGGAAACTTTGGCATATATCACATAAATATGTTATGTTGCTAAAATGAATCACCATTTTAGAATATATATCCTTGCACGAACTTGCCTTATAGACAACGTAAGTAAACTTTGATACAATTTTCTATGTATTTATTTTTGTTAGACATGATATATATATATATATATATATATATATATATATATATATACACATACAAGGGTTAAGTAATGGAGTAGATAAAATTCGGGCTACATATGTTTCATAGCGAGCGGAACCTCAGAAGTGGTGAATATCCAATCGAAGTGTATACTATAGGGTATTCTTCAGGCCAAGGATATCGTGATTAAATGAAAGTTTACATTGTCGCAAGGAGGTACATGTTAATACATGGCAGATTCAATCAGGTGTATAGAGCACAATAGAAGAGAATATAAATGTAGAAATAAATAAGGATTGAAAGAAGGAAAAAAGAAAAATACAAGGGAGTGAGGCTATTTTGGCCAAATCACAGGAATTAGCAAGTGCAGTGGTATTTGAGAAAAAGATAATGTTCAGATATTTTTTTATCAAAGAAGAGAAAAAGGTAATCATGATGAAAGCAAGAGAGAGGAATTTAAGTACGATCATTTGACCGTTAATGTTCAATAGGGCAGTTTGGCCGAATCACAGGAATTAACAAGAGGAGTGGTATTAGGAAAATATACTGCGGAGGGAACAGGGAGAGGGGATGATTTTGGTCACGGGGGAGAAAAATATATATACAAGAACAAAGCGAGATAGAACGGGGAAGAATGGTGGCAGCTTACTACTGATTTTCAATTGAGGAATGTATATTGTTTGTGGTGAGTGCGTTTACATTATGAAGTAGCAGATATATATATTGGCGTATGTACTTTTAAGTTTACGTAGGGAGGGGGTAGGATGGAGGCAGGTGAAATGAGAGAAAATCATTTTTTTTAATGGTATGACAATAAAGAATTAAAGGGAAGATATATTGTTGCTTCAATATATAATGGTAGTGAGGGTAGATAAGAAGGAAAATTTATGAAGCTTTGATGAAAGGCGAAGTGGTGTTGTTATTTGTATTTCGAGAATAGATTCAGTGATCTATGTTTACAGGTAAAAGTTATAGTACTGCGTTCATTAAAACATTCCGTGGATTGCAAAATAGCTAAGACCACGGCTATGCAGATACCGCATTTGCTATTATAGCTGCTGTAAGGCTTGCTGCAGTGTGACTATGGACCACAGCCCCATTGAATACTACCGGTCAAATGACCTTGCTTAAATTCTTCATTCCTCCCAATCCCTTATATTTTAAAATTTTTTTCCTTCCTTTATTCCTTTTAATCTCTCTACATATATTCTCCTTTCCTACTGTGCTCTCGACATATTCTGATTGAATCTTCCATGCGACAATGTAAACTTTCATTTAATCAAAATATTCTTGACCTGAAGAGTAGCATGCTAAGATATTTACCATTTCTGAGGTTCCTCTCGCTATGGAACATATGTAGTCCGGATCTTTTCTAATCAAATCCTAAACTCTTGTATTCTTATACGCACACACAGCAAACCTGGTCGTCTATCATGAAATATATAAAGAAGAGTTTATCGTACTTCAATACGAAAAAATCCACAACATTCCGTCTCAATAAACCACTATTGTCCATGGAAGTTGTTTTATATATGTACTACGATTAATTGAAGCTCATTGTCTACGTACACCTCGACCACTAGTTCTTATATATATATATATTCTTTTATTCTCTTACTTGCTTCAGTGATTTGACTGCTGCCATGCTGGAGCACCGCCTTTAGTCGAACAATTCGCCCACATGACTTATTCTTTGTAAGCTTAGTACTTATTCTAAAAAGTCACTTTCGCTGAAACGTTAGGTTATGGGGACGTAAACACACTAACATCGGTTGTCAAGTGATGGTGGGGGAACAAACACAGATACACACACACACACATATATAAATATATATATATATATATAATATATATATATATTTATATATATAATATATAATATATATATATATATATATATATATATATATTATATATATACGTAAATATCAAACATTATATATATATGTATATATCATTTATATATGTGTTGTTTGTGTATGTGCGTATGCATAACTTGTTTGTATGGTCTTTTGCAATCTAGAACATAGCTCTTTTTCCCTGACACAACGTGTGTGTGTGTGTGTGTGTGTGTGTGTGTGTGTGTGTGTGTGTGTGCATGTCTGTCTTTGTGTGCGTGCGCGCGCTTTTATCAACAATGACCATGAAAAAGCGAATGGTGTTTCGAAAACAGTCGCGTATCAAATTAAATGTACATCCGTGAGATTGAGATGTGCTTTGAACACAACCTACTAGAAATAGCAGCCAAATATCTCTTAAGGACACATTGAGCTTCTGAGCTCTAAAAATGAAATATTTGTAGGAATGCTGTGCTTTTCGCTGCCCTCTTCCATCCTCACCTGGTATTAATCAGTCACTCAGTCACAATGGTATTCGATGGACTATTGCTGAATTTGAAAACATTTTGACCGAATTGTTCTCCCCCCCCGTCTCTTCACATGTATTATTTCGTGGGGATGGGGATTGCATATATTACACTTAAGGAGGTTCATGAATAAGATGGATCTCATCAATCTCACAAGTCTAGCGGGAGATCCAACAGGTCATATTGCACACCCCTTTTCTCTTTGTCAACTGTCAATTTTGCGCCTGTCAACAGAAATGACGGAGAACGTGAAATTATCTCTCTTTTTTCTACTTTCCTTATTGTTCGCTATCTCTTTACCATTAAATTTATGTCTCACTCAATCATGTTCACTAAATTTTTGTCTCACTCAATCATTTTCATAAAAAAATTTTCTGACTAAGTCTTTCTTTCTTTCTTTCTTTCCTTTTCTCTTTTTTCTTTCTTTCTTTCTTTCTTTCTTTCTTTCGTTCTTTGTTTCTTTCGTTCTTTCTTTTCGTCTTTCTTTCGTTGTTCTTTCTTCGTTCTTTCTTTCGTTCGTTCTTTCTTTCGTTCTTTCTCGTTCGTTCTTTCTTTCGTTTTCTTCTTTCTTCTTTCTTGTTCGTTCTTTCTTTCGTTCTTTCTTTCGTTCGTTTTTCTTTCGTTCTTTCTTTCGTTCTTTTCTCGTTCGTTCTTTCGTTCTTTCTTTCTTTCTTCTTTCTTCGTTCTTTGTTTCTTTCGTTCTTTCTTTCGTTCTTTCTTTCGTTCGTTCTTTCTTTCGTTCTTTCTTTCGTTCGTTCTTTCTTTCGTTCTTTCTTTCGTTCGTTCTTTCGTTCGTTCTTTCTTTCGTTCTTTCTTTCGTTCGTTCTTTCTTTCGTTCTTTCTTTCGTTCGTTCTTTCTTTCGTTCTTTCTTTCGTTCTTTCTTTCGTTCGTTCTTTCGTTCTTTCTTTCTTTCTTCCTTTCTTTCTTTCGTTCTTTCTTTCTTTCGTTCTTTCTTTCGTTCTTTCTTTCTTTCGTTCTTTCTCCTTCGTTCTTTCTTTCTTTTTTCTTTTCCTTCTTTATTTCTGTCTTTCTTTCTGTCTTTATTTTCCCTTTCTTTCTTTCTCTGTCTGTCTATCTGTCTGTATGTATGTCTGTCTGTCTCTCTCTCTCTTTCTCTCTCTCTCTCCATCACTGTAATCAAACGTCTCTTATTGAGCGTGAGCAGTAATATGAATATGTATATACATACAGGTGTGCATGTTTGCGCGAGAGTAAGAAATGGTCTGTGTGTGTCTGTGTCTGTGTGTCTGTGTGTCTGTGTCTGTGTGAGTGTGAGTATGTGCCTGTGTGTGTGTATGCTTACGTGGTGTGTAATAGATAATTTGAAATATGCGTATATGCGCATTTAAAC
>NC_042998.1:191479675-191489675 GCF_006345805.1 Octopus sinensis | reverse complement strand
TATGCGGGGGATTAGGATGTGTTGAAAGGACGATTATATACCGAGTCCTGTATGATTTATGTGCAAGCTACAAATGTTATTTCATCCAAATAAAGAGAAATGCGGGAAATGAAAATATCTAAACACTGGTGTACAATTTAGTTAATAGAATGTGGCTGGATTATCGTAAACGTTCTGCCTAACAGAGCAGTATTACTGGAAACCGTTACTTCGAAGTATCAGAGAAAATATGTACGCAACATAGGTGGAATATTTATATTCAAGTATGGGGAGGGCGCTGAATTGCAAGTAAGTATCCCATAGCTTTGACTGCACGATGATTATATTTGTAGTCAGAAAGGGCAGCAAGCTGGCAGAAACGTTAGCACGCCGGGCGAAATGCGTAGCCGTATTTCGTCTGCCGCTACGTTCTGAGTTCAAATTCCGTCGAGGTCGACTTTGCCTTTCATCCTTTCGGGGTCGATAAATTAAGTACCAGTTACGCACTGGGGTCGATGTAATCGACTTATTCCGTTTGTTTGTCCTTGTTTGTCCCCTCTGTGTTTAGCCCCTTGTGGATAGTAAAGAAATATATATTTGTAGTCAGAAAGAGGGTGAAAGATAAGTCACTGGTGTGCTGACTCAGAGATGTTGATTTATTGCGAATGCATTATTATACTGTTACAATTAGAATTTTTGTGCTAGAGAGAAGCTATCTCTGGAGTACTCAGTTTGTATTTTAAGAGAGATCATAGGAGAAATACAGCTTCTGCTAAAAGTAGTGTTTGAATAACCAATATTTTAGCAGACTTGGAGTCTCAGAGATTTTATGGATATAAAATACACTCGGTTGTCTTATATAACCAGTTATCATATATAGAAGTAACTGTGGATAAAAGGGCAAAAGGAGAATTAAGAGGTGATAAACACTTTAAGGATCTTTGAGGAGTAGCTACAGATAATATAGCTTCGGAAGTTTGCTCCCGATGAAAAGATTTAGTTCCTGAGTCCATTGTATCACATTTGGAGAAGCTCTAGTCGTTTCAGATGAAGACACTGAAAATGAAAGAAACAGAAGTGACTCGAGATGGCTGCCTCACAAAATGGAAGATAACCATGTAACCGAACAATTGAAAATGATCAAAAGAGCTTTGGGAACGTCAGAGACACACGTTTTAAAAACAAATTAGCATTAGCATACAGACGCTCCTCCACATCTTCCGGTACACGCATAAATAGCCATTTTTATTGCGCATGATATATATATATATACATACATATGCACATAATATATATATATGTACGCACACACACGCAACACATATATATATATATATATTATATATATATATAATATATATATATATATATGCGTGTATGTGTATGTATGTATGAATATATATATATATATAATATATATATATATGTGTGTATGTATGTATATGTATATTTATATGTGTGTGTGTTTATATGCATATATTATATTACATGTATATATGTGTTTTATATAAATATATGTCTGTATTTTATGTACATACGGGTTTTCAATATGTGTGTATACATAAATGTGTGTGTTTGCTTTACTTCCGACTTGTGATAAACTCGACAATATTGCGTTGTCTTCTATACTCCATATGCCTTTCATATCTTCGATTGATCGCTACATTACAGTATTTGTATGCTATCTCTTTCTCCTTTTCTTTCCCAGTAAAATGAGTTGACTTTCTATTAAATTAATCTTATTTTCTTCGTGGAAATCTTCATAAAATCTTTATGAAATATAAGAAGAAGAAACAATGTAATATCCTGTTTGGTGTAAACAAGAAACGATTTTAGTTTCCATCTTTCTGAAACACTACTTCAATCTAACTACAAGCGGTGCTAGTGAGAATGCAATAGGAATAATGAAACAAACTTCTGAAGTCCAGCAGGAATTGTTGAAATGAGGTTCACAATATAGTGTTGCTTATTTCGAATGGTGTTAAGATTAAGAAAATCATTAAATACTTTAAGTGATTTAAAGAACTATGCATAAAGAAAGAGAACTGGAATTATATATGGAGTGTGAAGAATAAAACACTTTTCGATACTTAATAAGCCTTTGATTAGCCATATATCTTAATATTGTAAGCAGACTCAATACACTGCTTATTTTAACACTACAAACACATAGACTCAGCGTGGCTCACTCTATTGCTAGTATTTATAGCAGACACTTATTTTAGTCTCCTCCTGTATTTTTCTCATACTTATTCAAGCGGAGCATTAACATCACCAGTCTCAGAGGACCTCAAAGTATTATAAACAACGCCTATCATACTCTAAATAATAACAAAATATTTTTTTAAAATCCTAAATGTAGCGAAGATAAGTAAATATTTGTTTTACTTCGAAGACATTTATAATATATTATTTCAAATATAGACGACAATAACTATGCTTGACAATATTCTGCAGAATAACCGTCCTCTTCCGGATAGTGAGAAAAGCAATTTCTATGTAGCTCCAATATTAACTAAATTTGTAAAATCTTTTCTCTATTAAACATACTTCTTGCTTTCCTTTGTCTTTTCAATTTTCTTTAGTTTCATATCTGAAAGTCTTAACCCTAGAGACATGTTTTTGAAGTGCTATTATAAAACCAACACTTTTTCCATCGGGAATAAACTAGTGTTATAAAGATGGCTTTAAGCAACCGTTTACACATTTTTCTAATGAACTTTTAAAGCTACGTGAGAAGTTCCTGAAATTATGTATTTTCAGAACGTTTTACATATATCTGTAAGCCTCATTCTCTAGTAGCCTGGTGTTCTTACATACGCAAGGATTTTCAATTTCCTTGAATGTATTTTCTTTTCCACTCTTCTCTTCAAAACTGATACCATTTAGTTAAAACTAGCTCTTGTATTTCAGTTATACGTAATAATAAATCTCAAAATTTATCAAGCTGTTTCACCAGATTCGTTAGAAAATACAGATTTATGTATCTTTTAGTATTTCAGGTAATCGTTTTTCAATTATAATACATTCGTACTTGGTTATTTGTTTAGTTAGTATAAGATATTTTAATGCATAACATTGATTCATCTCTAGTAGCCTGGTGTTCTTACATACGCAAGGATTTTCAATTTCCTTGAATGTATTTCCTTTTCCACTCTTCTCTTCAAAACTGATACCATTTAGTTAGAACTGGCTCTTCGATTTCAGTTATACGCAATAATAAATCTCAAAATTTATCAAGCTATTTTACAGATTCGTTAGAAAATACAGATGTATGTATCGTTTCATATTTCAGGTAATCGTTTTTCAATTATAATACATTCGTACTAGGTTATTTGTTTAGTTAGTATAAGATCTTTTAATGCATCGCATTGATTCATCAATTTAATTTCTTTAAGTATCTTGCATTGATCTATTCTGTGATTTTTCTTAAACATTTCTACGTTTAAATGAACTCTAATGTGGAAACGATAGTACAGATTGTGATGACGATGATGCAGATAAACTTTCTTTAGGAGCCATAAAATTTGTTCCAAATCATGAGAATTTATTTTTAAAATCAGGCTAGACAGGATGAATGATGGTTTTCGTTAAGTACGTTTGTAGCAATCAGGATACATAAGTAATGTAACACGTAGCTCAGCACCGGTTCTCTCTTAACAAAGCACTGCAAGCATTTAAACTAAACATTAAAAAAAAGGACAGAACTTTTCAGCAGTATTTTGAAGTGATACACTCTATATGCTATGTATAAGAAATGCTTGGAGAAAATAAAGCTAAGAAAAATATCAATGCAAATATATTTGTGAGTGTACGCAGATTTAGTATAAGCAATAACAACAAGCAAGAAAACTGAAAACAGAAAAGTCATATATATTGTAAAAGAAAACCGTCAACTGATAACAAAAATATGGCCGATCACGAAAAGCATAAGAGAACCTCCCACATAAAAAAAAAACATATAAGGACAAAATAAATAGAACACCATAAGAGACAGCTGCACGAAAATGTGACCTCAAAACACGGTGAAAGTAGTACTGGGCACACCGAAAAAAAAAACGTTAGAACAAATCAATAGTAGACAAAACAACAAAGTAATTCGAATCCAAAATGATTATGAAGAATATAGAAGTTATCATGGTTACACTTACCAAATTGTCGCTATACGTAATAACAAGCACAATTTAAAAACTACTTTGCACAGCAGATCAATGAGAATTAACAATGAGAAGTACCTAGCAGAAATAATTGTTAAAAATATGATAGAATTGGAAAAAACTTGATGAACATGGAGAAATGTAAGTTTTTGACAAGAAAGTAAACTACTCAGATATCGACATATTTAAAGATCTAATCTATTTGGTAACAAGCGTGGTATCGAGAGAAATTGGTCTTGATATAAACTACCCATTTATAGACAAAATTTATTAAAAATATTCCTCAATAAAGAAAAAAAAACAGAAAATGCCTATCCTTATTAATAGAAGTGGAAAACATGGTATCTATCATGAGAAAAAAAATGTAAACAACTAAGTTAAAAGCAAAAGGAAAGTTTAAAGAGATGACATCTACAAAATTATGCAGGAGTTGCTTCTAGAACTAAATATTTACATAATAACCAAAATATCGTACATGAACGTTAAGAAAGAAGAAACATAATGCAGGATTATATTATTTCTTTATTGCCCACAAGGGGCTAAACATAGAGAGGTCATCGACCCCAGTGCGTAACTGGTACTTATTTAGTCGACCCCGAAAGGATGAAAGGCAAAGTCGACCTCGGTGGAATTTGAACTCAGAACGTTACTGCAGACGAAATACCCATTTCTTTGCTACCCACAAGGGGCTAAACACAGAGGGGACAAACAAGGACAGACAAACGGATTAAGTCGATTACATCGACCCCAGTGCGTAAGTGGTACTTAATTTATCGACCCCGAACGGATGAAAGGCAAAGTCGACCTCGGCGGAATTTGAACTCAGAACATAACGGCAGACGAAATGCCGTTAAGCATTTCGCCCGGTGTGCTAACGGTTCTGCCAGCTCTCTCGCCTTTCCTAATGCAGGATGATATATCAACATAAACAGTAAGTCAAGTACACTGGGAAAGAATATAAAGCAGTCATTTAATGTACAAAAATTCCTTTTAGGAACAGAAGAGAAACCTATTACAGCTCAAGCACAGCTTGATGTAACTAACAAGAGACTCAGCAACAGATTAAAACCTACAAGTAACTAAAAGGCTCCTAACATTAGCAAAGTCCTTAATTTCTAACAGCAGCTCTACAGGCGGCAGCATTAAAATAACTTGTTTAAAAAACGCAAAAAAAAAGGAATTATAAACTGACTGGTTGCTGTAGGAGGAAAAAATTATTTCCTCCATAATAGAGATCATTAGTACGTTGAGTAATCATGTAGGTGCTTCTGCGTTATGGCTTTTGTGAAGATAAAGTAGGTGAGATGTGAGATGTGGTCCGTTGTAGCTTGTAACAGATGTAGTAGTAGTAGCGTAGGGTGATCTAAAACGGCATAATTTACCACCTTCTGTTAAATCTCATTGTTTTGCCAGAAGTTATCAAATTTAGCATCGGTTACAGATTAACAAAGTCTATGTTTGAAGTTTGGTTACTTATTTCAGCTCCACTGAATCATGTCTTCATTTACTATTTGTTCGTTTTCTTTCTTTTCGTCTCTTTTTTTTTGTTTTGTATTAACATGACATTGGCGTATGTCCTTAGAATTATTCTCCTCTTGGACTGCCATCGTCTCTTCGAGAAAAATGATCACGTATATCACGTCTGCTCTTTTTATTTGAAAGCTCGTCACAATATATATCTAAAAGAAAATAAAGTTCGCAACTAAATCAACTTTCACTTTCACACATTGCTATATATCGAGAAATATAATATGCTTGATTATCTAGTGCAGTGACGAAACCTGATTAAATTTCATTCTGAAGCACGTTATTGTCTTCATACAACAGGCAAAGGTGTTTTAATTGTCACCTCTTTTGGAGTTAAAATATATACAACGAATGAAAAAACAGAGTGAAATACAAAATTCTTACTATCACATCACAATCTAGTCAACTACAACACATACTTCAAATAACCAATGAAATATATAAATTTCAATGTAAAAGGAAAAGTTGTAAACTTCACGATTCAAATTGTTACAGCCAATATACAAATGTGACAATTTCTTTTCTACTGACAAGAAATGATTGCATCCATTTTACTGTATATAATATAAGAATTGGAATGAAAAACCTCTTGTTGACAGCGTTATAATTCAATATAGAAATATATCAATGTTACAAGAAAGTGTACATCACATGAAAATATATCGCGTGAATTATACCAAAACCATTTATGCATGTATTCGTATATGTATACATACGTGAAGCTAAACATACATATGACAAACTTTGTTGGGCAATATATGGATTCATAGAATCTTGTGGCTATCACAGAAAGTTACTCTTGTGAATTCGTCTGTCATACCATTTGGTATTCCGATATAGAGGATTATAATGCAGATTTCAATTCAGGTGAAATCCAAGTAATGAAATACATTGAATTATTTCATGAGGACTATAAAAACCATAAAAAAAGTCAAGAGATATGAGAAGTGATTATATTTACTTGACCACTTGTTATCCTTAATATTACAGCTGTTTCGTAATCTTCATCATGTAATAATAATTTCAGTGTATAATAATTTATTTTACATGACTGTACGAATATGCATGCCACGCATTGTACTAAACAACTGTAGATTTTTAGATCAATGAAAATATCATAACCTGCAATATTAATTTTTTAGTCAACACTATATATTAATAATTTAATAACAGACAAATTGGGTAAATAATTTTTATTTCTAAAATCATTACATATATTCTATAAATCTCATCTATTGAAGTTACTAAGTTGTATATATACTCCACAATAATTTTAGGGATTTAGCTACTTTCACATCTGTTTCTATGATAGTTGTACTCTATCTAATCTTTTTCAATACTCTATAAATGCCTTTATATAAGCCTAAATTGTTGTACCCCTATATAGCTATACTTAACTTATAATAAACCATATAGGTATCTTCAAAAAATTTTGAAAATTTAAATGCCAAAATTTTAACTGCCTGAATTAAGATTTAACTAATTTATAATTTGTAATACATTTGTTCTCTTATCTAAATGGTATTCTAAATAGTTTCAGTAATAAGATTTTTCATCCGTTTTTCTTAAAATGTCTTATCCCGCTAATTTTAATATTCTTATTGATTTAAAAAGCCCCTCCAAATATGAACTTTTTAGAAACAAAAATATTACTTATATCTCCACTAAATTTTTAATTTAAATTAAATAAATTAATTGAATTTGAATTAAATCAGTATATAGTGGACGTGTTTTTTAACCTCAGCTAACCTTATTAGATATTAAATATTAGTTAAATGTATTTGACCAATCTCCACAGAAATCTTATATTAAGGAAAGTTTTTAGATAAGTTATAAAGTATATAAGCATTAACCTATTTCTATTTCTCTTTATTTCTATTACTTTTTCTTTTTCTTTTCTTTGCATTTTTCTGTTACCTCCCTTCCATTGTAGTTAAAGGATTTTGGTATACAAGTCAATAGTGTTATACCGTTTGTTAAAATTCTCATTCTAAATATTCTTCTAAATTACCCTAATTTATATTTTATAACCTTATACAACATGATAACATTGTTTAAAAAACTTTTGAAGGAATTACTTGATTTCTCTTTCTCCCAAATAGCTCTACCCTCCCGATCTTAGTATGTATAAAGAACTTTATATAAAAAACATTTCTAAATAAGTAACAATTAGAAAATATAAATATCATGTAAGGTTTAATAATAACAATTTCTTAAACCTATACTATGACCCTTAACTTAATAAAAAGATTTGTTGATAATAAAATTTTTGTTCCATAATTTAATTATTTCTTTACCCGACATTAAACATCAGTCTTTTATAGATATTTTCGTGACAAGTAAATATAAGTTTTAGTCTAACATTTTGAATTATTAATTTTTTCTAATAAATTATCTTACCTATTGATGTAAATAAGCTAAATATACCTTACCATAGTTTTGGTATATAAATCATTTTACCCCTTGTCTACAATGTTCTACAAATGATTATATTTTTTATTTTTTTATTTTATTTTATTTTAAAACTAGTCTCTTATTTATTTATTTGCTATATTGCTCTATGTCATAAATCTCTATAAATTTCATACTCAGCTTATAAAAGCCTATGCTGGTACATTCACTATTTAAAATAAAAGAAATATTCTTAGACTACAATTGTTAATATTTAATATATAAATTTTAGCATATTCCGTTTCCTTAATTTTCCTTTATTAATACCAATAATTACCATTTATTAAATAATTAAAAATATATGTTAATTAATATTAAATATATAAATATGGAACTATTTCTATATTTTCTGTCTCTCTATTGTTTAAAGATTTTGATATATACTGAAAGTATTCAAAAATATTCTTCTTAGTATTTTTTAGATTAACTCTAAAATGTATCTGTGTATATACAAATAACATTGTTTTATAGTAGGTAAATGTACTGCTACTATATGAAATAATTCTCTCTGTCCCATACGTATTGGTCTACAAAATAGCAGACGAAATCTTGTCTGAAGTATATTCTTACTGAACCATATGGCTTTGCTTCAAAGAAATCTTGATTTATGACTCTACCACTTAAATTGTCTATCTATTTTGCCCTATCCATGAAGGATACTACACTCTGTCTTCTCTTAGATTTGATTAACTAGCCTATAAATTAAAACTGACTCCCACCCCCACCCATTAGTAAATCTTCCTTAGTCATGAAAAAATCTCAGATACAACGGTGATGTTATTGGTAAAGCATGTTCTTTGTCTATCTCCTTATCCTCTTGGTGATTTTGGATGAAAAAATATACAAATGAGTCCTTCGAATTTAACTAAATTCTATGTTTTTTATGCAGCTGAAGATTGCTCTACATTTTAAATTGATGTAATGTTTGCATTGTTCAATTAAATGGAGTCGCACGAAACGATCGTACTGCATTACCTGTGGATATCCTTGTTGCTTATTTTGATTTTATACATATATATATATTGTGAAGTATATTTGCCACCTAAATGTGGCTGACCCATATAGGATGATGCTACTGTAGTTTATAGCCTCAAGAAGACATCACTCAACACAACATCAAGCTCCTTCTTTAATTTATTCATCAGGACAATGCAAAGAACTTTACCAGGCTTGTATAAAAGTGTAATTCCACACCAGATGTTACAGTCCACCAGAAAACATTTTTTGAGCTAGTGGGATCATCAGTCCAAGCCTCCAGTCAACGTTGAACAATTGTGTCAGACATTGTACAACTGCTTCCTGGCCATGCTTTTAATGTGTGGTTGATATCCCAGCTGCTTTTTTGTACTTCAAGTTGAATTTGCCTTGTCCACTCTTCTGTTATATCACCAATGCTGATATTCAGTTCATTCATCATTGTCTCGTTGCCCACTTCACAAGTAGGTCCTGGAATTGGCTGACTGGAAGCTTCACGAAAGTACTCTTTCTTGCGCATTACTTGTTTCTCTTCCGTTGTAAGCATTTTATCATCCTTAGATGATTGGAATTACTCCTTACACTTGTTAACTCGCGCACGATTTATATAGACGTTACGAGTCATTTCTTGTTTGCAGCATCTAGAGCTACCATACCTTCGTTTTTTAGACACTGCTGTGTATCTCTTCTACACATTTTCTCCACTTCCCGATCAGATCTGCCCAATGTGACTTTGCACTTTCTGTTACAACCTTTTGAAACCTATTTCTTTACTACCCACAAGGGGCTAAACACAGAGAGGACAAACAAGGACAGACACACGGATTAAGTCGATTATATCGACCCCAGTGCGTAACTGGTACTTATTTAATCGACCCCGAAAGGATGAAAGGTAAAGTCAACCTCGGCGG
>NC_042998.1:191469675-191474675 GCF_006345805.1 Octopus sinensis | reverse complement strand
CGTATGTATGTATGTACGTATGTATGTACGTATGTATGTATGTATGCATGCATGCATGTATGTATGTATGCATGCATGTATGTATGTATGCATGTATGTATGTATGTATGTACGTACGTATGTATGTGTGTATGTATGTATGTATGTATGCATGCATGTATGTATGCATGCATGTATGTATGTATGCATGTATGTATGTATGTATGTATGTATGTATGTATGTATGCATGTATGTATGCATATATATATGCATGTATGTATGTATGTATGTATGCATATATGTATTATGTATGTATGTATGCATGCATGTATGTATGTATGTATATATGCATGCATGCATGTATGTATGTATTTACGTATGTATGTATGTATGTATGCATGTATGCATGCATGTATGTATGTATGTATGTATGCATGCATGTATGTATGTATGCATGTATGTATGTATGCATGCATGTATGTATGTATGCATGTATGTATGATAAGTATGTATGTATGTAGGTATGCATGCATGAGTATGTGTATGTATGTATGCATGCATGTATGTATGTATGCATATATGTATGTATGTATGTATGTATGTATGTATCTATGTATAAGAAAGCGAAGGAGAGAAATATATACATATTTATGTACCTACATGTGTACGTCCAGTCATACCCATATATATATAGATATATAAGCAGACGTGCGCTTGTGTATGTATGTGTGTTCGTGAAATATTTACACAAATACATAAAGTGACTTTGTTGATGTACATACATGTATACACGCATATGCACGCACACACATGTGCATACATGCTTGTATAAATATGCGTTGTCCATGCTCCGATCGGTTTAAACCAGTGCAGTGATATGGTGGTCCTCTCGAATGTTTTAATTTTGTTTTGGTCCATATGTGCATTCGAGGGGTACACTCACACATATACATCTGCATACACATACATACAAACAAAACATACATACATACACACATCCATATATGCTGAAAAGTTCGTGGCTTTAATGGTATCGAGAAAGGCAATAACATAAATACATATTACGATGAAGCGTAGCCCTGTACCAGCATCACAAAAGAGAAAATTCGAAAAGATATTAGCGAAAAAAATAATACTATTACAAGAGAAATAGATCGAAAAATAATCTACACCAACTTGATTGGGAGAGCTTATGAAGCTATAAATGTGTCGTTGTACCAGAATCAGAAATCATATACAACTGATAAATTCTGACAGCACATGACCCACACTCTAGTGAAGCAGCATGTTATAACATAAATCAAGAACTTATTCTTTTAAAGAAAAATAACCTCGAACATCATATCAGTGCATTATAACAAACAATCGGCGATTCATGAAGCGTAAATATGAGACTATGGCAGCAGCCAAAATATATTGTCATTAAATAACAGCATCACAGAATGAAGAGAAAGAGAGAGAGAGAAATGAATAAGCTACATCATTTTGACCAACTGAACTTTTTATAAACTAGATATGTGCAACGCACCGCCTATACCCAGTCCAAACATTAACAGGAGAAATGCAATTGTCTTTGTTATGTCGCACGTTCCGATGCCTTCTACTCAACTCTACTGTACTCTACTACGTCAAGTCTTCTCCCTCTATATCTACGTATTGGGCTAGTCTACTTCATCGTCTGGGAGCGTCGACAAAACGGCCTTGTTGGGCATTTTTGAAGCAAGAAAAAATAACATAAAGGCGAGAATCAAATTTGAAAATCAACAGACTATGCACCTCCTTGCATTTTTCGATTCATCGCAGCAAAATGTGATGTAATCACACAAAACATATGTTGCAGAACTTGAGATTGTCCTACTGCAAACATCAAAATAAATTAATCTTCAAAGAATGGTCTGATCTTCAAATAAGTAAACAACTAATGGAGTCGTTTTCACCAACTGAATTATAAAACAAGGGACATCCCAATAAAAAAAAAAAACATACAGGTCCTCAAGCATTTACAGAGATCGGGCCGCAATCTGTTAATACAAATATACTTCGCAAGACGATACACATACAGTCACACACACATTCATAATCAACTGCTTTTACAAACATAATTAAATCACATGTATCTCCCTCCCTATCCACTCAAACCACTTTCCCATAACACAGACATATGGCTAACGAACCGTAAGAAAGAAAATCACTAGACCATAGCGAAAACAAAATGAAAACAAGAAGCATGAGGAGAATAACATAATAAAAAGCCTTTTTGTACAACGTAAGTATTGGAAAAACAAGAAAAGCAGTCTATAAAACAGCAACAATTTTTATCAAAACAATGAATTTGTTAATCAGGAAATATGACCCACATCCTGAAGTCATAATTTTCTGAAAAACAAATGTATTTAAGCAAAAGTTTAAGAAACCATAAAAAAAAAAACAGCACAACCATGAAAAACCTCGTATCTATTAGTACGAAAGCACAAGACCACCAAAGAAATAAACAGCGCGCTCTAATAAAAACGTAAGAAAGAAATACTAAACAATATTCAGTAATTCGGGAAGTAATAAAAAACGCCTACAGATCTGACAAAAACATAAAAACGAAAATCAAGCAGGTGTACTGATTAATAGCCAGTCTCGTGCCATGATCACTGTGGAGTGGCACTCAACTTACAAGAAAATAATTCAGTTCAAATGCATGTGTTACGTGACCATGCGTATATACATACACTCACACACATATAATCGCTTCAGATTTTCTATACAGTTTAGGACCAGTACTATAGAAAATCTGTAGAGATGAACTTAAAAATGAAAACAAGGCACTGCTAAAACAAAGGTAAGGCACACTATTGCTCTGTAAACTGTTAATATACTCGGGTAGTAATTATAGTTGCAAAACGAAATATTATGCCCTTGATTTCAGATGATATATATATATATATATATATATATATAATATATATATATATACTATAATCTATATATATATATATATATATAATATATATATATATTATATATATATATATATATATATATATATATATATATATATATATATATATACACGCACAGTTCATCTCTACAGATTTTCTATAGTGCTGGTCTTAAACTGTATAGAAAATCTGAAGTGATTATGTATTGTGTGAGTGTATGTATGTACGCATACGCACGTAACACATGCATTTGAACTGAATTCTTTTCTCATCAATCGAGTGTCACTCCACAGCGATCATGGCACGAGACTGGCTATTAATCAGTACACTTGCTTGTTTTTCGTTTTATGTTTTTGTTACATCTGTTGGCAAGAATTCGCAACGACCTCGAACCCACAAGAGTAAACAAGAGATACAGTGATAGGCAGAAAGAAGGAAAATGCGCCTTGTATTTGAATACTATGCAAATATTCTTTAAAAAAATTTTCATTTAATTTTTCCAAAATTTTATTGTTTTCCATACTCAGTTGAAAAAGTCTCAATGACTGGAACCGGTACTGAAATGTTTTTTTATAAAATTATTTTGGCATTTTCACCTTGAATTTTCCACACACACACACACACACACACACACACACACACACACACACACACACACATATATATATATATATACACACACACACACATATATATATATATACACACACACACATATATATATAATTTGGATAGATAGACACACAGACAGTGTGTGAGTGAGTGAGTGAGTGAGTGAGTGAGTGAGTGAGTGAGTGAGTGAGTGAAGTGAGTGAGTGAGTGAGTGAGTGAGCGAGCGAGTGAGTGAGCTTGCTCTAGACACTGCAATAAAATATGTTTGAATGTTACAAATACATAAAATATTGTCTCATGTTGTACTTATTTATGTGTATTTCTATAAACACTCCAATCCTGTTTATGAAATTATATACATTTATACATTATTCCATGATGTATACCGAAAAATCAACATATACCAATCGCCTTTTTACATGCGCGCCTTGATGTTCATTATATGACATTTAAAGGTTTGCAATAAATTAATGATAAACCGCTCGCTGCACTATTTTCCTAATTAATCTATTCCTTCTATGCTGCTTGAAGTTTTAGCATTATCAGACACGTAATTATCTTTCTACTAGTGTTGATTGCCGAGTCAGAACATAATGCTTCTTTCTAATATTCCTGGTAATATGTGTGTGTGAATAAAGAGCATATGTCAGCAGTCTAAAGTAATATGCGAACACTCCAAAGTGCGGTAGTAAAGTGTCCACTTATTAAATCTATTTCCAAATATTTTCTAAGTTTTTTTATCCCGGAAGTTATTATTGGTTAAACTAAGAAGTGATACGAAAAGCAGTTGTCAAGGACAATGTGTATGGACACAAATAAACACGAGACTAATTCATGGTAGGCTGAACAAATAAATAGAATAATGACTGCTTGAATCATGTCTACACAAGCACCGATAAATATACGTAATTGATAAAGTTAATTATCAACAAGGTAAAATAACAGGAAATTAAATGTGCATGATGTATATTTTGTTCTTATCCTCTGCATGGGGTGTTTCGCTGGTTCTCAAGCTTTACTCCTACAGGCGCCGTCTTTATTTTTTTTTTCCGCATGCAGCTTTATAAATGATGTGGACTTCACTGTAAAATGTAATATTGGAAACCGGAAATTAACGCTCAAAACCATAAAACATAAACAGGATAATATATAGAGTTAGACAAACGAAAATTTACCAGAAGAGGCGGTCAAGTTTTTAGTTGGCTGCTGAATAATCTATCAATCAATTTAAATCTGTTCCCTGGATTGTAAGTCACAAAGCAGGATATGCTTTACGGTTAAACGTCAAGAGTATAGGAAAAATACGATTAAGATAGCTGATATGTAATAAACAGAATATATTTTAAAGGGTCGTTCATTCTCTTCAGATAGAGTTAAATATTGCGTGTATAATTTCATTGGTTCCATAACAGGAGCGTATAGAACTCGGCAAGTACAGGATCTGTCCTTGCTGAGTTTCGTGTGATAGACGTTATGCA
>NC_042998.1:191464675-191467175 GCF_006345805.1 Octopus sinensis | reverse complement strand
TGTGTGTGTGTGTGCGCGTGTGTGTGTATTGATTTGCCTAATAGTGGTTTTATCTCTAATTTAATTTAAATATATATATATATATTGTTATATTTCGAAATGGTCATATATATATATGCGCTTTTGTGTATATATGTATGTACGTAGTTTTGTGAGTACTTGCGTTCTAAATGTTAACTGTATGCATAAATTAATTTCAATATGTGTATTATATATAGTATGAATAGAAGATTCAACCAGCATTATTACCATACGTTTCTCTTGAGTAAATCTCTTCCAGCATAAATATTAGCTGGCAAAAAAGCAATATTGATAAACCAATACGTCGTCACCAGCTTCGTTTGTCTCAAAGGTTTAGGCATTTTGTATTGACTGACTCTCAACCTATGATTTGACATTTTCATATTTTCACGATATATACAATACGTATTATATTTATTATATGTGTGAATAATTTACGCTTTGAAGCAAGTGAATCTTTACTGATTTCTCTAAAGTAGTGCAGTTATTTAACTTCAAGCTACTGAATCATACAAATCAAAGACGCTACAGCCATGACTATGCCGCTTTATTTTCAAATATACATTATCTAAATTAAGTTACCCAGAATGTAATTCCTGCAGATCTTGCTGTTTTCTATAGTTTACAGATATGTGTAATGTTCAACTCTTGATCATCGGAACGTGAGTTCATTTCCGAGACCGTGCTGCGAATAACTTCATTTCCTTGAGCAAGTAACTTCATTTCAACTGCTGCTTCAGCTGTCAATGTACATCGTACGGTTACTGGTTCAGCCTTCTCTCCATCTAGCTGTCTTAACCTGCTGTCGTACCTATTTCTTTACTATTCACAAGGGGCTAAACACAGAGACGACAAACAAGGACAGACAAACGGATTAAGTCGATTATATCGACCCCAAGTGCGTAACTGGTACTTATTTAATCGACCTCGAAAGGATGAAAGGCAAAGTCGACCTCGGCGGAATTTGAACTCAGAACGTAACGGCAGACGAAATACCTATTTCTTTATTACCCACAAGGGGCTAAACACAGAAGGGACAAACAAGGACAGACAAACGGATTAAGTCGATAATATCGACCCCGGTGCGTAACTGGTACTTATTTAATCGACCTCGAAAGGATGAACGGCAAAGTCGACCTCGGCAGAATTTGAACTCACAACGTAACGGCAGACGAAATACAGCTAAGCATTTCGCCCGGCACGCTAACGATTCTGCCATCTCGCCGCCTTCACCAGCTCTCCGCCTTGTGCCAGCTCGCCTGCAAATACCACGGAGTCAATGTTGAGGAGAATGAGGGAGTGTGTGTCTCTCCTTGCGACTACATAGACACCTAAAATTATTAGCGGAAATACATTATAATTATTTCCAAGCCGTATTAGCTCCCCGACGATGGATACCTGCAATCACATATATTGTGGGGACTTAGCATTAGATAAAATCTTCCAGTACACACCAGGAACATTTTCGTGGATGCTGCTGTCTTCTTCTGCCCGAGATACTTACTGATTCAACAGAATTATTATCACAGATGTTCCAGTCTTGATAAATTTATCCAGGTGCAGCATATATTTTTACGATTGCCGGGAGTGATTTGGAGATATCTACCTATAACTTTTAGCTGGTCGAGCGTCTGCTTAGAGCAAGATTTCAAACCTGTAAAAGAACCATAGTGCTGATAGACTTTACAACAGGTAATTGTTCGGGCACAAACTGGCTGAATTGATGAGAAGTTGGCTTCAGAACAACGAGGTCGCGGATTCTATCCCTTTGCGTGGAGTCTTGAATAAATGTTATTGTATTTCTGCGGTTTCGAGTCAAACCTATATGGGTGAAATTGGATCAATAGAAGCTGCATAGAAACCCGACGTGTGGATTGTACATGTAATTCAAAGGCACACACTTGTCCACTTGTCACACACTGTGTCACATTGAACTTGCATCAGAATTGTGAAATGGCTTACATGAATGTGAAATGCTTTGCCACTTACAAACTAATTCAATGAACACGTAATTCAGCAGATCAAACAACTGAATCAGCATCGTCACAATCAACAGGGATCAGTCTTTTTCTATTTCTCTCTAGAGTAATTTTTCAATAGGTATTTCAAACTGCAAAAATAAGATTGTTTTTTTAGATTGCATAATCGATGAAATGAATGAACTAAACTTTCACAAATCTACTGAACGCGGAAAATTCTTTAAATAAAAGGGGTCTTAGACGTGAAAAAGTTTGGGAGCGGTTAATATAGTTATTCAGTGATTAGATTGCGAGTATGCTGGATCATGGTCTTGTACAGTTAGTGGAACAAATCGACACTAGTACTCTTTACTTGTTTCAGTCATTTTGACTGTGGCCATGCTAGAGCACCGCCTTTAGTCGAGCAAATCGACCTCAGGACTTATTCTTTGTAAGCGTAGTACTTATTCCATCGGTCTCTCTTACCGCACCGCTAAGTAACGGGGATGTAAACGCACCAG
>NC_042998.1:191409675-191462175 GCF_006345805.1 Octopus sinensis | reverse complement strand
TTCTAACTAAACACTTTGAAACTTCGTATACTGGTGGCATTTCTCACGCAGAACACGGTTTACTTTGAACATTTTTGACAAAATTTTGTATTTTAGAAGTTATTTCGTGTTAAAGTTGTCATATTTCGGTAATTTTACCCAATCACCGGCGTGTATTTAGTTGAAGGAAGCTACTCCTGTTTGTGATAGTAATTGAAGAGGTACAACTTCCGAGTCATCTCTACTAAATGTCACCACTCTTTTCTATCCGTATGGCGAGCGAAGGCGATGTCACCTTTATCCTTTCTCCCATTCTATTCAGCGCCGTGTGCTCATTACTCTTTCCCTCTCTATTGGCAGACAGCCACTATCAACTAGCAACCAGCGAGCGAACTTGTCACTACCACTACAATTACCATATTTTCCGGTGTATAAGCTGGTGTTTTTTTTACCTGGATAATTTAAAGTGCAGCTTATAAGAAGGTGTTCCTAATATGTGTACCTTTTTATAAGTTTTACGAGGAAAATAATTTGTATAGGGATATCGATTGATTCCACTGATTTTATGGGGAGGAAAGATCGGTTGGTGAACAACATGAAGGTCTACGGCTACCGCACATTGGTGGCTGGAAGAAAACCATGCATATTTGTTTTGTTTTAACTTCATGTTTTGATAATGTTATATTCATCTAATAAAGACTTTTATATTGACAAAATGTGTTTGTAGCTGATTATAGTATTCAACTTGAAGAGTATGCAGTCGCTTTCCTCAAAATGTGCAACAAAGGTTAATCAGGCTCCTCAAATTGCTGTTGACTAAAACAAAATTCCGATGCCGACGATGGGTGCGAGCCCCTCCAGTATTTTTCACACACATATCACTGCATACATCTCCTGTCTTCGCACCAGGGATCAGAGTCGTAGTTTTTTATTCAGTCTCTCCTAGTAGCTCAGCTATTCCATTGATGCAATCTTCCTTGTGTAGCATCACTGAACCGCTATTAATCTCACACTGAAGGTTGACCATATATATACATATACATATATATATATATATATATATATATATATATATATATATATTATATATATATATATATATATATATATATTATATATATATATATATGGATCTTTCCTTTTCCTATGTCTCTGACGAAGAGCTCCGCTCGAAACGTTAAGTTCCCCTTCTTTCTTTCCTTTCCTGAGCGTCGAATAACACTATACTTGTTTCACGTCATCGCGTTGTTGTGTTTTATCTCTGTGTTTTCATGTTTGGATTAACTATATATATATATATATATATATATATATATATATATATATAGTAATAGTGATTGTTTCTTATTAGGAACAATAGGGCTACTAGGACAGCTATAGAAGTGCTCAAGTAAATGAGACGAGTATAACAATCTTTGGCTGCAGAACAACAACAAATTTATGGTCATCCACCCAACATATCACATCTCGAACATTTAATCACATAATACCTTTTCTTATACATGGAATACAGATGCAATAATTCATTTAGACAAGCGTATAAAAAACTGTGTGAGTATAGTCTATAGGAATTAAAAATTAATACTTCAGCGACTAAAAAGAAAAACATTAACATTATAACAACTAGAATAATAAATATATAAAAAATATTAAAATGTATGAATATATAAAAATACATATATGTAGGAAACATATAAATATATAATATATAAGGTAAGATAAGTTCATCGATTAGGAATTTTTCGATTAAAAATATTTTTTTTAAAATAAGGGGAAAACCCATTTAGAAAAGCCAGTGTCCAAGCAAAAAAGGAAAAAAAGCCATATTTAGAGTCCCTAAATTTTTAATTGCGATAGACTGTACTGACACATTTTTTTAATATGCTTGTCTAAATGAATTATTTTTTCAGGTTCTGTAATTTTATGCACCTGTATTCTATGTATAAGAAAAGGTATTATGTGATTAAATGTTCGAGATGTGATATGTCGGGTGGATGACCTTAAATTTGTTGTTTGTTCTAAACCAAAGTTTGTCACACACACACACACAAACATACATATATATATATATATATATATATATACATATATATATAGCATAAATATATGCATGCATACATATACAGCTCAAGCATAGCGGTATTGTTATGATTCCATGCTTGTATCTATCTATCTATCTATATATATGTGTGTGTTTGCGTGTGTGTATGCATACATGTATAAATACACACATATATATATGTATATATATATGCATACACACATGCATACATTCATATATATATATATATATATAATATATATATATATATATAATATATATATATATATATATATATATATATATATATATATATGTGTGTGTGTGTGTGTGTTATTTAGAGATAGTAGTCCCCTTCATCCCACCATATAAAAACATTTTAATTTAATACTTACTTCTCATTTCTCTGCTACGCGTGTTTCTTGAGATTATTTTACGGTTCCTTAAGCAAGCAGTGTTTTGCAGGAACCTTTCTTAAAATGTAACCCCAATCATCAGGTCTCTAAATAACTTTATCATAGTTCGATACCAAATACTATATTTTAATTTTAACAGATAAGTATTCGTATGTGTAAATAGGTTCGCCGGACCTTACTGTGCAAGCGATAATTTAATTCAAATAAACTTAATAAAAAAAAATCAAATAAAAATGAATAAAAAATAATAATTTACAAAAACTAAATTCTCACGTAACTTATGTCACTAAACATTCATTTAAAATTAATAATATGTAGGGATAAAAATAAAATATATACTTGTGATGATATAATAATGAAAGCAATGACAAATAAATATATTCGAATAAAAATGAAGGCAAATGACAAAATGCAAAAGGAAAATTTACAAATGATACGAATGATAAAAATAAAAAATTTACAAAGTAAAAATAACTTAAGGGTAACGTAAAAAAATGTCGTAAAAAATATGTATAAACTACCGTTGACTACCATTGTTCTACTACGTATTTCGTTAAGCCGAAATTAAAACTCGATATCCACGAAATACTCATCCTTTCTGATTTTAATTCTAAAAACGTTTCTGACGACCGTCTTTCTAATCCTGAAACATATCTTAACCATTGGTCCAGACGTCTGGCCGTGATGAGGGAACAGACAAAGAGACGGACAGACGGACGTAAAACCCATTATAGTAGGATAGTAAGCCTGCACCTCTACAATAGAACATAAATAGATAGTATTGCAAATCTAAACCCTCTAAACTCCAGAATTATACAGGGGAGAAATCCAGAGTTAATTCTCGTCGCTGTGATTTTAACAAAAAAATATCAAAGGTGATTTATTAACAAAAAAAACTAAATATCCACTAAATAATCATACTTTTTCACTTTTTTTTTTCGCTAAAAACATTCTTTATTACCTCCTTCGTAATCCAGAAAAACATCGTGACAATTGGTCCAGCCGTATGACCGTGAAGAGGGAACTGACAGACGGAAGGACCCACGGACATAATGCCCACTATAGAAAGATACTGCGCAAAACTAGAAAAATTCATAAGTTTTCTTCTATTTGGGAAACTATGAAAGTTACATATAATATCAATATGACCGTTCGATAAATGCACAGCGTAGTAAATTACGTCCCTTTATGTCATAATAAGACGATTAACTCTTCCTATTGTATTATCAAAAGAGATAAAATAAGTACTATCAGAATTACAGAGCTTGATCTAATCGACGAAAATCTTTACAGTAATAGTGTGATCGTGTGTGTAGGTTAGAAGTAATTAGTATTGATATAGCTGAGATGTATTCAAACATACATGTTTGTCTTGAATTAGTAGTACATTGAATAGGTAATTCACTAATATAAAACTATCGTGAACCTGTAGCGCAGGTTCTACATGGTCGAGCGATCAAATTTATTTCTAATCGCATTCTAAAACCTGGGAGAATACAATAAATTATAGAATAATTCAATATAATACACTGCACCAGTAGGACATTTTCTACTTTATTCTAGTACGCTAAATCAAGGTTAGCATAGGACTAAACAAGAGCAATAACAATATTCACCACAAAATATTACGAAACCGAGATCCACTAAATATTTTTCATTGAATATAAACTCTCAAATATAATGACGACTGAAATCTTTTGAATGGAATTCAATTTCGGTTCATAGACCGTGGTTCTTCTGAACTCCTCTTCAGTTGGTTTCTTGCAATACGTGACTGGGTACAAAGAACATTTACACGAACTGATATTTACTTTATGAATATTCCTGGTTTAAATATATATTTCTTTACTACCCATAATGGGCTAAACATAGAGGGGACAAACAAGAACAGACAAACGGATTAAGTCGATTACATCGACCCAGTGCGAAACTGGTACTTTATTTATCGACCCCGAGAGGATGAAAGACAAAGTCGACCTCGGCGGAATTTGAACTCAGAACGTAACCACAGACGAAATACGGCTAAGCATTTCGCCCGGCGCGCTAACGTTTCTGCCAGCTCGCCGCCTTTCCTGGTTTAAATATATCTGACATCTCACAACTCTGACCACTTAGCAGGCCAGGCCTTATCTACTAACTAGGGAGATTGTAGAATGGAAAAATTATGAAGTTAAGAACATCATTATCGCAAATGCTTCCGCACATAACATCACTGTTCCTCTACATACTGACGATAAGGACAGCCATTGTCTGTGTGTGTTATTTGTTTGTGTGTGTGTGTGTGTGTGTGTGTGTGTGTGTGTGTGTGATATGTACGATTCTCGAAGGCCTTGTTGCGAACTTTGGCATATGAGAAAACAACGGGACGGGGATGTACTCTCAGATTTCACCACTCGTTTTTTAAGTATCTCTCTAAATGCCGTATAGTAAAAGCCCTAGCACTGAGAAAGTTGACTACATCACCTCAATTTGATGAGCCACGAGTTAGAGGTGTTCTTTTTATATTGAACCGAAAGCAACAGGTAATAAACCGAAGCAACACGAAAATACATAAAATATTCAACTCTGAATGCAGATGGTTAAAGCAAAGTAGTAAAGTGAAGAACCTCAGGCCTCAAGGGCAACATAACGATACAGTGAAGGTGTATTTATTTTATTTATCACGCACAGCTTAATAAATAATCAGAAATCAACATTAACTAAACACATAGCGAATACAGCCAGCCAAACTGTTTAAATTCAACTACAATTATTAGTTTTACCAGAGTTAAACACCTCCTCATCTTTCTTATGAATATCTTTCAACTTATCAAACATTGGCCACGAGCTGAAAAACATCAGCCAACATTGACTATTGATTAAGCCGCTTGCCCAACTAAAACACTAATTAACTTGACAACTGATGTACCAAGCTCAACTAAAAAGTAATTATTTGATTACGACCATATCTAGTCTATAATAATTAGAAATCTCATGAGCTTAACATCTGGCATTAGGTGTGTACATTTTTTCTTGTTTTTATCCATATATACATACACGGTTACATGACTGAGCATTATATGTGTGTGTGTTTGTGTGTATATGTAAATGTACACGCACATAAACATACATATAGTGATATATGAATAGATGCGAGAGTGTATGTACGTATGCGTATATATACATGTGCATATATATATATATATATATATATATATATATATATACATATATAAATACATATATATATATATATGTGTGTATGTGAGTGTGTGTGAGAGAGAGTATATATATATGTGCCTGTATATGTACATAGATATACATTAATACATATGTATACACACACACACACACTTATATATATATACACACACACTCATATATATATATTTATATTTGTGTGTATGTATATACATATCCGTGTTAGTGCGTGTGTAAGTGTGTGGCTATGGTTGTGCATGTATATACATGTATATTTAAGTATACCTGGGTGTATATTAGAGTTTGAATGCACCGTAGTTGATATATTGCCGATGCTATATAATGGAAGTTCTATAATATTATTTTCCGACGCTTTATTTCACATTCCCTAACTTTAAGTAATTTATCTAAAATGTCTTACGTACATAAAATATTCATTATTTACCTCGTACATATGTACGCCATATGCTTTATTTGAGTGCTGCTGATACAGATAAAGAGATATTTTCGCTTTTCACCTTTACTACAACTTTCCAGAAGCTAGCATATAGCATGTTATGTGTTCGTTAATTCTTTATTAGTGATCGAGGCTGGATTGCGAACGATGAAATTTTCTTCAATCACATATCTGGTAGATAATTTTGTTTTGTATCTAAATCTTATTGTGGAATTATTTTGGTACTTAGGTCATATGTATATAATGTGCCCTAAAATAAAAAAAAAGGTCAGATTATATGACGTCGATTTCGTGCAAATTTCGATAAGAAAAATTACAAGATGTTGAAAAATAGCAAACAAGTATGGCAAATAGAGATTTAAAAAAAATTACCTAGGATTTGCGCAAATGCGTATTTCAGTAATAATCTCCTTATAAAAAAATATTCTTATGTTATTTCTCTTTTGCCTAGGTAACCATTATACTAATTTCTCATATATATTTCTACCAAGATATATACACAAACATGCACAGAGACAGACAGACAGACACACACACAGACACACAAACACACACATGTGCATACATGCATATATATGTATATATATATATATATATTTATATATATTTATATATTTATATATATTTATATATACGCATATAACCATCTATCTACCTGCACATATATATATATATATATATATATATATATATATATATATATATATTTATATATATATATATATTATATATATATATATATGTATGTATGTATATACGTATATATGTATATATATATATATATTATATATATATATATATATATATATATATATATATATATATATATAATGTCTAGATATATGTGTGTGTATATGCATATGCAGCTATCTTCTTGTATATATAGAGAGACAAACAATCAGAGATAGAGAGAGAGATGGATCATAATGAATGAAAGAGCGAGATATATTTAGCTGTGTACATAGATCTAAATAGAAGATACTTCCATTGTCTCCTTTATACACGAATAATTCTTAAACGAGAGGGTACCCAAAAGTAACCGGAAACTTTCTTTGTGGAACAAGCCGTAGTAGTTCAGGCTTCCGCCACTAGAAACCAATCGATACGACCCTCAGGCATCACTCTGCCGATCTGCGTTTTCCAAGGTCATACAGCCGCGTGGTACGTCTTTGTTTTGCAGTGGTACTCCCGTGTTCGTCGATTTTTGCGATGGCTGAAGCGAAGAAACAGCGTGCTTCCGTGAAATTCTATGTTCTGCTGTGGAAAACAGCAGCTGAAACAGTTGTCATGCTTCAAACAACTTGCAAAGCCGCTGTCATGAGCAAAAAGCAGGTTTACGAATGGTTTTTATGCTTTAGGGATGGTCACTTGTCGCTTGAGGTCCAACCTCATTCAGGTACTCCTGAACGAATGAAATCATCATGAAAATTTATGAGCTGATTTGGAGGACCGTCACCGGACAACTGGCGAACTTGTTGATATGATTGATGTGTCCTAGAGCACCAGCCAACGAATTTTGAACGGGGAATTGTGAATGAAATGTACTGCAGCAAAATTTGTACCTCGCTTGCTCACAGAAAATCAAAAGTAATCACAACTGGATGCGTATCGTGAACTGAAAGAACTGCTGAAATTTCATCCGGCCTTTTTTCCTAATGTCATCACTCTGGTGACGAAAGCTGGTGCTACACAGTTTGTGGAGGCACGTGGCCTAGTGGTTAGCGCAGTGGATCCGCGGTCGAGGGATCGCGGGTTCGAATCTCAGACCGGGCGATGTGTGTGCTTATGAGCGAAATACCTAAGCTCCACGCGGCTCTCTGCGAAACCTCTGCTGACTCTTTTGCCACAACTTTCTCTCACTCTTTCCTCCTGCATCTTGCAGCGCACCTGCGACGGCCCGGCGTCCCGTCCAGGTGGGGAACCTATACGCCAAGGAAACGGGAAACCGGCTCTTATGAGCCAGGTATGGCTCGAGAAGGAAGGTGCTACACAGTTTGCTGGTGTGGAAGAGATGAAAACAAAAACAACGTAGGCGTTAAAAACATCACTTCGCACTGCTTCCAACAGTGTTAAAACATGTCTGGATCGATGTATTGCTTCAAATAGAAAACATTTTCAAGGTGGTAAAAGTATATACATGTAATAAAAGTCAATAAAATAATATTGCAAAATTCCGGTTTCTTTTGGGTACCTCCTCTTATTTATTAGAATGTTTCATTTCACAAAATTAATTGTGATCTTTATAAGTTGACCTTGTTATAATCATTTATATCTTTAGATAATGTATACGTGTGTGTATGTACTGCTTAGCAGTGTATTGTAAGCTTTAACATTGTAAAAGTTGGACATCAAATTTTCTCTCTGGGCGAGGTTTTGAAGCTTTGTATGAGTCTTCTAATATAATTCGGGATTTTAGGAAGGTATATATTCACGCAGCTGTTGTTTACACTGAAATGAAAATATTTCCAAATGAGAAACGATGAAAATACTATATTCTCTATTACCATAGCGTGTATAAGTATTGATTACTTCGTGGGGAGTGTTTGTGGATCTTTACATTGGTTTCGTGAACCAAATGACTCACCTACATCATTTGTATTCTTACCTTTGAATTCGAATTCTCCTTTCAGGATCATACTTCCTATAATTTGTGAGTATCTCTAATTAGAAATGTAATTTTATTTATAGATATTTTTCTTCAATAAAATTATAGTTTTTTAACCTCACTCTGAAAAAGTAAGCTGAATGACACACATAGGCTTCATTCCTTTGGGATAAAAATTATAAATTACTCGCCTTCTTGAACCCCCACCAGTCAAAGACTGTCTATCCAAAGAATGTCCACGAAGAGATTATTAGATGTTATAGTGCACACAAACTAAATATCTATTGCGTATTTAACATTAGCATACATTCTTAGCCGCACTAAGAAAAAATTTAAAATTTATACTTGAAATTTGGTTCTTCTTGAAATCCTTACCTTTGGCACCAAGCTTTAATTAACAGATGTTGTGAGTTCATGCACTTTTGTACACATCTGTCAGTCTCCTTAAGATGAGTTGAAGTTTGTATACATTATAAAGGACTAAAGTCTACTAAACAATCCATGGGTACAAGGTGGCGGTTCTTTTTTCTGATGAAGATCTCAGAAGATTTTATATTTGTCAAACTATGGAGAGTTAAAACCTATACTGTTGCCAGTTTTTTTATATATTATTTTCACGTGGACGCTAAAATTATATTTATTAAAAAGAATTATACATCATATTTAAAGTTATTCAAAAGCGCTACACACTGCACTATCAATTAATTACAGCACACTAATTAATTAAGTCGTCGAGATTTCTGCTAAAGCCAACCGCACCCATATTAGTGGTAAAATTAAAAAAAATAATCTTAATAATGAATAAAAAATATTGCATCAAAAGAAGAGAAATATAAAAGGACAGCAATGAAAGATGAATGAGTATATATAAATTAGATGTCGTTTCCATCAATAAATTACACATTTACTCAACATACATTTAATGCAAAACTCTTATATGCAAACTCAGAACGAAGAATGAATTCATTGTCACCGGAAGAATAATTGGCTTATTATTATATAGAAATAAAGGTGAAACAATATTTTAATGGATATATATATTCGACATGGTTGACAAAGAAATGCACGTGAAGGAAATAGCTGACTTCTATATGAATATAAATTAGTACTTGTCGTTCGGATAATGGACAAATGATAAAACGTTTAAAAGGAATAGATCGATGTGATAAATTTTATCTTAATGTACTTTAATTGCACTCGTGCAATACAAAGGCCTTTTTAATATATTCTTTTGTAACGACTTTGAACTGTTCAAAATTTCAAACATCTAAAGAAAAATTATGTTTTAAAATGATTCAATAAATATACACAATTTATGAATGATTGATTTAATCCCGATATCGATGATGTACAATAATGCATGTTAACCTTCTATAAATCTGAAGTGTGATCATGCGAGACAAGGTGAATATCTTCAATGAAAATCAGATATTAGCTACTGTTATTGAGCATTTGATTACAGAGAAACTTAGAACAATGCTTTATTTTAATGACACATGATTTGATCAGAATATTTCAGAAATCTTTGTATGCTACTGTTAAAATATACAGATTCCACTTTAACTTCAATCTTTTATATATTTGTAAATAAATTATTTTCCGTGTATTTCTGTTTAACATAAATTCAGTTTCACAATAAACTTTAGTTTCGTGATTTCTAATAATATTGTGATTCACTAATGATATTCATAAACAGCAATGTTTTTATAGTAGTATTATTTCGTTTAGATCAGCCATTAGGAAAAACAGTTGAGAACTGGGGGGAAAAAAAGAGGTTTTTCAGTATTTGGGTATTTCCCTTTATTTCCTGAGTTGAAATGGTACAAGAGATGACTGTGTTTCATTCCCTCGGTAGTTATAAAATAAGAATTAGTCAAGTACTGGCGTGAAAATAATCAAATAATACCTCAATCAAAAACGTTAAATAGATGACATTGTTTATAGATTGATAGAGGAATCAATGTTTTCCACATTAAATATATTAGTAAATGAGTTTATGTTTAAGGCGCTCGAATCATAGCCACACGGCACTAGTTTTGATTGCGCTTCGCCGTAACGTGAACAGGTTATTTAACTTTACTATACGTAAATTGTGCACAGAGTATGTGTGCGTGTGTATATGTCTGTCAGGGTGCGGACGTGTGTGTATGTGTGTGTGTCAGTCTGGAATTGAATAATCGGTGCGACGAGCAAAATTACTTTGCAGAATTCGATTTTGAAAAACGTTACGACTCATTACGCAAAGGTTTTTGCCTTACAACTTTGTTTTAAAGTAGTATGCAAAATACTGTGTAGATATAATCGAGAAAGCCATTGGATGCGTTGTTTCTGGTACGACCGCAAAGTGAGAAACCAATAACAGAATATTATTTCATTATTTCATGTTAATAACATTTCTAATTCGTTTACCACGTATACCGTTTTATGATATATATACTCTACAGATATCAACATACATAGAAGGGATGAATGATGAGATAATCAATATATGCATGTTTAGAAGAGATGTACGGAGCATAACAGCAGTGCTAAGCTTTTCTATTTCAGTTTGAATTTCACTGCCATCGTCAAACTGACGCTACTTTCTCTTAGTCAATAAAAAGTAATAACACCAAATAGACTTGTCAATTTACTATACAATGCTTACACCTACTAACACTGATAAACTACAAAAGAAAACAATATGTAATATTTGAGTAATGCCCAATAAATAGATTTCTAAGATAATCTATTGAAATTAATGTGTGTAAGATTTGCACAGTGATGTATCTATTAACAAAGGATACGAGAAAAAAACTGACACTACTTGAAGTTATGATATGCCTTCTAATTAAGTTAGATCATGATTTTAAATACTCTTTTGCCAACTAATGGCAAAAATAAATTGGAATTTTATCTCAAGTTAATTAATTATTAATTTGTGTTAAGAGTATTAGAAAGATAACTATCAAAATTGTTAGCTTATTATTGTCAGATTGAAAGGCAATAATAGGTGCACGTTGTTTCGTAAAATGATGCAGAGCCTAATCAGTTTGGAAAGGAGACCGTCACAAAAGAGTTGCAAAATTCAGTTTTATAGCTATCTTGTAAAGACGAGCGCACACACGTGTCTTTGTGTATATATATATGTGTGTGTGTGTATTTATGTGTATGTATATATATGTGTGTGCATAGATAGATAGATAGATAGATAGATAGATAGATAGATAGATAGATTGATAGATAGATAGATAGATAGATAGATAGATAGATAGATAGATAGATAGATAGATAGATAGATAGATAGATAGATAGATAGACAGGCAGACAGACAGTCAGATAGACAGATAGATAGATAGATAGATAGATAGATAGATAGATAGATAGATAGATAGATAGATAGATAGATAGATAGATAGATAGATAGATAGATAGCCATAAGTACAGTCGTCACTAAAGTGACTGAGGCCGCTAGTAAGTGCCAGCATTGCTTGGAATATGAGTCAAAAGAATTCTTAGCCACGTGAGAGTTGTTTTCTAACGGCTGACAAGGATGGGGTGTGTGGTATGTGTAGCGGTGTCATATGAATAATTTTTTCCGGGTGTGTAGGTATATATAGCTGTGTTCGTTGGTCCGTTTTCTTTCTGTAAATGATTAAGTCGTGGAGTCGTGGTTTAAGTTAGCGTACGGTGTGTAATATGTGTGCGGGGATCTGTGTATATATGGGGGTACTATTTATGTGAAGGTATATGTGTTCGGGGAGACAGTTTATTTTGTAGGGTGTCCGCCTTATAGGGATGTGTGCGTGTGTGTACATGGGTTCCTTAGTGTGTGCTTTGGTTAAACTCATTTTGCCGGGCCCAAGGGCATAGGAGAAAGATCGTTTGCCGAAGGTCGAGGCAGGGGACCTGTGGTTGCAGTCATGTGGGGGGCATAGGTACGATAGCATGTACTTCCTTTCATGCGGGCAAGAATTATGCAATTCACTCCTGCTATTCAGGTAAACATCCGTGTGTTAAGTACCTTTGAAAATCGCTCTCTTCCCAACCAGACATAATCACTTCTTGTTGCTGCTGAAGTAGAGTTTGCATCTTTCTGGGATCTTCTACTTTATGCTGTACTCCGTGGCGCTTTCTTTCAATTTCCAGACGTACTTAGCTAGGGTTGTGCTCTCTGGGATGTTGAATGAGGACTTGTGAAGCCTGGCCTGAAGGGGTTTTCCGGTGCCCCCATATGCTTCCGCACTCTCGGTCGTCCATTGAGTCCTGTTGCTATTTCTTCTGCCTCATAGTTAGTTAGTTAAGTAGTTTGAAATTCATGAAAGAATTAAATGCTTAAACAATTAAAATTATATGCAATTCAGAAATCTTAGAATGACTGATAGAATATATAAGATTGAGTGTTAAAAATAAAATCCATCGTTAGACAATCTGAAATAGTAGCATGTCAAAATTCCCCAGGGATGCCTTGTACATAAAGAATATATAGTCAAGTAGTCTGTGGTAACGGATTTTCTAGTTGTTGTTTTTCGTATAAAGATTTTCATACAAAAAGCAAAAAAAGAAATGTTACCGTACAGTCATAATTTCAGCATTGTACAATGCAGATTAATCATTTCTAAGTATTCGCCATAATAAATAATGAATTATATAGTCGCACAAAATGTATTATATGTATTCACCGTTTACGAAATTGGTTTCTAAGCTTTCAACAGGACAATGAATATATTATTTCTTCGCCCTAAAACTTCAGTCAGATATTTACTGAATTGAAAACCATTACCAGCGAAATCAACTTCTTCTCTTTATATTTTCTATGAAATTCGAACCTATACATCTTCCGGATTCTTTGGTTTCTGTTTGAAGATCAACATCTTAAATATTAATGTGTCGACATGAGTTTCTTTAGTACTTCAACCCGAAAGAATAAGATAGGTTTGGTTTGGCTGAGATTTAATATTCCTATATAAGATGATAACTATCCGAACTAATGCACTATCTCGAAATGTACTTTCTCATTGAAAAGTAGCTGCTTTAGAAGACTCTTACGATCATTCATAGAAAAGTATATATCAAAGCTCCGTTCAGAAACGAAGGAAAATGCATTGACGTGTGTCGCTTGATGAGAGTAGAAAAGATACGCTCCAAAACATGCCTTTCTATTGATTATATTTTCTTAGAATGGTAATACCTTATTTCTCTTTTCAGATTTCCCGCATATATGATAGTTTTTAGCGAGAAACCAGGATACACATTTCAACCGTTACAGTTAGAAGTAGCGAACAGTAATGTATTGTTATATCCATTGTAATTGGCTAACATTGGTGTCATCTTTTGGAGCATCACAAATGGATATTTCTAAAGGATTTCCTATAGAAATGTACATTATTTAGTATTACAAAGTGAAAATTACAGGCTGCAGATGTTTTTCTATATATTCCTTAAAGCATTAATCAATAAGACAGTTATTGTTATGTTTTACTTAGATTTGTTTTGTGAATATCTAAGAATTGATTCTGTGGTTTCTGATGTAGAACCAATATGGTTACCAAATGAAGAAAAGGGAATTGAATTAAATTCAAAATCTCCTTAGCGTCTGTATAAAATAATATGATGTTATCTTAAACATATTTCTGCTATTCTTTAATAGAAAACTATACAGAAGCAATAATAATATTGGTTTCTTTTGAATATTCCCTAGGTTTTTAGGGAATGAATGACGGCTTGTTTATGCATCTTCTGAATATAATCAGCCTATGTAAGTTCAAATAACCGTCTCAGCTTGTGAAAAGCTTGCCTCTTGCTGGATGACTTTAGCGAAGTAAACTTTAACCCTATAGTATAAATGCCGAGGAGAAATTACCAAGGGAAACGACCTTCATAGAAAGTAAATAGATTAAGTCAGTGCTAACATACTTAAAAAGTGAAATCATTTTTTTTTTTTTTTGATAAGCAAGAGTTTCCCTTCAATGATACGAAGAATACAGTAGCTGCTTAGAACTAATCAAGATACGTAGGGGCAACAGGTTCCAGCAGCTCGTTTCATAACGCTACTTGAAATATAATTACATACACACATACATACATACATACATACATACATACATACATACATACATACGTGTGTGTGTGCGTGTGTGCGTGCGTGATACGTGCGTAAGTCTGTGCGTCCGTGTGTGATGTGTGTGTGCGTGATGCGTGCGTGTGTGATGCGTGTGTGTTTGTTTGTGTGTATGTGTGTGTGTATGTGTGTGTATGTATGTGTGTGTATATGTGTGTGTGTGTGTGTGTGTTTGTGTGCGTGTGTGCGTGCGTGATACGTGCGTAAGTCTGTGCGTCCGTGTGTGATGTGTGTGTGCGTGATGCGTGCGTGTGTGATGCGTGTGTGTTTGTTTGTGTGTATGTGTGTGTGTATGTGTGTGTATGTATGTGTGTGTATATGTGTGTGTGTGTGTGTGTGTTTGTGTGCGTGTGTTTACTTATTGTGTCAAGGGGGTAAGTGCAGTACCTACAACTTTTGCATGCTACTCGATACAGAAAGATAGATGATGCTACGGAATGGGGTAAAAAGTGGTACTTTCTAAATAATTTAGTTCTAACTTCCATGGAATTTACACTCCATTGCTCTGGGGCCTATAAAATATTTACTACCCCATTACAATTGATCCTACCACATCCTTCGAGAAGATATCTAAAGTTTTACAGATGTAAAAATTATCATATTAACTACTGAGCAAAAATATGCTTAGGGAACTGATTTTGATTCTTCTTGGAATATTCACACTTTTACTAATATAATATCGATATATTTGATTAGAAAAGAATACGATCATAGTAAAAATTATCTTCCAGGGGACAAGATTAGTGCAAGTGGTCCCTCAGCAGAGATTTGTAGGCAATATTTAAGCGAAGCTAAACCTGAGTTAATGTCCTCATCCATTTTTTAAAAAATCCCACAGGAAGCCTATGTTTTGTCTCCATAGGCTTCCTATGAGATTGTTTTAGATGACGAGATTTATGAAAGAAAAAGAAGCATCGAGAGCTTGATTATTTCAATAAGGTTGAAAATCCTCATTATCCTTCTCTCTAGTTTTTAATGCGTGACAGAAGATAATGTTGTTTCATCTGAACTTATGGTGGATAGTACTAACAATGTGACGACTTCCGTTGTCAGAAAGGTTATTAGATTAATTGGCCAGTTCTGTAATCTTTGCCAATCGGACAGAATGAAACCTCTTATTTAAAAAAAAAAAATGATATTGAGAATGAGAAATCTGATGGATGAATTCAACCGTCGATTATGTTCAATGTTGTAATTTAGAGGAATTTATCGAATGTAGCATACTTTAAAGACCTGCAGATATGTGCCTATTTTAGACATTTTTATTATACACTGTCCATCAAAATCATTATCGTTATCTTTATAACCACCATAATTAGCAATGGTTGCAACATCAACCGTATCATCCTGTTTGTTATCAATATGTATTTTCAATTTTGAAAAAAGATAAAGGGCAATGAAGCAGTAGGGTTTCTTGCTATCGCGTGAAGCATTGATATTATCATAACCCTTTATTGCTTGTTTTTTTTTGTTTCTTTTAGTATATCAAGTAACTACAGGAATGTCATTTTCATATTGGTATTATTGTAGTGTATCTAATTTCAATGCTGGTTTGCTCTGTTTAATATTGTTTACGGTGTTTAGCATTGATCGAATTCAAGTGGGCTGTGTGGATGCATGTGTATGTGTGTTTGTATGTATGTAACAGTGTGTGCGTATTTGTGGTGTGTTTGTGTGCGTGTGTATGAGAGTGGGTATGTGTTTGTGTGTGTGTGAGAGAGAGAGAGAGATGGAGAGAGGGGGAGACAGACAGAGAGACAGAAAGAGAAAAAGTTTTCATTAAGTAGTATTGTTATTTACTAGACTCTTTTACTCTTTTACTCTTTTACATGTTTCAAGTCATTTGACTGCGGCCATGCTGGAGCACCGCCTTTAGTCGAGCAAATCGACCCCGGAACTTATTCTTTGTAAGCTCAGTACTTATTCTATAGGTCTCTTTTGCCGAACCGCTAAGTAAGGGGGACGTAAACACACCAGCATCGGTTGTCAAGCAATGCTAGGGGGACAAACACAGACACACAAACACATACACATACATATATATACATATATACGACAGGCTTCTTTCAGTTTCCGTCTACCAAATCCACTCACAAGGCATTGGTCGGCCCGGGGCTATAGCAGAAGACACTCGCCCAAGATGCCACGCAGTGGAACTGAACCCGGAACCATGTGGTTGGTTAGCAAGCTACTTACCACACAGCCACTCCTGCGCCTATTTGTTCATGATTGCAGTTCATGATATTGTTCTACTTTTCAGTTCATTATATTTTTATTAAATCAGTAACAGGAGTCATTATAGCTGGTATTTGCATTCCAGTGTTTGTAAATGTCAAAATTATATTTTCTTCATAACTTTTCTGCGACAGGTGCTTTGATAGTTCTAACTGGATACAGACTCCTGTTACGTATTGTCCGTTTACAGATATGTAATATATTCTTTTATTCTTTTACTTGTTTCAGTCATTTGACTGCGTCTATGCTGGAGCACTGTCTTTAGTCGAACAAATCGACCCCTGGATTTATTCTTTGTAAGCTTAGTACTTATTCCATCTGCTTCTTTTGCCGAACCCCTAAGTTGCGGGAAAGTAAACACACCAGCATCGGTTATCAAGCGATGGTGGAGGAAAAAACACAGACACATACATACATATATCCATCCATCCATATGTATATATGTGACCTCTCTGTATCACTAGCGATTTTTTTCCCCTGTCTTCCCTTCTCGGGATCTTTCCTTCTCCTATGTTTCCGACGAAGAGCTCCGCTCGAAATGTCAAGCCGGCCTTCTTCCCTTCTTTCCTGAGCGTCCAATAATACTTTATTTGTTCCACGTCCTTGCGTTGTTGTGTTTTTGTTTTTGTTTTCTTGTTTGGATTAACTTTATATATATATATATATATATATGACGAGCTTCTTTCAGTTTCTGTCTACCACATCCACTCACGGGGTTTTGGTTGTCTCGGGGCTATAGTAGAAGACACTTGCCCAAGGTGTCACATAGGTGTCACAGAACCTGGGACCATGTGGTTAGGAAGCAAGCTTCTTACCACACAACTAGTTCTGCGCCTTTAAGCCACTATATTTATATATATAAATACATATATATATATACACACATATATATATATACATACATACATATATTTTTTTATGTATGTATATATATGTGTATATATGTATGTATATATAAGGGTACTTACATGCATTCATACATACATGCAAGCATACACACAAAGACATGCACGCACACACACATGAATATGTATACATATGTATATATGTACATGTATATATGTGTGTGCGTGTGTCTGTGCATGTATGTATATATATCCTTCTTTAACAGGAGTACTATTAACAAGGACATTTCTAACCTTCAGCTTGTAAACCACCATCGTATTGTGTGCATGTGCCCGTGTGTGTGTGTACGTGTGTGTGCGTGTTTGTGTGTGTGTGTGGTGTGTGTGTGTGTGTGTGTAAGTGTGTGTGTAAGTGTGTGTGTGTGTGTGTGTGTGTGTGTGTGTGCATATCCACACTTGTTAAGCCAGTTTGCACCCATACTCTTAGTAAACTCAGATAGACGGGAATGATAAATGACGGTGTTGTTCAGTCAAAATATTGACAACGTATTCTGCATTCCGTATTAGTGCACTATATCTTTATATATAAAAGAAAGGTTGTGTGTCTGTCTACTCCGATTTAGATTCCTAACTACTCCCACATTTTGCGATGCAGTTTAACCAAAACCGGGTAGCTTATAGTCGTGATTCATATCGAGCCCTTCTGGGTATTAGCGCGCGTCTACGATGAGTCTACGATTTTAAAAATAATTTACCATAATTTTTTCCATTTTTAATGCATTTTTCGCTATTATATAAGGGAAGTAACTCTCTAAAAATGTCTACGATGAGTCAACGATTTTTAAAAAAATTTACCATAATTTGTTTTCCATTTTTAATGCATTTTTCGCTATTATATAGGGAAGTAACTCTCTAAAAATGTCTACGATGAGTCAACGATTTTTAAAAAAATTTACCATAATTTGTTTTCCATTTTTAATGCATTTTTTGCTATTTTTTGGCTATAACTCTCTAAATGTGCTTTATAGTTATTTCCCTTACAAACCCGAGCAACGCCGGGCGATACTGCTAGTTTACATATATATTTTGACATATTTTGAAACCATTTAAAAGAAACATCAAGAGATGATTCTGCCCGTGGTATATTGCAGACCTTCCGAGCCTACAGAAATCGATACAGCTGATATTATACGAGAACGACCGCATGTGGGACTGCCTGTTAGAGAAACAAAAAACGTAGAGAGCTAGTTTCTTTCATGATTTATGGTTCGAGGATAAAGCACTCGGAAGCATGCTAAATATAAACCATGGGTAGAGAGGGATAAATACAGTGACAATAGCACTGTAGGAATAATTTAATACATATTTCCCCTAGATATGAATATCAAATCTGATATACATGCACTTTGATATTTCTTCAATGCATGGCCAGAACAGACTGTTCGGATGCGATTGCGATGTTTATGGATAATCATGGATTTTTTTTTCTTTGTTTTGATAATATCATATGTTTAAGAAACCACATATGTTAGCTGTTGCTTAAAAAGACTTCAAGTGCTGCAATAGGCACAGATTTCTACGTTGTCAGGGAATTGAAATGAAGTAATAAAAAACATTAATGGACCAATTGCAGGTATTTGGATAGATAAATATTAGAGTTAAAAAACATTGCTTTCCTGTTGTTAGTTTATATGCAAGGAAATTAACATTAACTGATTAATTATTAATTATTTTTGAAGGTCACTAAAACCTAGAATGTGTCTTCTTTCTCCAACAAAGGGGTAAATTTCAATTACATAAAATTCTGCGTATGTACATCACCACTTTACACGTTTTCCATAGCTATATTTATATGCAAAGGCGGCGAACTGGCAGAAACGTTAGCGCGCCGGACGAAATGCTTAGCGGTATTTCGTCTGTCGTTACGTTTTGAGTTCAAATTCCGCCGAGGTCGACTTTGCCTTTCATCCTTTCGGGGTCGATAAATAATAAAGTACCAGTTTCGCACTGGGGTCGATGTAATCGACTTAATGCCTATGTATGTCCTTGTTTGTCCCCTCTATATTTAGCCCATTGTGGGTAGTAAAGAAATATATAGTTATATGCATCTGTATATATAAGAATTCACCGTCTCCGATGAAGGGATACTATTAATTAATATCCTAGAAACAGCTGTAAGACCTTCTATATATAAATGATCTAATTTCTATACAGCCTTGGTTTTTTTTATCGTATTACGTAAAAAAATTCTTATATACACACGCTGACATAGAACCAACATTGAACCCTTTATTCGCAATATTACCGAATCTGGAACTTAATTATGTTCTGTCTATTGAAACTATTCAGCATTACCTGACACCATTATTTTTTATATGTATATATATCTATGTGTGTGTGTGTGGAGAGAGAGAGAGAGATAGTGAGAAAGAAAGAGAAAGGGTGAGCGGGAGGGAGAGAGAGAAAGAGGAAGAGGGAGATGGAGAAGAAGGGAATTGTCTAGATGTTCATGAAGGAAGGACGTTTACAGTGATACAACGCTGCATCTTACTGAGTGCTTATGAAAACATAAATATATTGAGTTGTAATCAGACGGGTTTTCTTTAGGCCAAAATTTCATATCACTCTATCACTGTACGACCAGACTATCGGATTTTGTTATACACCGCTGGTGACAATGCGCTTCCTCGTATTATTGTAGCGTTCGAATAATGATACCCCTCTGGATAGGCGAGTAGGGAAACATTGCCCCTGGAGTGCTAACCGATATATGTACAAGTACGTGTGTTGCTGTTGTTTTTGTTGTTCAGTGTCAAATCAATTCTGATCATACAAACCTGTAATCAGCAGAATTGCAGCATTTTACCCTTATTAAAAACGGTTGGATATGATTTGAATGAGATATGGCTGTTACTTCAATACAACCAGCAACCATGCAAAAGTTATCTCTTTGGCTCGTTGTTATAAATATTTATGAAGGTGAAACAATGTGAAACTTGAGGTAACTAAATTCGATGACAGTGAATAATGTTAAGTAAAGATAAAGTTACCTTCTCGAGTCAAGACAAATAATAAGTCAGGTTTCTCTGTTTCTATGGCGTATATTTTCCCCACCTTGATGGGACGCCGATCCGTCGCAGGATTCCTCATTTTTGCTAGGTGAGTGGACTCGAGCAACGTGAAATGAAGTGTTTTGCTCAAAACTACAATGCGTTGTCCGGTCCAGGGGTCGAAACCACAATTGTACAACTATGTGAACAGCACCCTAACCACTAAGCCAGGCGCATCTACTTCAGTAAATAATGAAAATAGTTTTAGTGCTTACACACGCACATACATATATCGACATGTGTGTGAGTACGTGTGAGTGTGCGTGTGTGGTGGGGAGATATACACGTGTATAAAAAAATGTCACGAAAACATATGACTACTACATACCACCTATTGACATTAATGATTTCCTACTATGGATGTTCTATTGTTTGTTTTCCAGAATGTCTATTATTGGGGAAAACATTGCATTTCTAATAACCAAACCTCAATTCCTGGAGACTAATCATAATAGTTACACAACCCTTGTAGTGTGTTCCACTTTCTTTGTAAGAAATCATTTTATATATACTTCTTCATAACTTACTGCAAGCACTCCACCGTTTCAGTTATACTTAGAGGTATTTAATACTTATACTCAAACGTTATGTGACAGTTCGATGCTGAATATCTGAAGCAACACATTACAAAATTCCTCTAGTTTTAAATTGAATTAGGGGTTTACTGTCATTGAATCAATGAACGAGATTCGGGAAGAAGATTATTCGCCCTTTTAGAATCAACAATGAGATGTGTCAGCAATTTCCAGCATCCCAACGTTGAAATATATTAAATATAAGATTATATTCAATTACTAATAACTTGTAACGTCGTAACAAAAATCAGTGCTGACTATATTTTCTATAGAATATACGTAGTGATAACCTTAACAAGTAATATATTCAATTAGTTAGCAGAAGAGAAACCATTGCCAAAATTGTTCTTATAATTCAAGTCGTACTTTCCCTCATAGCTTTAATGTCAAGTATAAGTGGAATAAATTTAGACTCCGAAAAAAAGTTTCATCCTCATTGACTGTCCAAAAATAAAAACGGATGAATAGTAATTCCTCTAACTTTAAGGCATTACATATTATTTTCACATTATATTAAATTTATTATAATGCTACACCTATGGAATACCACAGACAAAATTGTACGCCAAAGTAGCATCTTTTAGATTGCAATTTATTACATATATCCTATGGCAGCAAACAACTGCCAATACAATGCTCTACTGTAAAGACATGTCTACAAGTCAGACAATATAATTTACTGCATAAGTAATGTTTTTTACACAATAGGCAGAGTGCCACAAAAATATATGTATTTGCATGGTTTATATATTGAAGTTAAATTGTACTAACTTTTCCAAGATTGTTAATTTAGGATGTAAGAGAATTAAAACGCTGAATTCTTGCGATAGTTTTTGTGCCATAGTCTCTAAAGAACTTTAAAACCAATTATATTAAGCATACAAACGTTCCATCGCAGTGAAATATAACTACAATGAAGGCGGCGAGCTGGTAGAAACGTTAGCACGCCGGGCGAAATAGGTAGCCGTATTTTCGTCTGCCGTTACGTTCTGAGTTCAAATTCCGCTGAGGTCCACTTTGCCTTTTATCATTTCGGGGTCGATTAAATAAGTACCAGTTACGCACTGGGGTTGATATAATCGACTTAATCCGTTTGTCTGTCCTTCTTTGTCCTCTCTGTGTTTAGCCCCTTGTAGGTAGTAAAGAAATAGAAATATAACTACAATGAAAGTTGATGAACAGTGAAACCGGACAGATCAGTTAGACATTCAGCTTTTGGGAAACCCAAATGTAGCTTACTTCATGACGAGACGAAATATATTGAGATAAAGTCCTTATGATTTACTCATATTTTACATTGGATCGCTATTTTAACAATTTTTGCCTGGCTGTCAAACAGTTATCGTTATTGAAATACTTTTATACAAAAATACATAATTTTTAAAATTGCATTTTAAAAAGTGACCTTCATCTACAGTAGCTGACAGTTTAAGATGGAAAGGAGAGCCAATTCATAAATAACATCGCCACGTACTGTTATGAACTTTATTCTAAGTTGCCCCACTATAATTTCCCTAATTTCACTACGATAGGTTTTTATGTAATACTTTTACAAATTGCGGTTCATTTGGTCACATTCTCTTGATTTTTACTGTTTATTTATATTTTCCATCATTTTATGTAGCATTATGTAGTATACAGACACATTTATTTTATTTATGCGCCCTTTTTCAAGCCTAGCCAGCCTCATGGTTTCCCAGTTTCTATGGTGTTTTTGCTCAATAAACACACACAACGCCCGGTCTGGGAATCGAAACCGCGAGTCCACTGCCCTAACGCCTGAGCCATTGCGCCTCCACCTATAGACTCATAGGGCCGGTATATATTCCCCACTTGAATGGGAATGCGTCACAGGATTACTGATTTTTTCCCAGATGAGCGAACTGAAGCAACTTGAAATGAAGTGTTTTGTTCAAGAACACAACGCGTGTCCCGGAATCGAAACCATGATCTTACGATCATGAATCCAACACCGTAACCACTGAACCACGCATCTCCACCTAACTTTATGTATTGTGCACTAAAGGAAAGAGGGTATTTGCTTTAACATGAACTCACGAATGTTTGGTGCCATGAAAATTACAGACATTAGTTATTTGTTGTAGATCTAAGAGTTAATAGAGTCTTTAATTGTTATATTTCTAGGCTCTAAATTATTCAGTAATTTATTCATACAGTTACACTACAATGCGGTGTGAGAAGCAAATTTACTTTAATTTTGCCTCTTGGAAGCCGACATTCAATTTTATTACGTGACGCAACATTCATCATACTTATTTATATACAAGATTGTTTTAAAGTAAAGAACATAGGCTACACGGGCATACGTTCATCCAATGACATCCACTCAAACTTTATAAAGTGGATGTTGGTATGATGTTCACTTGACAACCACATGATTCCTGATTTGATCCTACGTCGTGACACATTGGAAAAGTTAGTTCTAACGTAAACCCTAAGTAGAGTGGAAATTTCAAATGCAAACTGTGAAAAAGCTTGTTGTGTATGTGGAAGCACTCCGTCGGTTACGACGACGAGGGTTCCGGTTGATCCGATCAACGGAACAGCCTGCTCGTGAAATTAACGTGTAAGTGGCTGAGCACTCCACAGACACGGGTACACTTAACGTAGTTCTCGGGGATATTCAGCGTGACACAGAGAGTGACAAGACCGGCCCTTTGAAATACAGGTACAACATAAACAGGAAGTAAGAGAGAGAGAGAGTTATGGTGAAAGAGTACAGCAGGGATCACCACCACCCCCTGCCGGAGCCTCGTGGAGCTTTAGGTGTTTTCGCTCAATAAACACTCACAACGCCCGGTCTGGAATCGAAACCGCGAGTCCACTGCCCTAACGCCTGAGCCATTGCGCCTCCACCTATAGACTCATAGGGCCGGTATATATTCCCCACTTGAATGGGAATGCGTCACAGGATTACTGATTTTTTCCCAGATGAGCGAACTGAAGCAACTTGAAATGAAGTGTTTTGTTCAAGAACACAACGCGTGTCCCGGAATCGAAACCATGATCTTACGATCATGAATCCAACACCGTAACCACTGAACCACGCATCTCCACCTAACTTTATGTATTGTGCACTAAGGAAAGAGGGTATTTGCTTTAACATGAACTCACGAATGTTTGGTGCCATGAAAATTACAGACATTAGTTATTTGTTGTAGATCTAAGAGTTAATAGAGTCTTTAATTGTTATATTTCTAGGCTCTAAATTATTCAGTAATTTATTCATACAGTTACACTACAATGCGGTGTGAGAAGCAAATTTACTTTAATTTTGCCTCTTGGAAGCCGACATTCAATTTTATTACGTGACGCAACATTCATCATACTTATTTATATACAAGATTGTTTTAAAGTAAAGAACATAGGCTACACGGGCATACGTTCATCCAATGACATCCACTCAAACTTTATAAATTGGATGTTGGTATGATGTTCACTTGACAACCACATGATTCCTGATTTGATCCTACGTCGTGACACATTAGAAAAGTTAGTTCTAACGTAAACCCTAAGTAGAGTGGAAATTTCAAATGCAAACTGTGAAAAAGCTTGTTGTGTATGTGGAAGCACTCCGTCGGTTACGACGACGAGGGTTCCGGTTGATCCGATCAACGGAACAGCCTGCTCGTGAAATTAACGTGTAAGTGGCTGAGCACTCCACAGACACGGGTACACTTAACGTAGTTCTCGGGGATATTCAGCGTGACACAGAGAGTGACAAGACCGGCCCTTTGAAATACAGGTACAACATAAACAGGAAGTAAGAGAGAGAGAGAGTTATGGTGAAAGAGTACAGCAGGGATCACCACCACCCCCTGCCGGAGCCTCGTGGAGCTTTAGGTGTTTTCGCTCAATAAACACTCACAACGCCCGGTCTGGGAATCGAAACCACGATCCTAAGACCGCGAGTCCGCTGCCCTAACCACTGGGCCATTGCGCCTCCACCTGTTGTGTATGTATTTGTGTACATACACGTGTGAATGTTCGTAGCTTTCGCTGATGTGTATCAGCAAAACATATAAACTTTAGTGGGAAATGAAATTCAGGAGGTACATGACATTGCCTTCGTCTGAAATGGGATTGGTACGTCAGAATCTTCTCTGATGCGATATAGGATAAAATAAACAAAACCTCTTCACTTAACTGAAGAAGCACAAAAAGATTAAGAGAGAACTAGAATCGATTGAATCATTAATTAAGGAGATAATCAATGTTTAAATTGATTCTGGTAATAAAAATAATTGTCCGTCTTTCCCAAGTAAGCTTCCATTATTTTTATACGAATATATTTCTCAGATTAACCTGTTATAGTTTAAGGTATCTCTCTGTATTGCAGATTACATCAATAAATAACGTAAATGAAATTGCTGATAGAAATCTGATAGAGTGAATCAGTTATTTAAACAGGTTTTAAAATTGCTTGGTTCTTGAATGTTTATATTTACGCGTTCAATGTTTATGGCAAATATATAAAAATATTGCTCTAAACTCTTCAGAAATTACCCTCTAATAAACGGAATATTCATTAACAAAATATAAAGATATATTAAGTGGATCAAAGTTTGCAAAAAAACTTTGGATGCAACCCGGTCATATTCTTGTATTTATATTTTCTTTAATTCCTCAACATTGCAACCCACAAAAGGTGGGATCTTACACTCAGTACATTATGGTTAACTTGCGATAATCAGAGCTATTAATGCTGTGCATATGGAGAGCAATAATTAAATTCTGTATCATCTTCAAAAATGCTTTAGAGAAACAATATTTTTTAAAAATTTTGTTTGTAAATATTAATGACAATAACGTGCATAAAAGATACCGATAATTAAATCCTGATTACCTTTCATTTAGTAAGCTGTGCTCTTCTATTTATAAAGTGGTACGGAGTGATTTCTTCTACTCCCTGTATCTAATAATTCAAGCAACATCACGTTATCCCTTTTTTTTAATGTGCCCTTAACACTTGTAATATACACACACATATATATAAACACAAATGTATAATATAAATATGGATATTTATATATTTATTCATATTATAAATATTACTATTCTTGTTGTTACGGTTGTTCGTCTGATACTATTGAAAGAATATCTTATATTTAAGATGTTTAAGTAAATAGTAAAGAAGATATGAAGCAGATCTTACAATGGAATAGTCTGTGCGTCATAATAAATACAACGTCAATGAGTTAAAAGTACGCTCTATATTTAAAATTTAATAATAATCATGATGTGGTTCATATGTGCACTTATAGTACTGAAATAGCTTATGTAGACGAAAGTAAAATATTAAAAGATTTCATGCCAACTCATATATATTTCTTCATATATATATATATATATATATAGAATGCGTGTTATTATTTTCGACAAGATTGTGTGTGAGTATGAAAATTACACTTCTAAATCAGTGAGATTGAAATCTCAATTATATCAGTTTATAAATCTGAAATACGTTTTGACGTTTTAGCTGATGTTGCATGAAAACGTCGTTTTGCATGCTATATTCTTGTTCATCATTATCTTCAGCGATAGAAATAACATCTGATACAATATAATTTATTAACCCACAATTTATTTTCTCCTTGTTTGAGAAATTAATGGTGAACTTTTCATTCATTTTTATATGAAGGTTTTATGAATTTGTAAATAATCGATTTATACTGTTACATCCTTTGTATTGTATTAATTATAGAAACATTTAATATTTGATTGGAAGTATTAGACGTTGAGTTGATTTTCGTTTACTTCATTATAGAAATATAGCGTGCTCGGAGAGGATTTGTAGCTTTATTCTTCAATAGATTTTCAATGTACTGTTATTGGTATACCAAAGGGTATTGAAATGGCAGAAATGTTTGGGTGCTAGATTCATTGTCATATAATATATTGTTTGGTTTGAAAACCATTCCTCAGCTATATTACTTTCACTAAATAGGTGCGGCCTTGCACCAATACAAGAAAAATTCTTGTATTCTACAATTTTGTCATGAAATTTTTAATTTATAGTAACCTATAGGAGTGGCCGTGTGGTAAGTAGCTTGCTTAGGAACCATATGGTTCCGGGTTCACCTTGGGCAAGTGTCTTCTACTATAGCCTCGGGCCGACCAAAGCCTTGTGAGTGAATTTGGTAGACGGAAACTGAAAAAAGCCCGTCGTATATATAGGTATATATATATATATATATGTGTGTATATGTTTGTGTATCTCTGTTTGTCCCCCCAACATCGCTTGACAACCGATGCTGGTGTGTTTACGTCCCCGTAACTTAGCGGTTCAGCAAAAAGAGACCGATAGAATAAGTACTAGGCTTACAAAGAATAAGTCCTGGCGTCGATTTGCTCGACTAAAGGCGGTGCTCCAGAATGGACACAGTCAAATGACTGAAACAAGTAAAAGTGGTAAAAGAGGTAACTTGCTCTCTCTCATTTATTACAAGAAATATGCCAAAAACACGAATGCATCGTTGAGATATTTCTTGCTCATAGACATCGCAATTAACTGTCTCTTCTCTATAAGTCCAGCAAAATAGAAACACATGTATTAGTGTATGTGAGACTGTGTGTGTGATTTTTTGTGCTTGTGTATATTGTGTTTGTGTGTGTGTGTGTGTGTGTGTGTTCGTGAGTGTGCGTTTGTGTGTCCAAACGGGCTGTTATTGGTCAAGGCGTGTCATATGGTGCTGTTAGAAGAGCATCGGCATCTCAGCGACACTAGATGCCTTTGCAAAAAGAATTCTTTGAACAGGAAGCTGGTAGCGCCTTGGTTATGATGGGCCGCCTTTGTAAGGACTTGAGAGCAAAATCAGAGAGAGAGAGAGAGAGAGATAGAGAGAGAGAGAGAGAGAGAGAGAGAGAGAGAGAGAGAGAGGAGAGAGAGTGGGAGTCGTGTATCTTGTATGCGTTCGTGTAGTAATTAGGGGGAATATAACCTCAGAAGGCACTCTTTAATCTTTGAAATCTAACGCTGGGTATTTGTAGTAAATTTTCATGGAACTGCAAAAAATTGTGTACATGAAAAACATGCCTACCCTACACAATACAGAATACTTGGGAAATTCAATCAAAACTGCTGGTCTCATTGTAATAAGCGACATAACAGTACCCATATGATGATACTTTCCTTTCTGTTACAGTAACTGCGTATGTGTTCTTCGGTGTTTTCTAGGTGAATTTACGAAACAGGAAATCGTTAGTAATTTATTAAAACTTTGTAAGTCCTGAATTCAAAAGCTAATGGAGAATGGGGTGGCATTCCTTTTCTATACAATTGGATTTGTAAATTAAATACATATACCAGTAATATACTAGTGTCGGTTAACACAGTTCTATGTGTCCGTGACAATGAGTTCCCCGTTTAATAATTGCTTAATAATTGCATTACTTGGATACAGAATTACTTTGATATAAAAAAAAATGTATTCATTTCGAAATTGTTTAATTTTTTTTATTGACTTGTAAATCCATTGCCATAAGTGTTGAAATTAGCTGTATAATGTCATTTAAACGAGAAGGCGTGAAATGCATTAATTAAAACTAGCTTGAGCATTACAAAAATGAATCCAATTTCGATTAAATTTTATTATATAATTTGATAAAGCATGGCGTTTAATATCATAATCAAATTATTACAATTTATACGATATGAAGCGTGATTCAAAATTGACAACTATTTGTATTTAAATACTCTCAAATGTTTTTGATCTTTAATGAAAATAAACGAGAAATATTGTAAAAAATATTATACTATCGAAATTGTAATGTGTCTACGTATTTATGGTTAATATCTACTGCAAATAATAATCTTTTGACAATAGCTAATAAATCTCTGAAGAGAAAAATATCAAATACAACCAAGAAAGTGAGAATACTAACACGTATACAACTACGATGAAAATATGTATGTGTATGTATGTGTACATGTGTTTGTGTGCTTATACATATATATATATATATATATATATATATATATATATATATATATATATATAATATATATATATATACTATGTTCTTTCTAGCGTGTTGAATCCCACAAGTGGATTCCTCATGTGTTTAAATGTACGATGTATTTTATGACTAATATATATATATATATATTATATATATATATATATATATATATATATATATATTATAAACATGGGCAAAAGAAAATTATTTCTATGCCAATATTCTGATAACAGACATTTAAATCGTCAATATCCACATATTATTATATCCAGCATATTGGCATAGAAATAATTTTCCTTTGCCCTTGTTTATAAGTTGTTTATAATTTAACTTTAAAGGTATTTTAATATGCTGCCACTTTTTTGATGAATTTTTTGTCTGTAAAAAACTTCATCCTATACTAGTAGTATATATATATATAATATATATATATATATATATATATATATATATATGTGTGTGTGTATGTATGTATGTATATGTGCGTGTGTGTGCGCGTATCATTATTATTATTATTGGTGGTGGTAGTGGTGTTATTATCATTTGTTGTTGCTGCAGTTTAAAGCACTTTGATTCAGCTCCATACCTGTTACGCAGGCTTGTGATAGAAAACATCTCGTTAAGGCTCAGGTTACCAAATGGCTAAACACAATAAGTCCAAGATGGAAAACGGGCTGTTATTGGTCAAGGCGTGTCATATGGTGCTGTTAGAAGAGGATCGGCATCTCAGCGACACCAGATGCATTCGCAAAACTCGAAGGATGAAATGAAAACAAGGGTTTATGGCAGCATGCAGCAAGAGTTGCAGGAGATTCCGAAGTCGTTTGGAGGCTGTGGTTGAAGCCAATTACGATTTTATTGAATAAATTTACTCTTTAGTATTTCAAGATATTTTTATGTAATTTTGGTAAATATATCGTAGTGTTTTCGTAGTTTTCGCGTAATTTAGACGAATGCAACACGCACGCATATATATATATATATATATATATATATATATATATGGAGAGAGAGAAAGATTTACATGTCTACACGCACACGCATATAACACATGTATGTACATTCATATAAACGTATACATAAAGAATGGGAGACATTTACAAATATAAACATATAAGTATTGCTGGGCGTTTCTGCTTTAATAAAAAGGAAAGAGAGAACAAAATAGAGAAACGTGTATCAGTATATGAGAAAGTATGTGTGTGTGTGCATGCATGTCTGTGTGTGCGGTAGGTAATTCGACGCTTATGACCTCAGAAGGCACACTTTAATTTGTCTAATTTGTCTAATTCAATGAGAGCATTCACTAAATAATTCTAATTCATTGGGGTTATGACAACTTAGTACCTCACTGAATAAAAATACAAAGACCGAATCTCAAATATAACCATAAATGTAAATATACATTTTGTGGATTCAACTCCTTTTCACGTTTTCAGCAGATGTTAAAAGAGGAGGCATGTTCACGAAAAACAGCAGTCGGCCATGAAAGTTTGAGTTTACTAATGTAACAAATGTTAAAGTAAAAATTGCAATCTTATTTTTATACAACAGAAAATATTCTTACCGTAATAAGAAAATATACATCCAGTGTGCAGGACTCGGAAAGCTAGTCAGTTATAGAAATCCATATATAATATTTAGGAGAGATTAATCTAGTAACTTGACATATATGTCATAAGACACATCTTAATTTGCCTAATGGGACATTTATTCCTTGAGAGTCAATATATAACGCTGCCTGGAAGACAAACTACTCACCTTATCGGTTACTCGAAAGATATCAATGTAATTCTGCATAATTCTGAAACAATATTTATTATCTTTCTAAGGCGACGAGCTGGCAGAAATGTTAGCACGCCGGGCGAAATGCTGAGCAGTATATCGTCTGCCGCTATGTTCTGAGTTCAAATTCCGCCGAGGTCGACTTTGCCTTTCATCTTTTCGGGGTCGATTAAATAAGTACCAGTTACGCACTGGGGTGATATAATCGATTTAATCCGTTTGTCTGTCCTTGTTTGTCCTCTCTGTGTTTAGCCCCTTATGGGTAGTAAAGAAATAGGTATTTCGTCTCTCTTTATGTTCTGAGTTTAAATTCTAAAGGGGTCGACTTTGCCTTTCATCCTTCCGAGGGTCAATAAATTAAGTACCAATTGGGTACTGTGGTTGATCTAATCGAGTGCCCTCTCCCTCTCCAAAAATTTCGGACTATGTGCCTAGAGTAGAAAAGAATATTTATTATCTCTGTAACAGGGATACAAATTTATAAACGATATACCCTCTTGCAAAATATTAACAATAATTCCTAGCGAATTTCTTTATGAGTTTCTCTTTTATTTCTGACTTTAAGTTTGACATAATGGCAGCACTGTCTTCAAAAATGTGAACGACCAGAGGAACATATTTATGACATCTTTAAAGTTCGATCTATGGCAGTTTGAAATTTATTGACATTAACTGTTCCACTGTAATATGGTGATGAGTACGAGTTCGTACTGAAACATTTACAAACGAAAGATCATTTAATGACGATTTTTTAAATCGTTAGGCAGATATCAGCACGGATCAGTAAATCTTAGATTTGCTGGTCTGGAGGTGCTTCAGGATGACCAGACACAACATGCTGAAACAAGAGTGTCCCAAAATGCATTTTCCTATATATATATATATGTGTGTGTGTGTGTGTGTGTGTGTGTGTGTGTGTGTGTAATATGAAGATATTAAGGAAACAGCTGATGAAATACTAAAACGGATTTGGAGTAGTTCGTTATATTGTACTCTAGTTGAAAATAAGTGTGTGTATGCCTCTCTCTGTGTGTGCGTGGATGTGTATATACTATATATATATATATATTATATATATAGAAAGGTTGAAAAGGAACCCACGAGTTTATATGTATGGAAAAAATCAAGGTAGTAAATGCTAAAATTATATATATATATATATATATATATATATATATATATATATATAATATATAATATATATATATATAGGCCTTCCCGCCTAGCCAGCGGGGTGGCGTCATTTGAAGGCTAAAATAATGCGAAGCGCATTGTGACCAGCGATGTGTAGCAACATCTGATAGCCTGGTCGGTCACGGTGATATATATATATATATATAGAGAGAGAGAGAGAGGGGGAGAGAGAGAGAGTGAGTGAGTGAGTGAGTGAGTGAGAGTGAGAGTGAACGAGCGAGAGCAAAAATAAATGAGTAAATACATGCATACGCACTGAATAACATTCATATGAAATTTATATGCAAATCCATATATTCAGCTACGATTGTATGTAGATCAAATGCATAAATTTCACTCTATTCTCAGGGAAAGTATAAGAGCAGCTGATCATTAACTCGGTGACGTGTATTGTGAGGATCTCATCGGCTTAAAAGCCTCACATATTTCCTGCTGAAACTCTTACACTTTTCAAGCTTGCATTGCAAACGATGTTTGTTTTTTTATAAAATATTTATTTAGTTTAGTTATTTTAATGCTTCACAATAACAACCATAAAGTTAAATACAAGTGCATCCTCCCTCCTGCATCTCCGTCTACAAGTTTTCAATGGTTTAGAACAAATCAAAAAGTCATTAGAATTCTTCTTCTTCTTCTTCTTCTTCTTCTTCTTCTTCTTCTTCTTCTTCTTCTTCTTCTTCTTCTTCTTCTTCTTCTCTTCTTCTTCTTCTCTTCTTCGTCGTCGTCTTCTTCTTCTCCTTCTTCTTCTGCTTCCTCTTCGTCGTCGTCGTCGTCTTCTTCTTCTTCTTCTTCTTCTTCTTCTTCTTCCTCTTCTTCGTCGTCGTCTTCTTCTTCCTCTTCCTCTTCGTCGTCGACGTCGTCGTCGTCTTCTTCTTCTTCTTCTTCGACTTCGTCGTCTTCTTCTTCTTCTTCTTCTTCTTCTTCTTCGTCGTCGTCGTCGTCGTCGTCGTCTTCTTCATCTTCTTGTTACAGGTATTATTGTTGTTGTTGTTATTTTCTCTTTATCACAGCTTTTGAGAGAGCTCCTGGAGTCTTGCATACGTAACAGGCTTATTACTTGCAGCCTACTACGGTACCATGCTATTCGTTCTTTTCAGTTATCTAATACTTCCCTGTTTATTCTAGCCATGCCAAAGAGGCATAAACGTTTGTAACAATCCTATTGGGCACTGTATTCCAATTTCCTTTATATGCCTCTTAATGCCATCTGATAATTCCCAAGGCCCGAACAATAATTAGCACTATCTTCACCTTCTTCATTTTCCATAGCCTGGTTATTTCGTACTTAAGAAGGTTGTATTTATGTTTCTTTACGTCTTCCTTCTTAACTATTCGTGGTCAAAGGAGCATGGAACCTCCTATACAGCATGTGGTTCACCTTGTCCACCACCACTATGTCCGGTTTCTTATGCTCTAGCACCTGCTGTATTTCGATTGGGAAATCCCAAAAGATTTTTGCTAGTCTCCGACTCCACCACTCTCTCTGATTTGTGCTCATATCACGTCTTGCCTCTCTCTAGTCCCCACGTTTTGCACAGTCTCCAATGTAGCACATTCGTACTTCGTCATGTCGCCACAACTTGTAGTGGTTTGGGGCAAACCACTCTATTGCAGATGCGGCGCAGCAGAGACACTTGCTTATACCTCAGGTTGTCCCTCCAGTTCGTGGCCAAAGCTTGGTCTTTCTCTGCCAGTCTCTATTTTTAGGGTTCATTTCATCAGCCAATCCCACATAATTTTTCCCAGCAACTTCTGTTGTGGCTACATGGAATTGATTGTGTAATTCCTTCTTGCGTAATTCTTCTTCATGTCCTTTTTGTATTATTATTATTATTATTATTATTATTATTATTCAGTAGTTTTATTTTTTATAGCGTGCTTTCACTTCACTACCGAGCGCAGCTCTGTGTGCCTTGGGTATGTGCTGTGATTATTATTATTATTATTATTATTATTATTATTATTATTATTATTATTATTAATATTATTATTATTGTCTTTATTATTATTATTATTACTATTACTATTATTATTATTTAGTAGTCTTTGTTTTACGTTCTTTCAGTACACTAGCGGTCACAGTTCTGTATGCCTTGGGTGTGTGCTGTGGTTTGTTGTGATGCTCTCATTTTTACTGTATTGAAGGTGTTTTACGTACGATGTGTGTGGTGTCTGGTAGTACTATTTTTTGTATGTTATATACACTTGCTCGTCCTGGTGGTTCTGTCATGTGTTTGTCTGAATATTTTTTTATCATACCTAATGCGCCCACTATGATAGAATTGTTTCTGTTATTAGATTCCACATTCGAGTTACCTCTGTTTCCAGGTCTTTCTATTTTGAAAGTTTCTCTGTTTCTTTTAGAGAAACTTTGTCATATTTTGGTATTGATACATTAATTAGAAAATATTTTCTTCGTGATCTCTGACAATATCTGGCCTATTGGTCGTAATTTCTCTATCTGTGTGTATTGGCATATCCCAGAGTATTGTTGCTTTCCCATTTTCAGTGACCTTCTCTGGGGTGTGGCTATAACATATTTTTTCTGTTGTTATTCCATAGTGTTGGCACAGCTTCCAGCGTATATAGATCCCACCTGTGCCTGTGAATATATTCCTTCTTAGCTTGGGATGGGCAGCCAGAGACGCTACGATTTATTGTTTCTTGTACATCTCTACATATTTTGCAGATAGTTGTTATATTTCTTTTCATTACATGCTGTTTTGGTCATTTCTGGTGAGGAGGCATTGGTCTTGTGCTGCAATTAAAAATCCTTCATTCTCTGGTTTATTATAATAATAATAATAATTATTATTATTATTATTATTATTATTATTATTATTACTATTATTATTATTATTATTATTATTATTATTATTATTATTATTATTATTATTATTATTATTATATTATTATTATACACAGAACGGATTAGACTGATAGAAAAGAAAAATTCCTAAGATCGGCCAACAAGTAATCTTAGCTGCCAAGAACGCTCCTAAGTATTCAAGATGTCCCTAATTAAACTGCTTCTTGGGGCTGTATTAAATTGGGTTTTATACCTATTTCCTCTATACATCTGTTTAAATCTTTGGGGATAGTTCCTAATGCACCTATAAATACTGGGATGTATTTTACCCGCACTTTCCATACTCTCTGTAATTCAATGGTTAGGAAATTTGCTTTTTTTTTCTATACCTTATTATTATCATTTTAGTATTACTATTATTAATATTATTATCATTATTGTTATTATTATTTTATGTTTGAGTGAGATGTGATCATTTTCAAGCAATGGAAGAGGTTTTTGTTCCCACTAGATTTTATCATGGGGCTGATCCAGGCTTTCGCAAATTACCCAGTGAATACATTGTGCAGCTCTATCATGTGTGTTGAAATACTCTATTATTATTATCGTTATTATTATTATCATTATTATCATTATCATTATTATTATTATTATATCATCAACATCACCATCATTATCATCAGTATCATCACCAATATTCTTGCAGCTGTTTTGTATGTTAGGTCTTTTTATTTGTATATTTGTTTTGTTTGTAAATATCTTTAGTGAAATAATAATGAAACGAAGTGAAAAGTATAATGAAATAAAAAATAATTAAAGATAAATAATAAAAACTATTTCACGAGACATTCGCTATGTGGTAAAAAAAAATCACTCTACTTGTAATGAACTCTATATATAGATTTTCCCCCAATCCCTTCTGTCAATCTAGAAGACTCTTCAGTTTTCATTCCGAATTTTTTTTTTCTAATATATTTTTTAACATAAATTTTCTTACATTTTTCTTCACAAAGGATGTGAAAAATAATTTCTAAATTGATATTTTGTGTCATACATATGCGTATATGCATACATACATAAATACATACATAAATACATACATACATACATACATCCATACATACATACACATACATACATACATACATACATACATACATACATACATACATACATACATACATACATACGTAAGTACATACATACATACATATATACATATATACATACACGCACTGACACATATATATGCGTATGTGTGTGCAAAAACGTGTTTCTTCCTTTCTGTTTAGGGACCATACATTGAATGCAGCAGCGAAGAGATAATGTCAGTTCATTTCCCTCATATAAAAAACAATTCTTGACTTTTTAATTATTAACATCGACGGCTTCCAGTATAAAACACTCATCTTTGACAGAAGACTTTTATTTTCTGTCTTGTGATGCCTTATTTGCATAAAGTAGTCGTTAAGTGCCTAGCGACGAATATGACAGTCATTTTTCGTGACGAATATATTATTCGCTTTCCTTTCAAATGAAAAATTCTTTTCTGACAACTAAATGAATTTGTAAGGTTAGTTCAATTATCACCTTTTTAAGGTTGGATCACTTGTCACCTAGGAATATATAGTTTATTCCTGCATGAACACCTGTTTTCTTGTTGTAGTTTATGTGTGATTATATTTTTTAAATTGGTAGTTGAACTAAAACCAATTTTTAAATTGTGTTTATTGAAGAGTTTCCTCTTGAGGTCTCTTTCTTTCTTTTGTTATCTTACCATTTTTACCAATATATATATATATATATATATATATATACATATATATATCCTTGGCAATTATGCAATATTTAGACAATGTTTAATTGGGTTTATGACTCAAAGCTGTTTTAAGTATAAAACCATAACATTTACAGATGGGGAGCCGTAATACAGAAAGTTATATCATAATCTATTATATCTTTCGTTTTCAGTAGGATTTAAAGTTTCACCTGTTTCACCTGTGATCAATATAGGCTTACATACATTGTAGCTGCATGGGATGAGATGAGTATGGCTTTATTGCTTTTATTAACTGACCCACTCTTTTACAAATACCTGGGTTTAACAGCGCACTATATCAACATCGTTTTTCCAACAAATATTTTAGGAAGACCTTGCATAGGAGACCAGGTCTGAAAAACTTATCGTTCGAATATGTACACATGATGCCTGTAGACTCAACATTACATCTATAGAGTATTGTCACGTTTTGAGTCTAGCTTTGATTGTGCTCTGTCATTCGTTGATGGGTTTTAGTACCTATATTGTATTGTAGAAAATGTTTGGTAGTAACAAGATAATATTGTTTTATCTACAAAATATGCTCCATTCCGCACGTTGTCGCGTATATTGCAAGCTTTACATATTATATCAGCTTGAACCCTCACACAGAGAATTGTGTACCTGAAAGCAACAAACCGTTTTTTCTCACAATAATAGATTGTAATTGCTTTATGTCAGGTATGTGGAGTTACATGATTTATATTTCCCAATCCGTTGCCTAGCATTTACAAGATTTACTATTGTTATATTTGCTTATCAAGGCAATATTTATGCTTTATTCAATGACACGTATTTTCTGTATATCGTTTACTTAAACGTGCTGCACCTTTCAAATAGAATGACTGTTTATCAAATCGAACGTAAGATTTGTTAGCAATGAGAAATACGACTTTCTACTTCATTTATGTTAATCACATAACAACACTATTTCAGACAGCTTTATACGTTCTTAATTAACATTTTATATATGTTAAATTTTACATTTGAAGAAGGGCACGTCGGTCTATATACATGTAAATTTTGTATGATAATTATTAAAAGAGGAAATGAGAAATCTGAAAGTTATCAGCTAAACCAAAAATGTAAACAGTCAGATTCCAGTGTTCATCAATACCAATTTTAGAACATAGAAAATGAGTGATCTCTTAGATTTACATACTAGAATTTTCAAGAACACCTCGAATAACGTTATTTGATTTTCAGAACGTCATTTCCTTTTACCATCAGAAATCGAATATAATAGTAATATAAGAATTTGTTCATCCGTCTACCTGCTGTGAAAAGTGCTGAATGCTATGAACACTTTACTTTAGATTACTCCAACAAATGACCATCGCTGTATGACGCCTTTGATAAGAAACCTAGTAGAAAATGCGAAGAATAAGTTTCATTTTAGGTCTGGTGTTATAACGCTATAAATGCGAGTTTCAAAATATATTTTTCTTTTCAAATTCCATTTAAAACTGACAGAAATTACAATGTTATATTAAGCGATATAATTCCTATAATTTCAAAAGATTGGCAATATTACAACGGAGCTAAAGGAATACAGATAATCTGAAGTAGCTTTATACATACATACATATATATATATATATATGTGTGTGTGTGTGTGTGTGTGTGTGTGTGTGTGTGTCATTTACTTATGCACACACACTCACGCACAAATTCACACATGCACACAAACACGCATGTATATATTCATATTCAAAGGTCGGCGAGGTGGCAGAAACGTTAGCACGCCGGGCGAAATGCGTAGCAGTATTTCGTCTGCCGTTACGTTCTGTGTTCAAATTCCGCCGAGGTCGACTTTGCCCGTGTGGGTAGTAAAGAAATAGGTATTTCGTCTGCCGTTACGCTCTGACTTTAAATTCCGTCGATCGACTTTGTCTTTCATCCTTTCCGGGTCGATTAAATAAGTACCATTTACGCACTGGGGTCGATATAAACGACTTAATCCGTTTGTCTGTCTTTGTTTGTCCCCTCTCTGTTTAGCCCCTTGTGGGCAATAAAGAAATAACACGCATGTGTATTCATATATGTGTAGAATTACATTTTCAAATAGTTCGTTGCTCAGACTATATGTCTAAAGCTTTGAATACTCCTTGTAAGAGTTTGCCTGATAAAAACAATGCTCATGACGTTGTTTATTGCCGTCAGATCATTCGCATGAGGTACTCATCTACAGTCTTATAGTGACATGAGTGTTACATACATAGAAATACGAGTATGTATGCCCGAGCACACACACACACACACACACACACACACACACACACATACACACACACACATACACACACTCATTCACATACACAGACTCACAGACGGGCATACATGTGTAAATATATAGTCGCATACACATACATTCGCACGTTTTTATATTGCTGCAATTGTAACAATGCACATACATTATGTTGTTTTGGACAGGTACCTTATGTCAGACGAAGCCTTTTGAGCGAAACTACATTGATAGAAGCTGAATTGGAGTTCGTCGGTGCGACAAATATCCAGATCTGTCGTCATCAGTATGGCTACATTCTAGATGTAGCATTTAACCCCTTTTGCTATCATTTCTAGGGCACCTATGACAACAGGTATTGTTTTAGTCTTGAGGTCCTACATTTTGCCAATTTCTATTTCAAGATTTTTATACTTGCTCAGTTTTTGCTAGGTTTTGACAGATATTTTTATATCGATTGGGACAGTCATATCAATGAGGAGGCATGGTTTTTTGTCTGAAGTCTTTCAATATGATATCTGGCCTATTTGCATCTATGTTTCTGTCAGTTTGAATGGTGAAGTTCCAGAGGAGAGAGATGTGATTATTTTCAAGCACTGGAGGTGGTTTGTGTTCCCACCAGTTTTCATCATGGGGCAAGTCCAGGTTTTTGCAAATGACCCAGTGAATATATTGCGCAGCTCTATCATGCCTGTTGAGATACTCTGTAGGCGCAAGAAGACTGCACATGGAGACAACATGATCAATGGCTTCATTTTGTTGTTGACATACACGACATATTGGGGAGCTGCTGTTCTTTAATATGTTGGCCAGGTAGTTCTTTGTAGGTAGGTATTGATCTTGGGCTACTGTGATAAACCCTTCTGTTTCTGATTTTAAGCCAGATGCCATTAGCCATTGATGGGTCAGGGCTTTGTCAACATCGGCATTATTCACTCTCTTTGGGTATTTGTCATTGAGAGGTTTTTCTTGCCATTTATCAGTCAGAATATTTAAAGCAGCAATGTTAGCAGTTTTAACATCCAGTCCTCAGAGTCTTTCAGGTAGGTGTCTAGGCCACTTGTGGCAAACTTCATTGATAATGCTAGTTGTCTACGGCCAGTTGTCTACGGCCAGTTGTCTACGGCCTCCCTCTTTTCTTGGCAGATGAAGTTGTTCTATATGAGTCTTTGGATGCAGCATTGTATGCTTTGTTAACAATTTTCTTATTTTTCTGACAAGATTACATATTTCAATAATTGACCAGTTAATGATATTGAAACTGTAAGTCAGGACTGGTATGGCTAAAATATTGATCGCTTCGATCCTGTTCCTTGCATTCAGTATTGCTCTCACCCTGCGATAACATTCTCTTCCAATCCTTTCCCTCATCACTGAATTTTGATTCCGTCCCCATCAAATACCCCTAGGTTTTTATAGCTCTCCGCTGGTTCTAACTCTCTTATGACATTCTGCTGGTCAAGGTCAACGTTAGATGTTTCTGTCATTTTTCCTTTAATTTATCGTGGCCAAATTGCATCCTGGTGTCATCACTGAATTGTTTCACAATTGCAAATAAGCCCTTGAGTTGTTGGTCGTTTTTGAAAAGAGCTTTAAATCATCCGTGTAAATGAGATGATTTATATTTTTATCAATTATTTTATAACCGTACTGTACATCATTCAGCAATTTCGAGAGAGGTATTAAGGCTAGACAACAGAGGAGTGAGTTACCGTGGAAAATGCCACATGAAATTCTTTCATCTCCAGCATTAAGAGATCCATTGTCACTGTTCAAAGTCTCCATGATCTCATACTTACAGACAAAAAGTAGGAGCTATTTTATACATTTCCAGGTATTTCTTAATCCAGCTATGTGGTAGGCTATCAAACGTTTTTTTATAGTCTATCTAGGCTATTGACACGTTTTTGTGTCGTTTGTGACAATCTTACAAGATCATCTTATTGATGAGTAGCTGATCATTACAACAATGGGATACACGTTTACATCATGTTTGCTCATTAGGGAATATGCCACTTTCTATGAAAAAACTATATTTAGTCAGGACAAATGTTAGCGTTTCAGGCTAACAGATCTGCATTCTTCTGTATTTTTTTGCGTTGATAGATTTATCTCCGAGCATAATTTTTTGTGGTGTTCTTAAAATTATCAATTGTTCACTCTGTATTAGTTCGAAAAATAAAAACAAATAGCTTTGTTTTTGTTTTCGCTTCGTTTGTGACTCGTGTTTTCATATGCATGAATGTATGCCCTGTAAATTTCACATAGTTGTGTAAACATTGAGATGTATGTGTAGTCCTATGTGCATCACAATGTATATATGAGTGTGTGGACATTGGAATGTATGCGAAATTATGTACTTACTGTTTAGTTCCATTGCTATTTTATAATTTGTAAACTTTCCGGTGTTGATTTCGCGTGTGTATCGTGCATAGCAGAAACTGTACTTTGTATAGCAGTAAAATTTTGTTCTTATTTTATTATTTTCGTTAGAAGACCGCTTCCTACAAGTCTTCCACAGGTTTCTTTATCCGATTACATCGATGTTATTAGATTAGATTTGTTTTTGAATGTGGAGTACATCCATGTTGTTATTCAGTGCGGGGCTATCTGTTCAGCCCGGGGCTATCTTATTCAGCGTGGGGCTGGATATTATTATTATTATTATTATTATTATTATTATTATTATTATTATTATTATTATTTTATTCCAAGGTCGACTTTACCTTTCATCTTTTCGGAGTCGATAAAGTATGTACCAGTTGAATGCTGGAATCGATGTAATCGACTTACACCAGAACTCGAAATTGCTCGCCTCGTTCAACAATTATCATTATTATTATTATCATTATTATTATTATTATTATTATTATTATTACTATTTCACCATCGTTATTACCATGTTCAACTGTTGTCAAACAGTTTATGCAGCTTAACTTGCTATTCAGTTGCAAATATAAACTGGATTAACGTTAGACTGGCAGAAAGAGAAACAGAGGCAGAGACAAAGAAATTAAGACGAAGAAGAGTTCGCTAAAAGAAAACGAAAACGAAGAAACGGTAAAAGATGATGATGATGATCATCATCATTACTATGATCATCATCATCATTATCATATTGAAGAAGAGGAGAAAGAGAGAGCGCGTGACTAAATGTAACGCAGCATGTGTATATCAATAGCACCGTAATCGGATTTTGAGAAGCTATATTGCTGCCATAAGTTATTCTTCAGCCAAAGACAGAAATTCAAGTGTTGAGAGAAAACAGGTCACCTATGAGCATACACAGACACGGTTCTTTCGTTATCCATCTCCAGTATTGAAGTCTCGTTTCTTGTAATCACTGGAGAGCGTGCTTCTAATACGTGTTAACGATGAATTCTGTGGTATGTAATATACATGCATAAACGAATAAATATACACGCACAAACGCACATATATGTACGGATATATATCGTGTATCTGTAAATATGTATGAGAGTGCGTTCATGTATACACACACATATACACATATATATATGTATATGTATAGCTATATGTGTGTATGTGTTTATATGTATAGTTTAATACGTGCATATATACTTATATGGGTATATATAGGTGTGCGTATGTATATGTATGCGTATGTATTTATATACGACTGTGAGTATCAAGTGGGTGTCTATGTAGGTATATACGTGTTAGTACGTGTTTGTGTTTAAAAAGTATATGCACATGTATGAATATATGAATGTTTGCGTGTACATATGCTTATATCATAAACAAATACGCTGAAGGGAGAGCAGGGGATAAAATGTATGCGTAAGTGAGAGACGGAATTCACCGTGCGCGACGTATTAAACGAAGCATGCAATTGTCTCCGAACGGTATCCTATTGAATAAACATCATAATATTCATGTTTACCTGCTCTTTTCGACACTCTGTAATTTCTGAGTCACAATGTCCAACTAATTATTTACACATTTAATGAAATATATATTTGTATTTTTTCTGCTGTGAGCCTTTTATATACCGTGTCGCAATATACATTTTTTTATAGACGCATATACTGTTTTATAGATGCACTTTTTGTATATATATATGCACTTTTTATGCTTCAATTTTCTAGTTTGCTGCTCTTTGCTTTCAGGTAGATTTAATAAGTAAACCATCGCTGAGTTTGACCGATAGCTATGACTGCTTGATAACTATCTAAACAAAAAAAGGTTTCACTTCTTTTTACTTTTAATGTACCATAATTTGAGTTACTGATGATTATTACTATATCGTTAAGTCCAAGGATTTGCCTATATATCGACTTATATATTTGTTTCTGTATTTATATGTATGCATGTTTATGTGTGTAAATGTGCACGCGTGTGTGTGTATGTGTGTGTAAGATTTATGTGGTGGAAATTTAACGACTACTATCATTTCTTAAAACGTGTCGTTCAGTTATTCAGCTTCCATCTAAATGATATTCAGCTTCTTTTCTTATTCAACAGAATATTGCTCTCCAGGTAGACAGATTTTATAAAAGCAAGAAGTTCATCACTCCTGAAATGGTCTTACCATTATTTCTGATGAATATACATGCTTACGCACACACACACACATATACACACACATATTTACGCACGCACATTCACACACACACACACACACACCTCGGTGTGTGTGTGTGAGTCGCGTAGACTGAAACTTATTGCTGATATAGAGCAATATGCACTAGCTGTACAATATTATCGTATTATCTGCAGCGGAATCGTTTATCCCACGTCAGATAAAATGTTCAGCTTCCATTCATCTGGCTCTTTACATTTTGAATTCAAATACCGGTGACAACTTCGCTTTTCATCCCTTCGGGGGTCAATAATGTGAGGGACCACTCAAGCACTAAGTTCTATGTAATCGTCTAAACCTCTCCCCTATAAAAGCTGACCTTGTACAAAGATTTTTTACAATTTTCATAAAATACGTATACAAACATAATGCTGAATATGTTTTCTTCTAATGAAAGCCAGGATATTGCGTTCAATGAAATATATTCAAGCCCAGCAAGCATGATTTAGCTCTATCCTCCGATGCACTATAAACTTGAGTTTATATTTGTTCATATTTGGCATGAACTGCATCACAAAAATTGTCATGAAATACATAAGTTTCGTAGATGATTTTTACATTTAGAATGTTATCAGCGAAGTATAAAACTAGAATCTAACCTTTGTGCAATTTGATGGGTGAAATAAAACGATATGTCACTTGGGAAATGAAATGGTACGTCATTAAAAATATACTCTTCACACGAAGGAATCTCCATTAACGTCTAATAATGCCAAAGTTTCGGGAGTAAATATGCTCGTCATACTCAGCTGAAGATCCCGCATTGGCAATAAAGTTTATATGGCGCATAAGATGGCCTTTTCAGTGTTTCCAAACCAGAGATCTCGACATCATCAGCCTATTATCTGCCTCCACACAGACTCATCTAATGTGCTGTTATTTCCTGTGGTCGTCTCGTCTTGATTACTAGAGACGCATCAAACCGTTGAGAATCTCTTTTCTCGCACGACGCCTTGTGCGCTGTGTCATGTGTACAAAGTAGAAAATGCAACATCGGTGTGCCCAAAATGTTTGGGTCACCAACTTTAATACTAGCTCAAAAGCTGGTCTCCGTAATATTTTCCCCTAGAATATCAAAATCCACAAAGCCACACGCTTCAGGACCACTTACTGCAACAGCCTGGGTTTCAAGGGCCCATATATTTTTATTATTCTTCCAAAGAGTCTGAGGAACTTGCACAAAGTAGATGTAGGGTTTTTTAAATCAAAGCTGGACCTCTTCCTGTCGAGAGTCCTAGATGAACTTACCTCACGGCAAGAGGTGCAAATGAGAGTAGCTATATCAAACTCCATGCTTCACCAAGTGCCACATATTAGAGGAGGCTCTTAGTAATAACAGTGTAGCAAAACGGCGGTGCACCAGCATGACCACAGCTCTGAGCAGAAACTAGAGAAGAAAAAAAACATAACCACATTATCCCGTAATCTTTCAACAGCAGCAAGACAAACTCCTTCAAGAACTAAAGAAAACTCGTAATAAATTATGTTATCACAAAACATGACTTACAAGATAATAATGATTTCTTTTATTGACCACAGGGGCAGAAATAGAAGGCGACCCTCAGCAACAATAATGATAACAACAATAATGACGACAATAATTATGATAACAATCAAAGTAATGACATCAATCACAGTAATATCCACACAGATGATGATAATACAGAAAAAATATTTATAATAATATTTACGATAAATATACTAAATAAGTAACTTTAATGACATTTGTCCTAAAAGGTTGCCTGTAGTGTGTACACATCTGAGTGCAAATAATGGTTTCCATCTACAAAGCAATGAGACATGTACAAAATGAAAAAAAGCAAACTCTCCAACTGAGAATGTGTTTGAATCCAACAAAAAGTGTACTGGGAAAGAACGATTCATGTAAATAGATAGTGTATACAATGCAGAAATAGTCATATACTAGGATACAACATCTTCTGCAAAGTAGACAGTGATAGAAAATAGTGCGCCAAATACTTATAATTGCACCATTACACTAGGTAGTTTTAATGAAAATGATCGCGCATAATTACTATAATTATGTATAATCGAGAACCAACTGTAAAAGGAACAGTTATGATATTCAACGTTTTACTAAAAATTGTGACTAAAAGGAAAGGAAATGCTCTATGCATAACACAGATAAATGTAGTTTGCTTTCTATAACTGCCTCTACTTATATAATAACATGCATATTCAAACATGCGCGCAGGCGCAATATAAATCTAATAGATACCAGGACGCAGATCATAGTCGCAGTTGTTCACTAGTAAATAGATACGCAGAGATGTACGCCAAAACACGTTCAGACACAGCCACTAACATGAACGCACCCATATTCAGATCATTGAATTTCAGCAGAAGGCAATTATAAGATATATGGGTGGGTGTTTAGCAAAGGGTACGTATGTATATATATATATATATATATACACATATACATATATATATATATTTATACACATATACATATATATATATACACACATATACATATATATATATATACATATATATATATATATATATATATTATATATATATATATATATATATATATATATATATATATATATATGTATATATATACAAACGTATAATGACTCTGCGGAATGGTATGATATGGATATGTCCGTCAATAGGGCAGAAATGTTGGTGTAACAAGCTGGCGGTAATTAAGCCTGGTAAACTAAGCATTAGGAGAAAGATTGGAAGTCACTTTGAAATGTTTTCAAGACTAGAGTAACAAAGATAATTATATACATTTTGGCCATCTAAAAGGCGTTATCTAAATGGAATCTTTCCACTAGATGGATTCCAAAATTTAGGAGCGTTCATATGTTGCATTCACTTATACTATATACAGATATGCATTTTTACGTAAACACATACACACACATGAATATATATATATATATTATATATATATATATTATATATATATATATATATATATATATATATAATATATATATATATATATATATATATATATATATATATATATATAATATATATTATATATATATATATATTATATATATATATATATATATATATATGTATGTATGTATGTATATATATATATATATATATATATATGTATGTATGTATATATATATATATATATATATGTATGTATATATATATATATATAGGAATTTTTTTACATGAACAAAGATATATGTGATTGCGTATATATATGTGCATTGATACGCCATATATATATATATATATATATATATATGTATATATATATATTCATAAATCTATACATATCGTTATGTGTTCGTGTGTGCATATAAGTGTATATTGATATATGCGAGTTACTGTGTTTAACATGTATTTTATGTGTTCCTCGAAGCAGATTCGTAAATAGATATTTTAAAGCCCGCAAAATATGTTCCTTTTCATTCGATTTATAATACCATGTCATGGTTGCTCTCTGTCTGTGAGTGTTCCTCTCTGTCTCTTCCTGTCCCACTTCTTCTCTCTCTCTCTCTTCCCCTCTCTCTCTTCCCTATCTCTCTTTCTTTCTCTCTCCTGACTACCTAACAAGACCATACTATAATCACGTATATATTTCACCTAACACATGTTATTTGTGATACATATCTAAAAGGTATTTCACTTCTGTCATATGAATCTCTCAAAGATACCTTGCATCAATACGAATCGAGGTCGAACTCAATAATTACTATTGGTAGAAAATATATTTTTAGTTACTGCAGGAGACTCAAAACACTCGGGCTTTTAGAATTGAATTATTGGGTTTTATAGTTTTTAAAGCTTAACCAATTATGACCTAGTAGATCTAGGACCAAAGGCTTGCCATATCTGGCTATCTAGACTTTCTGTGCATCTACGATCTTTTTGAAAGTTATTTTTGAGGGCGTTTTTTCCCCTCTAGCAGGCCATTTGGTTACTTAGACTGTTTATGTTAATTAAATCGGCATATCTTTCAAGTTAAGGCTCTGGTCCATTCAAACTAGAAATCCGAAGAAGAAAAACGTCTTCTTCTTCGAATAGTGGCCTATGTTTTCTTGCATTTTAAAAGATATTACAGCACAATTTCAAAGGAGTTTGTATATATTTTCTCTACGGTTAATTATTATCTTATCGGTACAGAGGTATATATATGAAAGAAATGCATGAGGTAAAATTAATATACGAGATCGAACACACGGTTGCACATCATATATACATACATATGTGTATTTATCTGACTCATATACTGTTCACTTTCCAGACATTTGTACATTACATTTGTACAAGTTCTGGTGCACCTGAGCACTGTATACAATAATTTCATTATTATTATTATTATTATTATTATTATTATTATTATTATTATTATTATTATTATTATTATTATTATTATGTAATATATATATATATGTGTGTGTGTGTATGTATGTAGTTTTAAGAGAACGGGAATGGATAGATAATTCAAAAATTTATGAATTAGTTATTACAGAAATTGAATTTTTTTATACCTTGAATAATAAAGTGGTCTTTGGCAACTTGCAAGAAGATAGTTATGGACATGTTTAGGATTTATTAGATCTCATCTGTGAAGTGTAAACTTATCAAGCCTGCTCGATTCACACGTATAAATTGGACGTGAGAAATATCTTAGATGGCTGCTCAATAACACATTGTGGACCAAGGGAAGTAACTGAAATATATTTAGACGACTAATTTAGGTACAGTTGTACTGAAATTCGTATCCGGAACAAATTGTTAACGAATTAATATGTGATTATTATGAGTTGGAGCGAAAATGCGAAGAAACGGTTACTTTGTTTTCTTTTAAGAAAACTGGGTAATTCAGAATTTTCAAAACAAGACGCATTTCCACTTGTAATTGAGTACCTCCTTGCCAACTGTGACTATTTAAATAGACAGTTGTATGCGAAAATGAATAGGCAAGTGCATTTATAGGATCTTTACCTTTTGACCGACAGATTTAAAAAATTATTTTTTGTAACTAAACACTTTCAAACTTCGAATACTGGTAGAATGTGTAATACAAAAACAACTTTTACTCTTAGGATTTTCACGTTAAAGTTGTCCTAATTCGGTAATTTCAACCAATCAATGACGTTTATACAGCTGAATAAAATTACTGCTGTTGTTTGTCAACAAGAACTTCCGACGGTGTATATTTTGTTTGTCACTGTTATGGCAACTCTAACCCTAAAACTGTAACCCTAACCCTAAAACCTTAACCCTAACCCTAAAACCCTTACCCTAACCCTGAAACCCTAACTCTAAAACCTTAAAAACCAGTACAAACGCACGAACGATGTCATAATTAACAGTGACAAACGAAAAATTAACCACCGATAGTTGTTGTTAACAAAAAAGGGCAGTAATTTTATTCAACTGAATAAACGTCATTGATTTGTTGAAATTACCGAAATACGAGAACTATAACGTGAAATAACTTCGTAAATATGCTAAGCGTAAAAGATGTTTTCTATGACACATTTTACCACTGTCCGAAGTTTTAAAGTGTTTAGTTACAACAAATTATTGTTTAAATCTGTAGGTCAAAAGGTAAAGACCCCATTTATATTTGTTAGGATTTCTGAGTTTGTGCGAGAGTGGATGCGAACATCTATGTAATACTCCTATCACAGCAATTTTACGCTCCCTTCAACAATATTCTGTGATTTAGTTTGTATGTTTAAGGTTAGGATCATTGCAGTTACGTGACATGCATAAACATACATATATACATAGAAACAACAATTCTAATTGACATCTATCGTTCAATCATTAAAGCTAATCATGCATTAAGGTTAATAGCTAAATTGCAAAGCGCAAGTGTATTAGTTTAAAGCAAGTACCACATTTCTGTGAGTGATGTTATTCATTAAATAAACATATGCGTGACAATCTACAAAATGTAAAGCGGAAGTATATATATGCTAACAGTATGGACAAGCAACGGCAGCTAAATTCCTTGAAATGAACATTTTAAAGCCTTAAAAACCGAAGGTAATATTTAAAAACAATATAGACCTAGATATAGATAAAGACGGTTCTGAGCACGGTTTGAACGTTTATAATACTATATAGACTGAACCAGGAGGGGCTTGGCGTTAAGCCACAAGATGTGAGAGTAAGCACGCATATGAAGACCTAGTCGCAGGGAATGAACCAGGGAAGCTACATCATATAGTCACCTTCACGTGAAAATAAATGTGGACGGGTTTTATTTAATCGAACTTTAAGAATTATATCGATCTCTCTTTTTTCAATGCATTCATGTTTCCAATATATCAGTCGCACACTATCAGTGTTCTATTATTTGCTGAAGTTTCATGCCGAGTAGCAAACGTAAACCTATACTATCAAGATAAATATATGTAACAAATGCAGGTGCTTTGAGCCACATACAATTAATGGGACTCATAGTAAGCTTTCGCATGAGTAAGAAAATACACAACTCTTGTTTTAGTCAAACTTCCCTTTTGAAAACCTTTCCAAACTTTATTGCAGCTCAATTTCTGAATGTGCAACTGGACCCCCTTTTGTCAGTATAACGTATATTACTGTATACTGTGATAAATTTATTGATGTATGATTGTTAACGTCACAGAAGTGCTCGATATATTTTGATAGTGCTAATTATATGCGTCAAGTTAAGCATCTAAATATGATGGAAATAATATAATTTGTGTGTATTAAAATACATGTTCCTATGAAAATGCAGATTTTGTCATCTTAAAGCTTCATGAGTTACATAATCATCTGTAAAGAAAAGGACCCTTTGATTATTCGTATCGAAATTATTGAAGCATGGTATTATATGCTGTCGTAAATGAAATGCAACAGATCAAGCGAAATAACCAAAACTAAGTTTGACTTTCGAACAACATTTAACAGTGTACAGTTTGTCCATTAATTTATCACCAAGCCATTATATGTATATACGTAACGTTAAAATTTATACTTCTTACTATTTTTTTAGTAGTTTGCATAGTAGACTACAATATAGTATCAAATCATCATTTTCGATCTGTTCATTAGTAAATTCTAACAGTAAAATATTTCCAAATACAAAAGTTTTAAGATATAGTTACCAATTTAGTTACCAATTTATAAAAGAAGATTGTGGTTGACTGAGTCATGCAGAAAAGAGCTGCATGTTAGAAAAATATTCCACTTGAACCTTCATTTGCTATTATCATGAACATTGGTGTGGAATATTTCATCAATACCTTCGTTTGATTCTGTGAAAATTCTTGAAATTTAACAAAGAAATTCATCAAAAACACCTGTTATTTTGTTGAGTACAGTCATGCATAGCGCCCTACCATTATATTTTGTAACTAATTTCTATGATACAAATTTATATAAACAGTAATAAGTGACGTTCTATTGAATATGAAATAATACTGTATATTACATCATCTAGTCAAACAGTGATTCAATGTTAACTGAATATCTTATTTTAATATATTAACTTTTACTGTCCTTTTTTTAATTCAAATTTAAACTTATTAACGTATTTTTTCTCTCCTTTTAGGTAAGATTTGTTCGCTTGAAGTAAGCCGTATATTTGCATGTAGCTTGTGGCAATTCGGTATTCCTGTGAGTATAATTATCCCTTATAAATCACCCGTATTCTTAAAGGTAACAGCCCTCAGCTTCACAGCTAATTTTCTAATGGTGACACCGACTATATTTTAGCCATCTCAGAACAACTAATTTTCATACTTCCCTTAGAATGCTATCAGAATTTATCGATAGAATATATTTTTATTTGTTTACTAATACATACATCACTTCTTATATTTTGATATACATAGACATTTTGACGAATAGGTCTTGTCATATCTGTAAATCATGCTCTCTTTCAAGTTGCAGGATTTTGTATTAGTGCACTATAATATAATTATGTTATTCTTGATGACTTTATCTAGATTGTTTGTTTTCCTACAGAGTCTTGTGTATTGTTTCTAATATAGCAAATAACCAGTAAAGTAAAATTGTTATAATACTGTTCTGTTGATCGAATTATACATATGCTCTTAAAAATATTTTCTCTTGGAAGCTACTTGTGTGGTCTGTAGCAGATACAGGAAAGTATATTTACTTTGAGGGAATTTAAATACGTAAAATATAATGAGATAATTTAACATTAAGTGTACTAGTAAATCTTAAAGGAAGAAATAAAGTATCGGAAGGAATTTCATACAGAAGCGGTTGAAATCTGCCCTGCTATAAATTAACAAGATATATGATATATGCATCAGGGACTGTAATTATATTTTTGTTTGGCAACAAAATAAAAAAAAAACGAAATAACTATGAAAATTCTCTGAAAATGAAATAAACAAAACCAATACTAAGCATCGAATATAGAATTTTAAACAAAAAAGAGAAAATAAGGAAAAAACACACCTCGTACGTTTATTTTAGATATATTTTACTTCTGAATGTTGTCCTTTGAGATGTTTAACATCTACTCGTAATATATTTTCATATTCTGGAATTTGCAA
>NC_042998.1:191377175-191407175 GCF_006345805.1 Octopus sinensis | reverse complement strand
ATGCAAAGTATGTGATAACTTGAATGATACAGTCCACCTGAAACATGGGTAACTCCAGCTGAGTCAATCAAAGAAACCACAGAAACATGGGAAACTCCAACTGAGTTAATCAAATAACCCACCAAAGTAGGAGCCCTCTCTCCTGCTCTCCAATTTAGAGACACATTCATAGAGTAGGGCCATTCTCTCAAACCATTTTTGCCATAGGCTCTCATCTTTTCGCAAGTTCAGTGGGAGGTAGCACTTTCCTCTCCACCCTCGCTTCTTTCTTTTCCAACTGGAACTTAAAAAGTCGATGACAGTTTGATCAAAGTGGGAGGTATCTTTAGTCAAACCTTTCAGCTTCGTCCACCACACAAACTCTTCCGCCATAGTCACTAGACAGGGAGCACTACCTGCTTGGCTTTGTTAAATATGGATGGTTGAGCGATACTCACGATGATGAATTCGGCCGATAGTCGGTTTCGTCTCACACGTGATAACAGCGATTGGATATAATTCCATAAGTCAGCAATACTCGGACTTGAACGTGATCTCATCTACCGACACAGCTCTCCCGCCTGCTCGAAAGGGACGTCTCTCAAGAGATCTTGCAGCAAAGGCTCGAGCGACAGAACATATGCAAGAGATGAGGTAGGACCCTCTAACGGATTGAGCTCGAGATAGTTAGCGGTTCTGAAGCGGCCGTTTACTTTTACCACTGAGCAAGCGCCAGTGTGCATTGATGCGATGCAGCCACTGAAGATGGCTCTGAATTGGGCTACTTTTCAGACTGCTATCAGGCAGTGATGGTCGACCAAATGAAATGCTTTGAATTGATTCAAATTATTCACAACCACTCTGATACCGGAGTTGCTATCCATTCCCTCTATGATGCTACGCATGAGGGGAGAACTGTCATAGACATGCGCCAAACTCTTTACCCTAAAGATTTAAATTTAGTTGGAATGGTTATAGGCTGGGAATTGCGTATAATATCACCCTGTATTGACTTCCTTTCTCAACAAAGTTAACGCACCTCGGCTCACAGACCTGGGAATTTCTCCCTTTATGCTGCCAGTTGTCATATGCGTTTGCCAAGAAGTCACTAAATAACCCTGGCATATAACCATAAAATTCATAGGACAAATCATCCAAACCAGCCGATCTGTCCCCTGCGTAATTATTCAATTCATCTCGTATCTCAGTTGCTATTATTGGCCTTTCAAAACGCCTAACCTCTTCTTCCGAGGGTTGAGGTAAGCTGCCGAAGTAGGTACTAAAATCTCTAAGTCTCTGTAGTTCATCGCAGTACGTACCTATCCTGAGCTGTCAAAAACTGAATTGTGCTTTTGTTACCTCGCGAAGACTCCACTACCCGAGACCACTTGATGGCCTCCATTCATCCTTGTTTTAACACGAGAAATTGTCAAGGGCCATCCTTGCTGCTAGCACGTTGGTCGCGATGTCACTTCTAATTGCCTCTTCCTACCATTTGCTCCTTTCTTTCTACCATTTGCTCCTTACTAAATGCTATTGACTCAAATCTAATTGCCCTCTTCAGAGTTCATCGCCAACTATTATTGACTATTGCCCCCATTAGATGTCTCTTAACTAGCTATCTAATCAAGTCTCTTTTGGGCCTGATTGCGCTGGGGAACTCGCGTTCAACCTACTGTGGCCGTGTCCCTGTCTATGAGTCCTATCTAAGGCGACAGTGAAGATCAGAAATTTATATGTGTAGCCGGTCAGTTTCAATTGTGGGCACCCTAACATATCTTTGTCAGTTAACTTAAATCAACGTTGTCATGATCTGGAAGACACATTGTAGTTATTCCAAGTCTACATTGGCACATCTGGGAGATCTAATGCCTGCCAGACAGTTGGAGACATCTGAGCATGGTTTCGAAGTTTTTGCATAGCCTTTTATGTGTTAACCTTACAAAATCCCGACGTGCGTCCAAACTACCATTCCAATCACCAACTAGAACTAAAGAGAGTGATGTTCCTAGGAAGGAAAGAAGAAATATGGCCGTCCAGCCCCAGTCCGAAGGACTGCCTTTACTGTCACTCACATCTAGTACCACCAGCTTACCTGCCGAATCCAAAGAGATCATCTGCATCTCTAATCCCAATTCTTCTCAGAAAAGCACTGCTACTCCACCGTCCGATTCTGTCAGACTACAAACTAAGTACGTCTTGTAGTTGTGCAGTATTAGGCTCAGTGCGTGTGTCCCAGAAAGTCTGCTTTCAGCAATGGGTAGCTCGTCTAAGTCAAGTGATCTGAGGTCACTGAGTTAGTGGCCTTGTGTCCAAGCTGATCCCAGACCACATACATTGATACATCCTACTCTGAGTGCCACCGTATTTATTGAAGAAAATACCGAGAGAGTTTACTAAACCGGCGTCGCTTTGATTCACTTCCAGTGGCAGATGGCCTGTTCTTTTGGGGTGGGTGTCTCTTGAAAGACCCTTGTAATAAAGGTCTATTTAATGGTTTTTGAAAGCCCCACACTCCCTACGAAGTTATTCAAGAGAGTGTGACAAATCTGACATGATGTTTTTATTAGGTTTCTCTCTTCAGGTGTTTGGGGGATGAGTTTTTCAAATTCTTCCCCATCTATTTCGGTTTCGTATTTGTGATGTTTTCTATGTAGTCCATTAATTTCTTGTTGTTTCTGTCTATCAAGGTGAAATTCAGTTTTCTAATTGAGTGTTTCATTGTTACTTTTGATGATTTTGCTGTTGTTGTTTGTGTGTTTTCTTCTTCTTGTTGTGCTTGTGATCTTTCTTGTTGTTGTGTAGGTGTTTTTTTTAGTTATTGTGCTCGTATTTTTCTTGTTGTAGGGGTTACACTGGGGGTTTGGTTGTTGTAATTACGGTTTTTATGGTTTGTTGTTTTTGTTATTCATGGTGTTGTTTTGGTGCATATGTTGATTTGTGACAATTTGAGGTGTTTTGGTGTGTGTCGTCTTTATATTTGGTTTTTGGAAGTGGGCTCGCAGTTTTTGAGGAGACCGGGGTATCGATTACCTCTATACAAGTACTTAACTCATACTTATTTTATCGACTTCAAAAGGATGAAAGGTAAAGTCATCTTTGGCGACATTTAAACTCAAAAAGAAAAGCCACTAAGCATTTTATTCGCTGCAGAAACGATTCTGCCGGCTCGTCGCCTTCAAAATAATTTCCTAATTCATATCGTTGGTGTATTTATATAGCAACGCTATATACTTCATAGTCATGGTAATGTGTGGGGTTAACACTTTAAATAATGGCGATGGGTGATGGTGCCAATGTCATTGTACAGAGAATAGAGCACGAGTTAATATTTCTAAAAGATGCTGTAAGAAATATCATTGACTAACACAATATCTAAAAACATGATTCACTTTACAATTGATCAATCCACTTACGCATAGGTAGGTTGGCGCCACGCAGAAAGTATACCCTCCAGATTCTCGTTTTTCTCATTGCATATAATCTCCATTATGTCCGAGTACTCTTTAAAAGTAGTAACACCAGATTCTTCCGCCAATGCTTTTCAGTATGTTGTACTCTAGTTGAATATATTGTCATAAAGTGCATTGCGTCAGTAGACAATGGTTTTGATTACCTGGATATTGTTCTCCCTTCTTCTCGTCGTTGAACCCTTTGTCAAGAAAACGCTTCCAGTACTTATGTAATCCTTGCATTTTACCACTTCTGGTTATAAGAAGACCTCTTAAACACATTATTTGCATGTCAAATTATGTCCCTTTGTAGGGGACCCTTTTCTGAATGGATATGAGCTTTTTTCAATGAACAACGATACCTTTTCAAAATTACATGTCGGTCTACTTCATATTTTGTTAAGACTATATAGGACCGAGGTAACTCATCCAGAAGTTATACACAAATAAATAGAAGTGTGCCACATCATGTGAAAAATTATGTATCGCAATTACGCAATTATGAAAATAACCATGTTTATGCTCTGAAATAGCTGTTGAGTACATTATACGTGGAATTTCTCCTTTCATTCTAAATATATCGTTAAGATTGTTTTAGACAATTATGTATATAGATGCAAATCAGTCCCACCAAGATTTACCGCAAAAAGAAAACAACGTTCTGGGATTATTCAGAAAAGTGTATGTAGGTCTTTCATATTCAATACAATCTTTGTGTTGCAAGATAATAGGGTGTAATGTGGAGGAGATTTGGCTGTTGTTATTTATTCCCATCTCGTTTTATTACCGAGCAGACTTACTGTTCTAGACTTAACAATCTATCATCGTTACGAAACAAAACACACAAAACTATATTAAGCAATGTGTTCCTTTATAAGATTGGGTTGAGAGTTTATGTTGGTAAGTATTGTTAATACGTTGAAGCACTAGATGGTGGATGCCTCTTTAATTCAAGAACTACTCATTCATAGATTATCTATATTAAAAGCACGTCTCCAAAATCCCGTTCAAATTTTCCAAATATTGCACTGATTATCCATTGTGGTACTGCATCGCGGTAAATTGGTTTCAATGTGAATACATTTATAAGGATTGTTCTAAATGTTTGTTATTGTATTCAAGGACGGGTATATATTACAATTTAGAATTCAGTGTATCTCATGCATATTTTGTGCATGAATATCTGCTTTATTAGATTTGCAAAGAAAACATGATATATATTTGAAGTATTTAAAGGTTATATGAGGTGTGACTAATATGATGGGTAAATGAGGAATATACAGCAGAAATGTTGAATGCTAAATTATTGGTGATAATATGTATTTATGTGCATTTGTATAGAGAAAGGATAAATGTTTTATATTTCTGTGTCGTTAACATAATATTCTCCATGTAGGCGAAGATATGCTCGCGCGTGCACATGCAAAAACACATATAGGCACATCGAGGAATGAGAATCTGCGTGTAGGTATGTGTATGCATATGTATATATATATATATATATACATATGAAATATATGCATGCTATACGTAATACATATTTGAATGAGTACACATAAACACCTATATAAGTATTTTTACATTTTTACATATCTATCTCTATCTCTTTCTTTCTCTCTTTCTCTCTCTCTCTCTCTCTCTCTTTATCTATCTTTTTAGCTATATACATATGTATACATATATATACATATATTTTTTGTGAATTCTCTACATATATATTATATATATATATATATATACAGACACGTACATATACCTTCACATATATATATATATTATATATATATATATAAGGGCGTGTGTATGTATACATGTATATGCAAATATTTATGTATATATCAAGATTTATAATAATGCAGTATATATTTATTAGGCATATATATATATATACATACATACATATATGCATACATTCATACATACATGCACATATTGATAGACAAGGATATATATATGGATATATATATATATATATATATATATGTATATATACATTTATTTATACACACACATGTATCCATAATAATTGTGTATATACATATATCGATATATGGACATACATACGTATGTGTGTCTATGTGTATGTGTGTGTATGTATGTACATATATGTGTGTGTGTATTTACTGTGCATGCACATAGCTACGTTTACCGAATAGATTAATTTGATATTCATTCATTGGGGAATCATTGATATATCAATCGATATATCCAAAGTTTGGTTTGAAGAGTTTTGAAATACCGTTTTGTAAACCATTTCTATTTCCGTTTTGCTCTTACCGTAATCATTCAATAGATTATCTCTCAGATCTTGCTGACTTCGGACTCCGATATTTCTTGCTCCTTTTTTTTTATTTCGTTCCTAAAGAAAATAATAAACAGAATTTTCCGAACCTCAAAATTACTTCAATAGTTCTTTGAAAATGCTATTGCATATATAATACACATATGCACGTATTACGTCCTGTATGGTGTTCCTTTTAATTTTTCAGCAAACTATATTCATATCTTCTGAAATGAAAACTGTTCTAATACGTGCAGGGGTTCGCATTTTTTCATCAGAAATTATTTAAATATATTTCAATGAATTTATTAATTCTCTCCTTTATGATTGTGTATGTGTAAGTCACTGGTAAATAGTTGTGCACCTTTTGGTTTTTTCACGTAAATCTATGTATGTGAGCATCAAATTGTATTCACAGTTTGCATGTCAAGATGAATGGCGGCGTTGATTTGATCTTCAATATTATGTTAAAGAATTACTCATCAAAGATCATCCAAGCTCTCGTTCAGAGTATTCAGCCATTTATTGCTACAATTATTGATCAGTGTCAGTTTTACAATATATTTCATCTATAATTTTGCCGGGCAAAAAATGTACGTGTTTTATAGTAAAATGAATAGAATGTTCTCAGCTATCTAGAAAAATGCCTACTAGGAGAGTGAAAAAGGTTAATGTGCAGTGAAAATGGTAGATGGGGGTATTAAACGTGACGAATTTCATATTGTAAGGAATGAAATGACAGTAAAGTTTGGATCAGAAAAGATAGAATATCAGTTTCAAGGATAAAGACAGAAAGTGCGATTTAACGAGCAGAGAAAGAAATGCGGAAGAAAAATGATACACTAGATACTCTGAGGATGAAAGAAAAAGAGAGAAAACCCTTGATAAAGAGAGGAAATAAAATAAGGTAGAAGTTTAAAAAAGAGCAGTTGAAGAAGGAAGTGAGACAGAAAAGACGTCTCTATGGAAAGGAAGGGGAGATTTTTTTTAACGTACGTGCTAAGAACGCGGAAAAAGTATGAGCAAATCTATGAAAGAAATCGAATCGTGATAGGAAAGAAACGAAAGATTTTTTTCTGATCTGGAAAATAAATAAAGAAAGAAATTAAGAGATTGACATTGGATTGATAGTTTGTAAGAAGCTCAGCATTGAAAATTTAAAGATATATGGATATCAAATTGCATAGATACCTGCTTTAGGAATTGCTACTAAGAGAAAGATAACTGTATAAACATATAAAGTCAATTTATCATTACAATTTAGGTATTTCTACTGGTTTTCTTTAATGGTAATATATAGGAATGATTGTCTGAAGAGAATTTCTATGAAAAAAATTCGAGATTACGTAGTCGTTCGGGAAACAGATAATATTTAATGAATACAAACATGAATTTGTGTCGTTATTTCGGAGTTAAATTATTATATTTCTTTTATAGGAAACACACTTTTCTCCATAGATAATAGGATACGAAATCAACGGTAGTTTGTTAAATTGCATCTTTTGCGGATTTTATATTACAAAAGTTATATTATTGTTATTGCTGTAATATATTTACTATTGGTTCAAGCAATTGAGATAAACTATTGTATATCGATCTCAATAATAACGTTTTCAAGGATTTTGTTTCATTCAAAGAGGAAAGAAACTGGTCATATGATGTCTTACCAGAGCGTTGTAAAATGGCTAATATGCAATAGTGTTCTAATCCTTTATAGTCGCTGACAACTTCACAATGTTCCATTTCTAAGAATTCTTATTTCAATACGGTTTTCTTTTTATAAATCTTTCTCTCTTTTCCTTACCTTACGTCTACTCCGTCATCATTTGTCGTTATATGAGATATATTTCGTCAATACATCAGTATTGATTATGGAGGACTGTAAGTATAGATTAGATGATAGAAAGATAAATCAAGATCTATTTGCAACGATTGATTGCAATAGTTTTTTTTTTTTTATTTTAGAGAAACTGTTACACTGGAAATATACATTAGATAATTTTTTTGTGTCACCTCAAATAAACTTGTTTCTCCGACGCTAGTAAATAAGGCTGGTGTCATAAATATCTTTAGAACGGTCGGTTGACTTAGGTTTCGCTTTCGCTCTATACATATAAATTGATACACACTAGCTTGTCATGTTATCAGTCATACACAACGGCACACGCGCACACATCATGGGCACACACACACACACACACATATACAAACACACATACAAACACACACGCACATACGTACAAATCGGAAAGTGTATATATTTATATACAAAATTATTCAGGATCATGAATACCTATAAACATATGCATAGATTCATACGTACTCACGTGCATGTGTATGTGTGTGTTCATGCGTGTGAGTGTGTGCATAAGTGCGCGTGTACTTGTGCAGACGTAAGTGCATGTGTGTATACGTAGTGTGTGCGTGCGTGTCCGTGTATGTGTGTGTGTGTGTGTGTCTGTGTGTGTGATTTGTGATATCATGACTGGTTAGTGTATATCAGTTATATATATATCCTTTAAGTATAGACATAGACGCAAAATATTGAATACTCAACGTAGAAGATGTAGACAAACATTTAGCGATTAATAATTTCAACATTGAACATAGTAAGCGTGCGCAAATATAAAGACTCACCTTATCACACCTCTGGTTGTAAAATCAGCTGTATAACTATAACAGAATTCTGAAAGAGATGAAGCTTGACGAGAAAGGAACATTTCAAATATGCAAAACCTCATGAAGCGTACATATTAAAATTCTCAGCTTATATCTTACTTCATGTGGCTTGATACAATACTCTCTGGTTGCAGAAACACACGAGTCTAATAGCCTGTAAAAGTCATCTAAACTTTTAATCTGTGATATAATCATTTTAATCTGTAATATAATATATTTAATTATTCACAACAATTTTACTCAGTTATCCAATGATAACGTTACACATTTTTACACGTGTCACGCCGCTGTCATTGCAAATCGTTTGCTCCATGTTTTAGTCTTAAGTCTACTTGTTTTTCTTGAGGAAGATACAGCGGATGAGTACTTATGGTTTGTTTTTAGTTTTCTAGTCTCATACAGTAGCTCTTACAATTGAATTACAGGGTCTATTGAGTTTTAAGCAATGGAAATGAGCTCAGTTATGGAGGAGAGACTCAAAGCTACAGAAATGTGGTTTTACAGAAAAATGCTTAGAATCTCCTGGATACAAAGGGTGACGAATGTGGAAGTGTTGAAGGAGGTGAAAATTGAGAAACAGTTGATGGATACTATCAGAGAGAGACAATTGAGATTTGTTGGTCATTTTCTTAGAGAGGTTGACGGAATAGAGAGTTATATTGTGGAGACTGAGCAGGGGGGAAGGAGAGCGAGAGGAAGGCAGAGAATGAAGATGTTCGACAAGATGAAGAAGAGAATGAACGTGCAGAGCGAGAAAGCCCTGGATGATGTTGCGAGAGACAGAAATAAATGGAGGAGGAACAAACCATGATTCGTCGACGGCATGACTATGCCATGACACAAGAGAGAGATAGAGATTTCTATTTTAAGTGTTGTTTTAAAGCTGTTATATCATTCTCCTTTGTTTATCTAGGTAAATGATTGACTTTCTGCCATCTTTAGTAATGACAATAATTTCAGTGGGTGCCACTACGTTTGCTTCCTTTGCATTTTGCTAACGAGCAACGTCCGCGTCAGCTCCAAATATATGTCGTTCATTCATTGTCTCTGTAACATTAATAATCACAATTTTTTAGACGATTACTACCAACGACGATCGCAGACATAGCATAACAAAAAAATATGGGGAGAGCAGAAACATAGAAAGAGAAATTGGCAAATTCTAGATCACTTTTCTCTTTTCAATGGTCCCCCTCTCCTACCAAATATTATCGAACAAAAATAACAAAAACACTAGACTCCACACGTCCACCCACCACCATCATCAGCATCATGATGATCAGCATTTGAACCAAGATCATTAACACTTCTATCCATTATCACCACTACAACAACGATTACTATCATTATTTTCGGTAGTAGTAATAATTGCAGTCGAAGTTGCAACAGCAGGAGCAGTTGCAGTAGCAGCAGCAGTAGAAGCAGCAGCAGCAGCGCAGCAGCAGCAGCAGCAGCAGCAGCAGTAGTAGTAGTAGTAGTAGTAGTAGTAGTAGTAGTAGTAGTAGTAAGAAAATCAGGCAAAACCTAATGATAGTTTTGGAGAAGGGTATTTATAATTCAAAGAGATTGTTGCATGAAAAGTTCCTCATTGTATTTTGGTGTGTTTTTGAAACCTTTATAAAAGTCATTCGATAATAGAGAATTAATCGAATATTTGATTCGCAACGTTTGCAGTAGCAGTTTATCTAATTAGGTATGTTTTGAAGGAGAAGGAGAAAAGAAGCCAGTAGAGCCTAGACTATCCGAATGTGGTGTGGTTACATACATTTGGGCAGCATAGTGGATTCTATGGTTCTCTGTAAGTATGTTAGAATTATAATGTGAAACATCAGCTGTGCCAGCAACCCATAGACGAAGGAGGTTGAAAACACTGAGAGTAAAGAGAATTTATTTGAGGATGAAGTAAAGAAATGTATTTAATGTTCTACTCACCTCGCAGAATCAAGAAGCTAACGAGCAAATTGCCAAAATAATACAGAATTAAAGTTAAATGCCTTATCTCTTCAGTTAAAATATTTTCTATTTATTTATGTATTTATCAATTTATTTCTGTAGTTCTCATACTCCAATTCTCTTAGATTTTACTTTATTCTATGATTGCTATTTTTGAAATTTCATGTTTTCGTTTTCTTCTTCATTCGTTCCTTCTCTCTGGCATAATCACTACCAAACTATTTTTCCCTTCTAAATTCTCTAAATTCGAATATCTTCTTTGTGTGTGAGTATAGCACTTTTCGAGGAAAGACACGTTAGGTATATTCCTGTATGTCCCTATAAAGATTAATCGACGTCTTATCACTTCAGAAACATTTGTTCTATCAAGCTATGAACCAAAATGTATTATGTGAGTAAAAGTAAGAAAACTATATCAATTTATCCAATATTTTCACGTAAAATAATATTGACGGAAAATAGGTGTATGTTTATCTCAGCTAATAAAGTCTAGTGTTTGTAAAATTTAGTCATTATATACATAAGTCCTCTTTATATAGTCTTCCCCTTTATATATGCAATCATATACGTAATATAGTGTATATATAGATATATATATATATATATATATATATATATACATATATATATACATATATATATATATATTATATATATATATAATATATATATATATATTATATATATATATATACATATATATATATATATTATATATATATATAATTATATATATATAATATATATATATATATATATATATATATATATAATTACGCACACACACATACACACACACATATATATATATACAATCATTATAGTATATATGTATTGCTGCGTAGCCCCAGCTTAAAATTAACATCATTAACTTTTCAATGTTGTTATATAATTATGTAGCGAAGGCTACAATTAAAATATCTATAAAACCCTTACAAATAATAGTAGTCATTGGCAGGAAGAGATATAGCCCATTTAAATATATAGAATGATATTTATTTTCTTAAACTTTTTTCTTCCTTTTTTTGTAAATTGAGTTTAATCGATTCATTTACTCCCCTTCAAAATCTTTTCGGTTAAAAGTTATTTTTTAATTATTCCTCGCATTTTGAAATCGTTTTTCATTTTCTGAACCATTTTATTAACTGATAAAGAAATACTACATCAAGTAAAATCAATTGTTTGCCAATAATTTTCCAATTCTTTCCCGCAGATAATTGTCCAGTTGTAGGGGAGCAGAAATGTAATTTTCAACAAACCAGTTTTTCAGTTCTTCCAACCTTTCTGTCAATCCAATGATATTTTTCTTTGATTTTTCTTCAAGTTCACACTATTGTTTCAGTTCCTCTCTTTTCTGTTCTTTCTTTCTCTACACTTCCTACTTTTACTATTCTCTTTCCAAGAGAAATAATTACACAAAAATACATGCAAGTACTTTTCAGCCAATCAGCTAAGGCATTATAGGTCATATGGCTATGTTTATGTCTTGTATTGGAGCCCAAACAGCAAATCACGTTTGGACTATGTTAGAAGAATGGTGAAAAGAAGGTTCCACGAAAACGTACTGGACCCCTACCTGTGGGTAGCCTCTTTGCCCGCAGAGTCGACGCATACATTCCTCGAAAGTTAAGTAGCAATATTTTCTTCCCTAAATTGATATGGTCATATAATCTATAGACACGTACATGCTTATACTGATTTACACATGGAACTCTGCCCGTCGAATACACGCGCGCAGGCGTACGAATAGTGTTTATGGCACTAATCAGCAGGTTTACAAGAACACATACCCAATAACACACGTACAAATACATACTTACCTCCCAATTATAATATTATAATTAAAATAATTTCCGTTCGAGCGTTTTGTGTATACACTTGTATATTTTCAAATTTTTTTTTTTTAAATAAAAATCCATTTTTATTTTTATTTCTTTTTACACAATGAAGCATCAATTAATCCTGATCATTTTCGTATCGATATATTTTCAATATAGTATTTTAATTAAATTTTTGACTAAATTGAACTTTTTAAACCGGAAATTTGTTGAATTCCATACCTAATGCAAACTCATACAACTTTATTTCTTATGTAAAATATATTCAAATAAAATTATAAAATAATTTAACGGTGACTTGCAATACATGTACATTTTTGTGAAGACAATATTATCAGGTAGTTTCGAAGAACAACTAAGTTTATTTACCATTTGTAATTAAATACTGGATACAACTGTTAACATACCTATGTACAATTCTTTCAGTAACATCTATATGTAAAGTAAATATTATATATATTTATGACAAAAGCGAGGCAAATCAAGAACAAAAATAAACTTTTGTTTTAATCGATAAACTTCAGAAAACTTCAAATGTGCACGCAGTTTACTTATTTTTTCTATATTTTGTCATCTCATTTCTATGTAAATACACATAACCTATGGGAACAGAAGATTCTGTAAAGTTCAAATTACATGTTTGGGATAAGTCATTAAGTTAAGGAAACTATTTCTCAAACTTTAAAATTTACAGTGTTTGATAATTTGCTTTTTACGTTGAAGTTATGGAGTGATGTATGACTGCCAGTGAGTCTGTGAGAGTGCACGTGTATATGTATAAACGTAAACATACACACAGCAACCACAGACGCGTATATATGCAGGTATATATATATAAATATACATATATATATATATTTATATATACATATATATATAAAAAAAATATATAATATATCTGTGAGCATATGTATGTATATGTATATGTATGTATATATACATACATATATATATAATATATATATATATATATATTTATATACAGACACACATATATGCATATATGTATATATGTATATTGTGCTTATCATTATATATATATATAATATATATATATATATTATATATATAATATATATATTTATATATACATATATATATAAAAAAAAATATATATATATCTGTGAGCATATGTATGTATGTATATGTATGTATATATACATATATTATTATATATATATATATATATATACAGACACACATATATGCATATATGTATATATGTATATTGTGCTTATCATTATATATATATATATATATATATAAATGTATTTATATATACGTGAGTGTATGTGTGTGCATATGCTTATATATATCCAAATCCGAACTCAATTTCCACGCACAAGCAATCTAATTTTAAGATTGTTTCATTTGAGATACATCTACCACGCTGTTAAATGGTAATAACATGAAGTTACCCACAGGGGGGATCCAAAACGGAAATTTCGTTCATTACCCATATGACAATATATATATGTATATATATATATATATATATATATATATATATATATATATATATATATATATATACGCATTCATATGTGCATGTAAATATTGATACACATATGCACATGAATGCATTTTACTTGTATACACCCATGCTCCCACACATATACCTCCGTATGAATATATATATACATATATATATAAATATATAAATATATATATATGCATATATACGTATATATATGTATTATATATTATTTTATATGTGTGTGTGTATATACATATGAAAATATATGTAGCTTTATGTGTGTGTGTGTGTTTTAATCCGAAACACGCTTGGCAAAATGTCGATCGGAGTTAGATTGGACTACGTGTCTAATTGTTTATGTTTCTTCCAGCATATCGTTGAATTAACAAATAAACTTTTGGTGAAATTGGATGCACGAAAAACACATAACTTTGTTGAAACTTATGGCACATGCATATATACATTTAGTTATAATATATATATATATATATATATATATATATATATATATATATATATATATATATATATATATATATATATATATATATATATATATATATATATATATTATATATTTATTTATATATATATATATATATACATATATATATGTATATATATATATACATATATTTATATATGCCTATATATGTATGCAGGTAAATCTATGTATATATATATATTTGTACATGCTTACATAAATACATATGAATATACATATCTTTATATACGAATATATATTTATATATATATATATATTGACATGTCTATAGATAGATAGATAGATAGATAGATAGATAGATAGATAGATAGATAGATAGATAGATAGATAGATAGATAGATAGATAGATAGATAGATAGATAGATAGATAGATAAAGTAATAGGTATATAAAATAATGTCTATGTTTTGATGAATTCTTTAAAATCATCCCTCCAATGACATTTTGCTAATTAAATCTATATTTTTAAATGTATTTGCGAAATTTTTACTTCTATATAAATCAGCTAGTTCGTGACTAATAAACTTCTGAATTCTCGCTGGTAAATCATCGTCTATCTTTCCTTGATATGAATTCGATCGCTGAAATCAGTGAATATATGAGAGAAGTGTCAAGAGAGACTAATGTTCTTACTATGAATGTTGAAGACACCTTAAATAGCGATATCACCGTCATTGAACTTGACCTCAAAATGAATTGCATTTATTTGGATTGTCATCAATTTTCCCTGAAGCAACGGTTCGCTTGACAATCACAATTCCGTTTGTATCTAATAATATTGGTTTAGAATTTCGATTGTGTCATTCTTTCGAAATATCAGTTACTGTTATTACTTTAATAATATCTATAAGAATTCTTTTGACCAAAGTGTGAATTTCGTAAAGTTAATTTCATAATTTCATTTGCTTTGCCCTCTTAGACATATATAATTGTTTTGAGATTGTTTCAACCGTCTATCTTGCCCTACTAACTCTCTAACCACCATATATCTAATTAGCAATTGTATCAATCCAGCTAATAAGTAAGAAATAAGTTCCTTCTGAAACTGTCAACATAAATAGTTATAATGAAGTATGCGGTGAATCATATCATGTTATCTATCAGTGAATGTTCTATTCTATTCAATACTGTGTGGTAATTCCATGTGGCATTTTCCAATAAGAGAATGACAATGGCATCTATATATTTGCTATGAATAATCAGAATATACACATGAACTTAAATTAGATGGACACCCATTTATATATATAATATATAAATATATATATATATATATATATATATATATATATATATATATATATATATATATATATATATAATAATAATATTAGGGAGTAAATCCAAACTTACAGGGAAAATTAGATTTAGGATTAAATCAAATTTCACAGTATAAATATAAATTAAATTAGATTTTATATTAATTATATTTATTTTTATATTTTGGTTTGTGTTTCACTGTTTGATTTGCCTAATAGTGGTTTTATCTCTAATTTAATTTATATATATATACACACACATATATATATGTGTGTGTTTGTATGTGTGTGTGTGTGTATGTATGTATTATGCATATTTGTATTATGTATGTATGCATGTATGTATAGCATAATGTTCCGTTATTTGTAGGATCAACAAAAGATCATTCCATCCAGTGAGAGATAAATATCATTTGATAAATCACAGTATTTCAATATCAGCTATTAATAGTTACATGCTGTGGAAACACAATAATTCGGTAGATCTATATAACGTGCGTTGTGTCTCCAAGCAACCATTGAGGATCGAATATATATATATTTATATATACATATATATGAACACACGCACAGATAATTACATAAGTATGTATGTGTGTGTGTGTGTGTGTGTGTTCGTGTGTGCGTGTGTGCGTGGGTTCATGCGTGGGTTTGTGTGTGTGTGTGTGTGGGTGTGGTTGTGTGTGTGTGTGTGTGTGTATGTGTGTGCGTGTGTGTGTTTGTGTAAAATATTCCTATTTATTTAAAGATTGGGTGATTGTTGGAATGTAGATATTTTTAATTTAAGTTCGTGACGGAAATGTTTATGATGATAATAATAATAATAATAATAATAATAATAATAATAATAATAATAATAATAATAATAATAATAATAATAATAATAACAACAACAACAACAACAACAACAATAGTAATACTTATGATAATTGTTACTGCCGTCGATTTCGATGTGTACGTGTTTGAAAGAAAGGATTGAAAATAAAAGACTTACATATATTTGTGATGGATGCGTGTATGTAATTTGAGTCCAGATAAGGATTTGGCTATGAAGTCACAATGGGGGGAAAAATGATGATTTTGATTTTCCCTAGGAATGAACGGATGATGTTGATGATGATGATGATGATGATGATGATGATGACGATGGTGATGATGATGATGATGATGATTTTGAAAAATTCGACGTTTCAAAGTATAACTAGGACTCATAAATTAGCTGTATATCTTCAAGTGTGCTTCGGCAAGTGAGTCACAAGTTTACATTGAAAAGCAAACATTCACGCGACAAGGTTGCTTCCCCGGACAAAAACACTCAAGACTTTGATCTGAAAGCATGGAGAAATGAAAAAGCATAGTTGTTCATAATCAATACAAGATAATTTATAATAAATTGTGAAAAATACATGTCTTTTTTTTTTCTTCTAATGTCTCCAATCTTTGAATGTAAAACTTTACATGCTGGAGAAGCATCTTTGAACGTTATTGTCGATTATGTCGACACCATTTCTTATTTCAGTCTGTCCCGATTTTATAGCAAAATGTCGAGCGGCTAAGTTATCAATTTTAGCGCAAGGCAACACAAAGTCTTCTTAACCGGAAAATAAACTCTCTCACGCAATATATATATATATATATATATATATATGTATATATATACGTGCGTTGTGTCTCCAAGCAACATCGTTAGCCACTACACACATTTTTTTCTCTCCTTGTTTCTCTCCTTCTTTTTTCTGTGTCCCTTTTTGTAGAAGAGCGTAGGCTCGAAACGTAAAAGACTTTTTCTATTCCTGAGCGTTATACTAACACATCTGTTTGTTTTGTACACCACCTATCTTCGTCTTTTGTTTTTTTTTCGTAAACTCTCCCTATATATATGTGTATGTGTGTGTGTGTGTGTTTGTGTAAAATATTCCTATATATATATAGTATGTATATATATATGAGTGCGTATTGAACGGTTCACGCAAAATTACATATGTCAAAGTAACAACCAATCACTGGTGTGATTACGGAGTTCAAATATGTGGGTATTTATAAACACTGCGAATCCACCTGGTTATATAGAGCTTCGATATTACCCTATCCAGAAGTCTGAAGACTGATCTTCCCGTGGAAACAGCTTTCTATAAATACACATTCACGCACATACGCAAATCTGAGTGTGTATAAGGATGTATATATGTATGTATGTATGTATTTAGTTATGTAAATAGGTAGGTAGGTAGGTGGAGGGATAGGTAGGGAGGGAAGGAAGGAGTTAGGGAGGGAGGTAGGTAGATACTACGTATGTATGTATGTTATTTTTCAGTTTTATTTTGAGATCTCTTGCACATAAAGAGCCGCTTTGTAACCTAGATCCAAGGCACCTTTGGATTTTGACATCACAAGTATGATTTTTGTACGTGTATGTATGTGCAGCATTTGGGGTCGGTACTTACTCTTTTACTCTGCTGGAGCACCGCCTTTAGTCGAACAAATATACCCCAGGACTTATTCTTTGTAAGCCTAGTACTTATTATATCGGTTTCTTTGCCGAACCGGTAAGTTACGGGGACGTAAACACACCAGCATCGGTTGTCAAGCGATGTTGGGGGGACAAACACAGACACACAAACATATACACACACACACATACATATATATACAAATATACGATGGGCTTCTTTTCAGTTTCCGTCTACCAAATCCACTCACAAGGCTTTGGTCGGCCCGAGGCTATAGTAGAAGACACTTGCCCAAGGTGCCACGCAGTGGGACTGAACCCGGAACCATGTAATTTCTAAGCAAGCTACTTACCACACAGCCACTCCTACACCTAGGAGATTTATATGTTCTGTTTTATATATGTATTCTCATGCATATATCGTTGCATTTCTAGTCATGCGCAAATATACTTTTGTAAAGTTTTTGCAAATTTTACAATTCCAGCGACGGCTTGGATCTGTAGTATTTGAATTAGCTTTCTTCTTTCTGGTTTTGAGAAGCCTAATTTTTCAAGATTGTTATTTAGGCAATACCCCCAATAATTTCAGGTATAAACCCGAACTTGTAATCTGAGTGGAGTAACTATGTATGTATGTATGTATGTATGTATGTATGTATGTATGTATGTATGTATGTATGTATGTATGTATGTATGTATGTGTACATGTCTATGAAGGCTTCTGCAGAGTTGCCATTCACTCTGATATACGTAAAAATAATTCTATAGCAAATGGTAGCTGCCCAACATACAACCCAGTGAGATAAACGTTGCAAGCCCGTCACTCTGATGGTGTTGCACAGTAGACTCAATTTTTTCACTCATACGATAGAATTAAAGGTTCGATACTATGACAACTATTATCTAAAACTATCAACGTTACAGAAACCCTCTGGTGAATGTTTTTGCGTATTTCTCTTCTTAGACCATTATTTTATAACTTTTGTTTACAATAGGCGCAGGAGTGGCTGTGTGGTAAGTAGCTTGCTAACCAACCTCATGGTTCCGGGTTCAGTCCCACTGCGTGGCACCTTGGGCAAGTGTCTTCTGCTATAGCCCCGGGCCGACCAATGCCTTGTGAGTGGATTTGGTAGACGGGAACTGAAAGAAGCCTGTCGTATCTATGTGTATATATATATATATATGTGTGTGTATTTGTGTGTCTGTGTTTGTCCCCCTAGCATTGCTTGACAACCGATGCTGGTGTGTTTACGTCCCCGTCACTTAGCGGTTCGACAAAAAGAGACCGATAGAATAAGTACTGGGCTTACAAAGAATAAGTCCTGCGGGGGTCGATTTGCTCGACTAAAGGCGGTGCTCCAGCATGGTCGCAGTCAAATGACTGAAACAAGTAAAAGAGTAAAAGAGTAATATATATATATATATGTGTGTATTTGTGTGTCTGTGTTTGTCCCCCTAGCATTGCTTTACAACCGATGCTGGTGTGTTTACGTCCCCGTCACTTAGCGGTTCGACAAAAAGAGACCGATAGAATAAGTACTGGGCTTACAAAAGAATAAGTCCTGCGGGGGTCGATTCGCTCGACTAAAGGCGGTGCTCCAGCATGGCCGCAGTCAAATGACTGAAACAAGTAAAAGAGTAAAAAGAGAGTAAAGAGTAATTATCAAATAGAATTAGCAAGAAATCAATAATCCTTTTTTTTTTTTTGATAACATTAACTTACCTAATGTGGACCATTCCATATAGCATTTTTACCTGGACCTTTTTCTTCATCCTCTTCAGAGTCTTTCTATTTCATCCGTATCTCATGGTTTCTGGCTAAATGCTCTATTTATCTACATTACAATGATATAAAACGTAATACTACTTTGAATGCACATATGCTTAGAGAGGATTACCTTGTGAACTGTGTTTAAGTGGACTGGCAACTTTTCGTCAAAGTACATTTACTTGATGCTTATCGATTCTGTATCGATTATAGTAGTCTGATTTCTCTTGATCAGAAAGTCATATAGACGGTACAGATATATGACTATAAATGTGTGGACGGTTACTTTTGCGCACACGCATGTGTGTAAGCAAACGGATCTTTGTTAGGAATTAACGTATGGCTATATGTGCAGATAGTTGACGAGAGAGAGAGAATAAAATAGTTGAGGAGGGAGAAATAGGTAGGTAGATAGATACATACATTCATACACACACGCATATATCATATGTACGTACGTATATGTATATGCGTGTGTGTGTGTATCATATATACAAACATATATATGCTTATACATATATATATGTTATATTATGTATGCATATACGTAATATATATACACATATATGTCAATATATTTATGTGTGTATGCATGTACCTATGTAAGTAAGTATATATGTATATTTGTGCATGAATGTGTATGATTATTGTGTAGTTTTCCCATTGTGTTACAGATTGAAGTTAGGTGCAATACTGACTACTTAAATGTAACAAAAATCGTGTAAAGAAACCCCGCAAGGAATACACGAATTATATTACTTAGATATACGCATAAACGTGCATGTCAGTTCTCTCATGTATTTGTATATGTCTATACATATACAAGTACATCATTCTATAATTCACTGTACCAAATATTTAATTCAAGAATTGTAATTCCTCGCTCCTGATCTTGTTATTACTGTTACAGTCCTCTCAAAATTCTAGTGGAATCTCAGTTGCAACAACACCAAAATTCATCATCACCACCATATACATATGTACATACATACATACATTCATACATTCATACATACATACATACATAAATATATATTATATATATTTTTTCTCTCCTTGTTTCTCTCCTTGTTTTTTTCTGTGTCCCTTTCTGTAGAAAAGCATAGACTCGAAACGTAAAAGACTTTTTCTATTCCTGAGCGTTATACTAATACATCTGTTTGTTTTGTACACCACCTGTCTTCGTCTTTTGTTTTTTTCGTGAACTTTCCCTATATATATATATATTTGTGTGTGTGTGTGTGTGTGTGTGTGTGTATATGTATGTAAGTGTGAATGTATGTATGTATGTATGTATATATGCATTTAGGTACCTCTGTATGTATGTAGGTATATTTGTCCGTAACAAAATGTTTGAGTGTAGGATATCACTCACTCGACTGATAGGGAGTGTGGGAATGCAGCACCGATGAGTGCTGGTTATTAATGAAGCAGAAGTCAATGATATTTCAAGCCGATCCAGTGACCACGTGACACTTGACATGCGGTGTTCATGCTTCTGTTAATCAACTTCGAATTATGGCAGTAGATAAAGGGAGAGAAGAAATGTTCTATGCGATTATAATTGTAAAATTAAGGGATTAGCGAAATGTATATTCCGACATATTAGAGTTAAAAACGACAATGATGATAATAACTTGTGAGGTAATAGAAGAGGCGGAGAAGAGATAAATTGCATTGTTTAGCATTTGTAATATGATCATTATTGTAGATTTGTTAATTGCTCAAGTGTCTCTTTTGGGAATATTGTTTAAATTGTTTATGCATGTAACAGATACTTCCATATATATATATATATGAGCTGCACATCAGTTTACTGTGTAAAATTTCCGTAGTGCATCAGAGTTAATTTACTGCTTGGTGGTGATAGGCATTGGGCCATGCTCTTTATGTGCACAGTAACTGTATGCTGGGACAACCGAAAGACGGCAGGATGTAAAGTTGACATTAGATGGTCTTTTCAGTTTCCTTATTTCGAACAATAATGCATATACTATGCAAAGTTGTTTTTCCTAGATTAGTTCTGATCAAGTACACCAATAATCAAAGGTTTCCAGGTGTGGTTATCTATTTATATATATAAAATAGTAGACCAAGTACCACGTTATCCATTCTGTCATTTTTCTAAAACGGATAGTCATATTTTGAGAGTGATTTGACTGCTACTTTTCACAAGTTGAACGACTATGCACAAACCTCCTTGACAGATCCTCTCATAGAGGGTGAGTGGCACATGAGAGAGAAAAATTATTAAACAGTGAATAGAAAACATAACGGACGTTCTATTTAGATAGGATTTATGAAACGGTGTTACCATGGAGTGACTTCTCGGCAAATATCCGTTCCAGAAAATGAGATTTGAGTGAAACTCAGAAACTTTTCTGATGCCAGACATCGTCGGATCACAGTTAAGAGCAGTAATCCAGACGGCTGAAGACAAATGCCCTCAATAGAACCTCCATAGTTTCCTGGACACTTGTTCTGAAAGTTCTCAGAGTCCATCCTGCTATTCGCCTGCATATTGCCACCATCTTGGTGATATGTGCATAAGACGAGACGTCGTTGTTCAAAACAATCCGTAGATCACGCGTTGCTTTTCACTTAGAGACTACTGCTCCTTTTGGTTCAAACTATTTTTGTTGCGGCATGCTAGCACAAGATGTCTGACAGCGAAGGTGTCGAAAATTTTATGCATTGAAGTGCATGTTGTTCAATTCATTTATATGTTAAATATAGCACCTAGAGCTTTTTCTAGACGATTAGAGTAGATACTTTCTTTCACTGCTTAGCAGTGAAGATGAAGAAGCAACCCAGATTCTAACTGCATGTGATTTCAAATTACTTCTGGTAGTTAACATCAATAACAACGTTAGCTGAGGACTTACATCTTGTATAGAGTTAAATAGTCTGCGCCACAGTTTTAAACTTCATATGCTACTAAATGGTCAGTACCTCTAATAGTTGAACATGATCATATGAGTACAATGACTGAGTACTAACTACTTAATCTATAGAGTTAAATTATTTGAGTAACAATTATTGCTGATCAAATTTGATTACAGTATGAGGTGACTACTCCCAAATACAATTAATTAGAACAAGAATTGTACATGCAATAAAAAGATGAAAACAATTTCGTGAACTACATGTTATCTAATATTTGGTAAACACAGAAAAGTCTAGACATCTTTCGATCTTATCACACCTCTTTAGCAAAGCATATTCTTTCTCAACGCTTGTTACGTTTAGTGCACTTGTTCAACTATTGTTTTCATTCAGATAATGCCACGTGACAAGTTTCTCCTAGCTGCATATGCATCTACTATTGACTACCTGAACTATTATTTGATGAATCAAAGCAGATATTTTTTGCGCAAAATATCATATTTAAAGCTCAGTGATTACAATGGTTGTTTATATTGAATTAAGATAACGCTAAGAGAAAATCAATAGTAATGTAAAAACACAGTGATAGTTCAATCAAATCTGATGGCTGCAAATTGTCTATGACATTGACCAACGGATATATATCCATAATAGTTTTCATGTGATAGGCTCGCTCTAATGCTGTACATAATCAACTCAGCTTCTTTACTATAGATAATATACAGCAATCAATCCACTGTCGTTATTATACAGAAACGGACTATCGAAAGTTTGATATATATATTCCTTTCTTCTTTTACTCAACATAAATCTGTATTGTCCTTACAACTAATTATACGTCGTTAAACATTATATAATAACATATCAAATTACTAATTCCTGACTTGACCGTATGTTGTCACCATAGTGACATGTCTACTTGATCCTTACCGACCGATCTTCGTTCTCGAATAATTAATAATTGTATACAAAAACAATGATTGAAATTTTCAGGAAAATATAAATTGCTGATTTCCACGAAACCTCTCAACAATAAATTCAAAAATGCGATAACAAATAATTGCTACGAGAATAAAAACCATTTGAGTAACATGAAATGATGGCAATTTGTGAAAGGTAATTCGAGTGGAGACTTCAATGGAGAAAGTATAAACATATTGTTACATATGGCGTTATATCTGATTCTCTTAACATGAGATAAATTCAAATCTAATAGAAATAAATAATAGACATAAAAAAATATATATACCTGAATGTTTAATATGTTGCTGTCTGGAAATTTTGCCATGAGACAAATATCTTTAAAACACGGCAACCGGGAATTACGCTATCCGGTTCGAATCTAGATAAATTATATAGAAAATTAACACTCAGCTGTCACTTATCTAGACGTGGACTGTTGCGCATGCAACGAAGTTTCAATTGATACACTGAATGAATAATAACTAAAAGAAAATTTGAAGTCAAATGTTGCATGACATTTAATATATGTTGTTTAGTAAACTAATATTAAAAGTACATTAAAGCAGTGTAATGCTAAAAATTGTCTTTTATTCAGAGTTAAGATTAAATTGAATTGATCCCAGACTGTTTGTTTTGGCGAAATTATTAATGACTAAATCATTAATTTTGTATATCACGGAACAGATACATATTGGTCCACTTGAGTATCTGTGTGTGTGACACATCTACACATAGTGTATCTCTATCTACATTGTGTATCTGTGTGTGTAGTCCACATCTACACATAGATACAGTTATGAACGTACATGTTTCTGTTCGTGTCTAAGTGTACACATGTATACACATATATGTTTATATATATATATATATATATATATATATATATATATATATAGAGAGAGAGAGAGAGAGAGAGAGAGAGAGGGGGAGAGATCATTAATAAGTACATAGGTAATCGCTAGAGCAATGAGATATATTTGGCTTTTAACCCCTAAAACATCTAAGGGACCAAAAGTTGAGATAGTCATGATGACCCTATTGGGGAACCACACCACTCATTAATTTACTCCAAAGCTATTTTATTATGCTTGTCCGTATTGATAGACAAACATAATAACCGCACATCTAATTAAAATTTGTTGTAGGGATTCTTTGTCAAATGTATTTCCTTTTCTGAAGTTGATTTTCTATGATCTTGTTTATTTTATTAATATAATATGCCTTCTGGATTCTACTTGTATATTGTTTATTTATTAATGCTTGCAATCGTTTATATCATCGCTAATTTATGTGCACAGTTTATAATATAATGCCGTACAAGCGACTGTCTACCTGTTTCATTTTTATATATAATATTCATTTCTCTTTTTCTTTTAAGTTGTTGCTTCCAGATCTAGCCGATTGGCTTGTCAGAGCGTATGACTTGAATATTCTAATAGTAAATATTATCTCCGTCTTTTACTTATATATTGATCCTTTTAGCACTCAGTACATATCTCTTATTTCCACAAGTTGGAAACCTTGCAGAATTCTTTGTTTCAAGCAGAGTAGAAAGTATAACATAAAATTCCCTTTGAATACACCGTTTTTCTTTTATTAACCTTGCATTCAGGAATTGTTTGGTTCTAGCCTATTTTTCTTTAATGTTTATGCGAGCTTATAGACAACAACTTTAATTTCATTTCTGGCATTACTAATTTCTCGCTGAAAGATTATTTTTCTTGTTCTTTTAGAATCATTTTATCACAGATCGCTTGGTCCTTAGTAAAATGACATGCACTCAGTTGTCATTGACTTTTGTTCATAAAAATGCTTAGAGTTAGTCACGTAAAATTATATCCGATAAAATACTGATGCAAGGATTAATTTGAAGATGTTTAATAGAGTTAACTAGTATTTGGTACTATTTTGACATGTTGCTATTTTTCACCGTTGCCGTTCAGCGACGTGCAACCAAGAGAATACCCTCCATCAGGCATTTGCCATATTCTGAACCCCTTACTTCTCTGGGCATGGATACATTGAAACTCCGACGTCTGGCAGCTGACTTGGCAGACACCCATAGAATTATTAGCCATCTTACTAACAATAACTCTGAGCACCCTTTCAAACTCCACCTGTCTAACACCCGTGGACATGTTTACAAAGTCAGAAAACAGCACAGCTCCCATGACTTTCGGAAACATTTTTTCATGCTAAGAGTTACTGAAGTATGGAACAAACTGCCGGCATCAGTTGTTAGTTGCCGGAGCACAGCATCCTTCAAAACTTCCATGCTTCCTGAGATTCGCCAACACTACACCTGATTTTCTCCCCTCCATACACACACAAGCATGTATCTGACTCATACACTGTTCACTTCCCAGACATTTGTACATTACTGCATATGCTTTATATGCACTTTTGACAAGTTGTGGTGCACCTGAGCACTGTATACAATAATTTCATTATTGTTATTATTATAATTGTACTGTTACTCTATAATTATACTGTTACCAAGGGAGAAATATAAGATGCGATTCAAGGAGTTTCAAGGTACCTCAAAACTATGATTACTGTTGCCTACAGATGTAAATCCATTTCATCTATATCAGATTCATCACCTTCAATTCTACTTTATAAAATTCATTGGAAGACAACACTTCTCGAGTTTGCCCCGTTCTCCTTCCTATCAAACTTTAATGACTAACAAAGGCCAAATCTATTATTTTCGACTACATTTGTAGCGCTTCCCCAATAGCTATAAGATATCTTTGTGTAATTACTCGACCGACTGGAAGTAGTAGCCACATTTAATTCAAATTACAGCTTAACACTTTCAAGACTGCATATATTGGATAATGTAACCTGAGATTACACTATCTGAAGGGGTGGTCAAGGCTAGGAAGCTAGAAATGAAAGAACGCGAACAGCAACAAGAAAACGGTCTACCCAACCATACCAAATACAATTAATACCACTATCTTCATAATTAAATCAAACGACAACAGCTTTATACACAATAGCAAAAGTTTGAATGGTCGAAGAACAGTGGATTCTGAAATTAAGCATAGTGTCTACTCGTTCGCAGGACAGACTAAAAAATGTTTTACCTGCCCATGATAAATACCGAAAATAATAAATAGGTAAAAGATATATAATTATAAGATATAATCTAAATATATAAAAAGTCAAATATAGTAACCCGTCGTTAAGTGGATAATCATCACCCACTCCTATCATTTCTTGTGCTTGTATTGTTGTTGCTCGCCCTAAATATGGCCATGGGAAATTCTTGCATCAGTGCGCTCTAGAAAAATACCCTAGTGGTAACAACAACAACAACAACAACAACAACAACAGCGGCAGCAGGAGGAGGAGGGGGATGAGGAGGAGGAAATCAGCAGCAGCAGGTGAAAGAGAAAGAGTAGTAGGAGAATATAACATAATTTCCTACATTTTAGGATACTTTTACTTTTCACCACGGTTTGATGTTTTTCATTTGTTTGGTAGGAAAGAAGAGGTTGTCCTTATAGCTTTTTCAGGCCTTCTTAGATCAGTGAGATCGACGTGGCAAACGCACCTATGTGATCTCGACTCATTTACTATTTCATATCGACAGCAAATAGCACGAATAGCTTATGACTGTTCGTTGAAATGTTGTCCATTGAAATTAGTTTAAAGTATTTCAAACAGCGAAAACCTACGAAATTTACAAAACTCAAAGGAAATATGAATATTCTATGTAAGAAGAGTTTACTTCACCGTAATCTGTTTTGAATAATATTAACAAGACAATGAAACGTGTATTCATTTTCATTAATAACTTGCCAGCAGATATACGTTAGGAGAGAAATGAAATTGAAAATAGAAAAGTATCATAGTTTCTATAAGCTATAGAACAACAAGGTACTATTATGAAAGAAGAGGCTTTCGAAATATCTCCAGGAAATAGTAAGATTAAGTCTTCAGCTATTACTGAATCAATGTGTGATCAAGCTTTCGGCACTATGAATCCATAATGCTTTGATACAGACTTAATTCAATCTCTTCGGCTGGAATTATGTAGATATCTTACTTTTGTTCTCGCCTGTCTAGTTATTTTTGTTGTTGGTGGTGTTGTTTATCCATAGTCAGTACTGATTGAACAACCATATGATCAAGAGCATTCTAACCAAAACTATTCGGTGTATATATATATATATATATATATATATATATATATATATATATATATATATATATATATATATCGTGAAGTATATGTGCCACTTAAATGTGGCTAACCGTTAAGGGTTGATGCTTGTAAACTCAGGAAGACATCTCCTCCAGCTGGCTATTGAAACACGTTCTGTACCCTATCAGTATTTGCAAAGGGAAATCATCGTTCCCATCTCCAACCTGACGTGATACACACGGATCCGAGTTTCTGGATATTGACCCGTCATCAGTGTGTGACAACCACCGGTTGTCTATGTGAAGTGGTTCCCAGTGCAAATGTATTATTTATGTAGGGCTGTGGAAGGAGCCCCAAGGGGCTAAGTGTCAAAACTTGTATTGAACCGAAAAGCAAGTATCTTTTCTATTCGGAATATGTTGAGTTGTGTGGGTTTTTTTTTTTGTGTGTGTGAATGTATGTGTGTGTATGTGTATGTGTGTGCGTGTGTGTGTGTGTTGTGTTGTGTTAAATGTTCAAAACTTCTATTATTAGAGTTTGGAAGGGATTATTTTTGTTTTACTTTATGCTGATTGTTTGGAAATATTCTTTTGGGGAAGGAATTATTTTTGTGTCAAAGATTCTATTGGATTGAATAGGAGAGTTCTTTTCTTTTCAAAAAATGTTCAGTGTGCATGATAAGTGTCCAAATACAAGAAAAAAAAAAGAAAAGATAAAGGAATTTAATGATGGTCTCAAATTCTATTGAACGAGAAATTATTTTTCTTCTTTCTTTTACCTTGTGGGGAGGGAGTATGTGCGCATATGTGAATGTGTGTGTGCGTGTGTGTGTGTTTTGTCTCGTTTTTTTTTTCTGTGTGTGCGCGTGTATGGCTGGAACTCACCACAACAGTTGCATTCTGTCGAAAGAAACAACGTTTAATATATTCATGTACAGTCATATTTAACGTATTCACATGGGAAGACCTGTCGCTCAGGAAGTAGTCTCGATCGAAATTTCTCCTCGTAAATATCATCGGATCGTGGACGGCGAAAGACGAATTCGATATTCTTGGCCAATGGCGCTTAACAACGTCATCATCATCATTGTTCGACCGTGGTCGAGACTTTCATAGTCTTTTCAAATGGCTAATAATGTGTGCGCGCGCCACTACTACACACATTGGAAAGCATTGTACAACCAAGTACTAAAGAAGATCTTTCCTCCTCCATGAAACAAAGCTGTTCCCGCTGGACGTCAACCCAGTATTTCTAAGCTACGGACCGAGTGATTTATTGTAAGGTTATCTCCCTAGATAGATTGCCTTCACTACAGCTAAGGAGCCCTTTCTACCCCAGAGACCCAGGCATCCATGATTCGTGGAGACTCAGGCATCCCATGATTCGATGATGATATTCATAGCCCACTGAATTTTTGCATGTTGTCTGAGAGGAGAAATTTCTCTCGAGCGAATACTGTTCTTACAATTCTATGAAGTAAACTCTGTGTGTATGTGTGCATGCGCTCGTGCGCGTGCGAATGTATTTCCATGTATATGTGTGTGTAGATGTATTTCTTCATATGAACATGTTTGTGCATCGTAGCATGTGTATTGGCATTTGTTCCCCTTCCGGTTCTCTTCCTTTACAACCAGGTTGACTACACCCCTTCAACAAGGAGCTGTATACAAGTGACCAGAATTGTAAATACTATTAGCGAACTGATTCGTACGAACAAAAGTTTAGAAACTATTTTTAAACAAAAGTCCATCTTATGAATACATTTTAGAAAAATTTGTCACCTACATTTTGCTTTTACTTTAAAAATAAACAAAAGTTTGTTAATTGCGTTTCGATGTTTTCAGGTAAGAAAGTAAAATTTTAATATATGTTGTTGTTGTTACTGTTCTTGGTGTGGGTTTGGTTACTGTTGTAGTGGTTGTCGTTGTTTAGCACCAGGATAAACTTAATTGAGCAAGTGTATGATCAAAAGCGTTCCAGCTCTGACTGTCTTGTTTATTCACTAGAACCACCCTGTCCAATATATTCTTTTTGAAGACAATAAGGTTGTCATTTGCGGGTATTTGGCTGCTGTTTTTAGCAGGTTCAACGACCACCTAGCACCTCCCTTGATAACTCGATGATAATAATAGTTAGAAGTAGGTGGGGGAATTGATCTTCTCGTAGAGTAAATTCAATTACATTCTGCTGAAATTGGTTTGAACAGCAAGTCTGGAAAGCATTCCACAGGGAATACTTTCATAAGTGAAAATTTAATAACAAACTATTGTGTTGATTATGATGAATGACCAAGCCCTGTATCGTGTTCTATTTCAATTCATTAAATTATTCTAAGACGTAGTACCAATACGAAGTA
>NC_042998.1:191347175-191367175 GCF_006345805.1 Octopus sinensis | reverse complement strand
AGGACCTATGTGTATATGTGACAATTTCCGTGATATCACTCTGTCAGAATCTGTGGGTAATGTCCTCCCGAGAGTAATGTTAAGCAGTCTGATGCGTGACATCTACCCTATAATTTTACCAGGAACTCACTCTGAGCAGCTGAGTGGGCAGAGACAATGGACAATTTTCTCGGCTAGACAACTGCCAGTTATTAGTAGAAACTTATTAAAGCCTTTGATGTGGCCAACAGAAAAGCTTTATTTGTGATCTTTTATAAACTTGGCTGTCCATCAAAATCTGTAATTTAAAGAATGGCATCAAAATGCTCATAATTCTGCTCCCCGGAACCATGAGATGGTCCTTGCCGTGTTGCTACACCGGTTGGAATAAACAGTGAAACCTCCCTCGAATTTCATCCTACTGCCTAAAAAATGTAAAAGGCAGCTTTGAATATGTTCCTAGATATAATCTAAGGCCTGAACTGTCGTAGCTGGGAAGCTTTTGATTATAGATTTCCTCGAGAAAACAGAATATTTTTAAAGTGGAGCGACACACACAACTCATTACAAATAAAATTTAAATTTTCCTGTGAACATACTCACCTTCTTGAAATAGAGTGGTTTTGACTCAAGTGATTTATAGCACAATCTTTTGGGTCACCGTTAACACGGAACTAAACAAAAGCTGTAATCTTACACATATTACTCAAATTTAGCCACTTTATTTACTGCTCAAAATTACAGCCATCTTGGCCTAATTTGAGAGGAAATCCGATATATCTATAAGATATTTTCAACTTAAAATAACATCAATTGTTGAATTTTGTTCATTAAAATATTCACCTGCTTCAAAAACAATATTGTTTACAGATATTTAATATCTGAAAAATCTGGGAATTTATTTGAAGTATTTGAAGCGTCTGAAAAAGAATCTAATATAGGAAGGTAGGCTACAGAGTTCATAGTCTGACCAAGACACTCTCATGTAATGTGACCAAATGAGGTTTACTTTTCAACTTACTCTTCCTTGCAGTCCACACATTTCTTCAATTGGTGTTGCAGTGCTTGGATCCCAATGGTGAAAACGCTTTAATTCATCAACAGCAGATATGACATCATCTTCACTGCGATACAAGTTTCCAGTCAAATGTTTTTTGCATGCTGAGGAACGGATGATAGTCAGATGAAGATAAATAAGACGAACTGGGTGGATGATCAACCACTTCAAAGCCACAGTCGCGCACAGTAGCCATTGATTGTCCTGATGAAACAAGACACTTTTTGTCGGTTTTCCTAGGCGTACTGTTTTGATAGCTTTCGAAACTGCCTTGGCAAGTTTGCGTGGTAGTCTACATGGATGATGTGGTCCTTTTGAAGATAGTCAATAAAAACGATACCTTTCCCCCCGCCACCGCCCCCAAAAATGAGGCTGTCACCTTCCCTGCAAACGGAACAATATTGGCCTTCTATGGAGCAAGTGAGTGAGGAGTGTTTCTACTACATGGATTGTCTCTTTGTCTCTGCCTGAAAAAGGTGAACCCAGAACTCACGTTAGAAAACGTTCAAAGAAAGTAACTGTATCTACCTCAAACAGTATCAGAATTTCCTGTAATGTGATAAGGCTGGTGCATTTTTGATCAAGTATCAGAGAACATGGCACCCACCAAGCAGAAGCCTTCGTCATGCCAAGTTCACTGTGCAGATTATTGTCAACTCTCTCGCGGAATATGCTAACAGCATTGGCTATTTCATTTATAGTTACTCGCCTGGTGGTGAATGCGATCAATGTTTCCCTCGGTGGTGGCAATTGCTGAACGTCTAGAATTTGGGTCATTTTCTAGACTCTTCCTCTCCATCCTAAATTTAACAGCCCACTTTTGCACAAGAAGTCGCTATCAGCTACATTTGAAGTATTCTTTGAATAGTGAGATGTCAGTTTACCTGGAAATAAAAAAAATGCAGTTATGAATAAGAACAATCGAAATTAATGCATACAAGATTTCACAGCTCTAGTATCAATCCTTCTCAGTTAGCCTATGGACTTTTAAGACTACCCGCGTAGGAGCTCTCATCCGTATTTTGTCATCTTATATTTCGTTAACAAGCTTAGATTACTTAATATATAAAATAACATCGAGCTTTTCTATTCATTTTCGTTACGTTTATTTTTGCGCTTTCTATTACTATTGGCAACAATAGTCCTTTATGTACATATATGTTGTAACTGGTGTCTCAGTTCAGCTCTAACCGAGTATAAAAATAATAAAATGCATTTCAGTTTCCCTCCTCTTACGGTTTTTGTTGTGTGTTTTCTTTTTGTACATAGTGTATCTAGGAATATATAATATGATTTTCCTTTATAAGATGTTATGATGTCGCTCGAGAAATATGATGTCGTACAACAATGTTAAACTTCCTCTTCTGGTTTGTTGGCCTTCATTTTTAAAAAATGTAACGCGAAGTGTGACAGAAAATGAACCCCTGTTTCGTCGATGTGTAAAAGATAGTTTCCAGATACGTTGCGTGAGTGATTTTGATTCCCAGTTGAATTCATTTCAGCCTGTATAAAACATGAACGACATAGTACTCCAGTTTCTACAGAATCAAATATGGAACTAAAAAATCAATATTTTTATTAACTGTTGTTAACAAGGAGGGAAAAATCAAGCAGTGAAAGATTATGCTTAAGAGGAATATCTTAGGGAATGTGAATTTCCAGCGCAATATCAAAGAAGCTCTGGCTCGAAACAAATCTTTCTGATTTCTATTATATTTGGCCACTTCAATTATTTATTAACAGAATAAGATGAAGCTAATAAACTAAGTTATCTATTTCCCTTTTGGTTACGAACAATTAATCTTTCACATCTGATTATTTCTTGTTTGTTGATAGCCGAAAGAGTAAATAGCTATTTGTGCTAGATAAAGGGGGTTTTGTCAGTGAATTCATTACCAGAATTGATAAATCTAACAATAAAAAACCACAACAATAATATGGATAAGAAGAAAAAGAAGGAATTAGGTAGGGGAGTAAGGGATACGAAATATATGTGTCTTTCTGTACTGTGTATTACCTTACACTCAAAAGCGGCACTGGCAGATTTCTTTTTATCCAAAAGTTTCATGTTAGAATTGTAAATAGATCAAAGCGAAAAGATGAAAATGTAAAATATAATAACCACTGTAAAAGGAAGATTAAGACAATGATAAGATATATGGAATGAAAAGAGTAATCTGCCATTTGAACTGTTGAGATGAATATTTCAATTACTTGAAACAAAACACTAAACGGAGATAGCAACTGAAGTTTCGTCTTATATCTGTGCACTTCGTGGTAATAATTTCATTGGTGTGATGAAAGTTAATTTGTGCCGTTAAAGGAATTATATTCATAAAGCCATATTATTGCGAGCCAAAATAAATATAGTACAAATATTTCTGTGGTTTACAATAAAAACAAAAGGTTAAAAAAATTATTCATCAAATTTCACGAAAGCAGAGAACCCGAAAAACATTAGAAATCAATAAAATTATCAGAAAATCGAAATGAAGGAAAAGTTTGTATGTGTAAAAAAAAAAAAATGTACTTTAAAGATTCGATTTTTTTTTTATGGCTACTGAATACATCCTTAGAAATGTAATTCAGACGTGTGTGTTTCTTCAAACGTGTGTGTTTCTTCAGAGTTATATATGGTCTGTCAAATGGTATTGCTATCATTAGTTTTCACGTAGACTTAAAACACTAGATTCTGCTCTAGATCAGAATAGTTGTGATGTGTCCGTCTAGATATTAGCAAGGTGTCTGCCCGTCTGTAAAATTTATCAAATTATTACTAAGGAGTTGTAAGCATTAACCTAAAGTTATCTGGATGAGAAGAAAGAGAGATGAGGGAGAAAAGGGGAGAGAATGGCTGAAAATGAGAGAGAGGTGGTAGTTGAATGAAACTGGCTCTATGGACATGAGTAACCTCATCTGAAATACCCATCTGACCTAAAACAGTTAAGGGTCATATCAATCAATATATTCCATATATAGTAGAGAATTGATAGTTATTGCGTTCGCATATATGTGTTCTTTTAAAAAGCGATCAATAAGACAACATTCCAGAGACATGAAGCCTGAAACACAGATATTACATGAACACAGAATTAACTGAATATTATTCGGTTGTAATTATTGCGAGACATACGGACTTGATTTTACTTTCTTCAGTATGTCATAGTTTGGTTGTATAACAGACACATCTAATGAATAATAGTAATATTAGTAGAAACAGACAGTAGCAGAAACAATGCATATTGGTCTAACTTTATGTGTTAAGAAGTATTAGTTAAACTAGTTGTATCATCGATTGCTACCGTTTGTAGATTTTGGACGTCGAATATTGTTATTTCTCTTTTTAAAATTTACTCGTACTCTCCCACCTATCTCATTCACCTCCCTTATTTAAATCTATCTAAATATGTGTGTATATGCATAAATGTGTTTCTATCTGCCAATGTATTGATTTCTTCCACCTGTATACATCACTGTACTTATATTAGTGGTTTCTCTGAAAAACTACACTTTCATCTTTCCATATTTTCTCAATATTTCACTAATGTTCTGTTTGAGGCGTCTCTCAACTTTTCCCAAAACAGCAATACCCATGACAGAATTCTAAACTGGTTACTAAAATAATTGATTAATAATGAAGCTACTTGGCAAAAATCCAAACTGTTCAATATTGTAGTCGTCATCGTAAATCGTATATTTCGGGTCAATATTGCAATAATCTTGTTAAAATTTCATTTCAATTTTCCCTTTTAATTTTCAATATAAATTATCGAATAAATTTAATGAAATATTATATGAATTCCGTCTATCATACAGCAGAAGGGGATTTAATAATACTCAATTTAGATGGCAGGAGTAAAAAGTAGGGGCATATACAAGTATGTTACAACATAACTGTTTAAATTAATACATATATATATATATAATATATATATATATATAATATATATATATATATGTATAAGTGTGAAAACAATAGTAAAGTTGATTGAGTGAACCTTTGAAAATGATTTCAACTAATCGAGAGTAAATGGCTTCATAGGAAAACGAGATGGTTGCCAAACTAACTTTGCACGTCGAATTATTCTGTCAATTCTGTCAATCAGAAAAAGCAGACAAAAAGCTATAGAAAAATGGTAGATAAACAGCTATATACATATTATAGTTGGCATTCAAATATGACTATTAAGGGATCAGGGTCCGTGTTTTGTTTGGTTTTCTTTTGTTTTCTTAAAAATAGATTTCAGAAAAGTGTAATCAATTATCAATATTATTAGTTTGCCATGAGGTATTTTTATTCCCTGATCAAGAGCCATGACCATTAGTAAATTTAGATGCTAAAGACAGTCTTTGACAGCCTATAACTTATTTTACTTGCGCACTTTCGCTCGCTCGCTACCCCCTCGTTTGCCACCTGTCTTTCTCTCTCTATCGCTCTACAACAGTCTTTGTTCTTGAACTGTGGACAGCTGCATACTTTCCCAACTCAGGCCATTTCCTACGGTACCTCCCCTCCCAGTCTCATACTTAAACATGCGCTCGATACTTCCTTACTAGTATAGTAAGCTTCTTAAATCCCTCAACGCCCAACTATTTCATGAAAATAATGGCCAATAGTTATTCAAGCTTAATATCGATTATATCACTCTCGGTTTATGAGAGGGTTTGTAAATTTCGTGAACACTAACTCCTAGCCAACGTTTAACCTCGCCACTTGGTACACTAATTTGCTCCATGTGTATTTTTTCTAGTATAGGCATGATAATATATAGAGAGATAAGAATGAGCAAAAAGATATGAGAGAATAAGTGGCTGATGAACAATCATTGAGGCTATATAAATGTGCCAATGTGAGGAGATATGTTTTATTAATTTTAAAGTAATGCGGTTTTACCATCATGTTTGTGGTATCGAATCTCTTTTATAAACACAAGTCAGAGAGAAAGCCTTTCAATAATCACTAGACCGACTAGAAATAAACGACCAAATCTTCTGCAAACCATAATTCAGCTTCTTAGAAAAACATATAGCATTATAGAAATCTGGGGTTTCCTGTGCATAGGATAAAGATTGGATGGTCACGGCTATATCATCATTGACCATGGATACTAAACAACAATATCAACACTATCCACAATTATGTTATAAAGATAAATTGGTGATGGTTATGGAATTACAGTGTCTGAAAACAGTACGAAGTAGTCTTGGCTAGAATATTCTGAAGAAACGTATCCTAGGTCAGGACAGATTTGGGAATCAAATTAATTCGAATATGTCACATAAGTAACTTCTACAACTGCTTCTCGGCCTTTTTTCGCATTGTGGGGTGTTTATATATGATATTAAAAAAATACTGGTGCAATTCGCTTGGACATTTTTAAAAAACGGTTTTAACGCTAAAAATATTACAAAATCATGTAGAAAAGTGTTGATTATTTTGTTTTATTAATAATGGTTGCGTGTAACACAATTATGAACGGCACGTTTTTTCCAAGACACTCAAAGATCATTATGAATTTTTTAAAAGCGCAAAAAACTTCTTTTTGTTTTTAATCCGTGGGGCACTTAAGTATCCATTACGGTGAATTGTTCGGGAACAAACCAATATTCTATGCTCTCATTTAACCTGCCTAGAAACAGCAGTCAACTTCCAACCAAATCACAAGTAGGAAGAATTTTAGTTCGAAAACCAGCATATTGGTTAACTCAATGTCGATCAAATCATATAAAAACTTTCCCTGGTTTAACCTAGGGTTAAGCAATAGCAAATTCTTCCGACATATCACTCAAAATAATGGCAAATAGATAACATTAGAGATTAGGTAGGCTTCAGTTGGTATATTTATATCTACATATTTAATATCTCTCTCCCTCTGTATGTGTGTGTGTGTGTGCATATGTGTTCGTATTTCCATACGTATATGCATATACATGTATGTATATACGCATGCATAGGTGTAATATGTTTATGTATGTTTGTATATATGTATATACATACAGTGAGAGAAAAATCGTTATAAAACCGATATAGCGCTTCTAAAATAATGACGTACATACTAAAGATATAGAATTAGATATGTATTAGTAACATTCCACAGACATGAAGAAGAAAATACGTCCGTTTCAGAATTTAGGAAGCAAAAACTCTTATGCTTAATATTTATTTTTTAAATATTCGATGCGAAATGATGTCAGAAAGCTACAAACAGAACCAGCCAGTAGGTACACTTATAAACAGAAGAGAGAAGACTGAACATTTAGGAACATACTACAATCACCGTGATCACCGTGATCGACCAGGCTATCAGATGTTGCTACATACCGCTGGTCACAATGCGATTCGCATTGTTTTAGCCTTTAAATGACGCCACCCCGCTGGCTAAGCGAGCAGGCCAACAGAAGAAAAGAGTGACAGAAAGTTGTGGCGAAAGAGTATAACAGGGATCGCCACCACCACCCTGCCGGAGCCTCATGGATCTTTAGGTGTTTTCGCTCAATAAACACTCAGAACACCCGGTCGGGGAATCGAATCCGCGATCTTACGACCTAACCGCTGGGCCATTGCGCCTCCATACATACTACAATAATGTATCAAAAACAGAATAGTGTCAATTTTCATTTGTGGGCATTTCGTAGCCCTAACAAAAGACTGCATAAAAGAGTTTTGTTTGAAAAATATAGTTAACAAAATGGCTGAACTATGTATTCTGAAGCATATATATATATATATATATATTATATATATATATATATATATATATATATATATATAATATATATATATATTATATATATATATATAAGCAAGCTCTCTTTTACGTTAGTTATGTTACCATATTTAATGCAGGGTTCATGAAGAAGTTAATTAGAAATAATTATACAAAGAAGAAAACAACAGAATTAGTCACCGCATAGAATTAATTTAATTATTTCAGCAAGTACGGGAGAGAACCTCTTTTTTTATGAGAAAAAATAGGTTGAAACAGAAACTGAAGTAATTATTGCTTTAAATAAAAGAGTGCTGTGCATGTGTTAAGAACACTTGTCAAATTAATCATATTCAATCGTCAGTAGTTGATTGCTTTAGATACGAAGAATCTACCCTACTAGCAGATCAATTCTCTTCATAATGAATGCCTGTTAAGTCAGTGATGCACCACAAAATATATCTGTATTTTTCATTTGGTCACATTTTGTCATTTATGATTTTAGAATCGAAAATAAACGATTATCTAGAGACAAAATAGCTCAAGTATATGGGGATTATCAGGGCAGCTACTGGAAGCCAGCTTATATAAACACTCCCGCACACACGCACACATATGTATATATGTACACACATATATACATGTATACATATATACATATATATGTACACACGCACGGACACACACAGACAGACACACACACACACACACACACACACACACACACACACACACACACACACACACACATATATATATATATATATATATATATATATATGCATTCATAGGATATTATATCATAATATATAATTCACAGGTAAAAATTTAAAATGGAAAGATATTTTACACCGACTTAGACAAATCCCAAATTAGTTGGATTAATCTAACCGAATTTATTTGGGGTTTGTCCGGGTCGATGTAAAATATCTCTTCTGTTTAAAGTTTTATCTGATGATGGTGGATTCTATGTAATGACGTAATCTATGAATGCATTAATAAAATTCTACTGCAATAGCTGTCATGAATTTTAAATACCATTTTTGCTTACATTTTATATCTAATATGTCACTTGCGCACTTTCGCTCGCTCGCTATCCCCTCGTTTGCCACCTGTCTTTCTCTCTCTATCGCTACTACAACACTTGCACTTGGTATATGTATATCTATTTCAATATGTATATCTATATCAATTGCACTTGGTTTATGTATATCTATTTCATCCTATCAATACTTGATGTTTTCAATGTTGTTTACGTCAATATGAGCCCTATGTTACCGTAGCCATTTCTGGCATCTTCGTGTTGACGTACCTTGTTTCTAAAGAATCCTTAAAATAAAATTATATATATATAGGGAGACTTTACGAAAAAAACAAAAGACGAAGACAGGTGCTGTACAAAACAAACAGATGTATTAGTATAACGCTCAGGAATAGAAAAAGTCATTTACGTTTCGAGCCTACTCTCTTCTACAGAAAGAGACACAGAAAACAAGGAGAGACACAAGGAGAGAAAAATGTGTGTATTGGCTAACGATCTATATATGTATAGCAACTTATCTGCCCAGTACTGCCCTCAATGGGAAATACCGAAGGTAGATAAACCTAGGCAGATTCAAAGCCGTAGCTTTAACTAAAAACAGTCAATATCAGTTACTGAGTGTTTTTACACCTTTTACTATAGGACAGATTTTTTTTGTCCGCAGTAACTGTTAAAATACATCACAAACCCATGGTAACTAATCTAAAGGTCATTCATTCCTCATCACCGCCAGGCAATAATGCTGCTATTTCTAATTCGACCTGGTGGTCCACTAGCGCAACTCAGTCACCGACGTTAAGTGGTTTTAGTTTATGCTATGGCTTTTAATCTGCCCAGGTTTATCTCTCATCGGTAGAAACTAAATATCCAGAAACGCGCGTCTGGGGATCCGCAAGAGAGAGGCATTGGGCAGTTATGTTATTTTTACATCTTTTATCATAACAGAGATTCTTTCGCCATAGTAACTGCAGTGAGATTGACTTTATATATATAACAATGATATTTTTCATGGTTCGCTTAATCTTGTAGGCAAGATTTATTTGTCTTATCTTACTTGAAACGTCATCTGCGGTATAATATACCAGACCGTACGGTCAAAAGGTCACCCGATATATAAGCAAACACATGCTCTCAAACTTTATTTTCCGACTGATTGTAACTGGCTTCTTTTGTTGCCCTACCTTTGATTTCTCTGAAGTAGTAAACCAAGTATCAGTCAGCAAATAAATGATTAAGAAAAAAATCATTTTGCGTACATTGATCGTATCAAATTTATGATCACATTTTAAGACACTGTAGTTAACACTGTTCAATAGTTCAGCCTCAGATATTAATCCATGTACGATTACTACATTGACTAGTAGTATTTGTAATACGAAGGAATATATAAGCTATAATTGCACAGCCCTCGAAAGGCTGAAATAATTGGATTTGTCTGAAAAATCTTGTCCAAAGACAGAAAGTATCATACAAAAGGCTCCAAACTCCAAAAGACAGATAGAATTTCAAGATGATTATCAACAGCTTGGATCTTAGAATCCTGTGGAAGTTACAACGACTATAGGTACTGTTATATTAGATAAAATATAAATAAAATATAAATGAAATAGATAAAATATAAGTGTAAATAACGGACAGAGTCAAGACTATTGAAAAGGTTGCAAGACGCAACGAAAATTTTAGGAAAATGAAAATAGGAAAATAGTGGAAATTTTACCGGTAAGTAAACTATGCTGGTGTGTTTACGTCTCCGTAACTTAGCGGTTCGGTAAAAGAGACCGATAGAATAAGTACTAGGCTTACAAAGAATAAGTCTTGGGGTCGATTTGCTCGACTAAAGGCGGTGCTCCAGTATGGCCGCAGTCAAATGACTGAAACAAGTAAAAATAGTAAAAGAGTATATGTTTCTTTCTTAACCAGTCCCATTAGATTATCTTTGACATTCTGCTAGACTAAATATTCAATTTTAATATCACTTAGACAGGTCCTGAAATAGTTTCGCAGTAAAAATTTACCATTGATTGTTATGATTATGAAGTACCCACGGACCAAAAAATAACGACGGGTGTACTCGTGACGAATAAAGAAATACGTTCATAGTCTGGAAGACAACTGTATATAATGAGCGAAATCTACAAGCTTAAATTGTAGAAGGTTTCCTCTATGAGTCAATGGGAGATGACAGAAAACTGCACCTGTGATCTTCGTATACAAATCAACTGGGCTAGCATCGAATGACATCCCTTTTTCACAGTAAATCAATAGGTTTAATCATCTGCTGATGGATGTCTTAGTAAGACACGTTAAAATCTGACTTCATTCTGCTTACGTGCGATAGATTAAATAACTAGAAAGAAAAAAGAAATACATTTTCGCAATGATGAGATATTCTCCAAAAAATAATAACAGTTCTACCGATGGACTAATACAAGTGAGGAGTAAAAAAAAATAAAACAACACTAGAAAGGAGATTCCATTTTTTGTTCTATTTCAAATATTTCACTATTTCTATGACATTCAATATTGCTCATGCTTCGATATTTTATATACATCGCAGATTCAATAGCAATCAATGGCTTCTGCTAATGCAATGGTATTCACTATTTCGACATTAGTCAAATGTTCGATATTTTTTTTTTTTCATTATAATCGAATATTTCAATTACATTCATTTATCTGTGTTACTTCAGCATTTTAATGCTGTTCACCACTTCCAGGCTAGTCTGTAATTCGAACTGATTATTGTTAGAAAAAAATTTCAATGTTTTATATTGCGAAGGGAAAAGGATAGTAATAAATATAATGTTATCTTTAAGTTGATGTATTATCTACAAAATAATAATAATGATATTTCCCAACTTAGGCAAAGGGCCAGAAAACTTAAAGTTGATAGAACAGTGGATTGTATCGACTCTAGTAGATTACTGGTACTTATTTCATCGACTTGAAGGAATTCTACAATCTACCACCCTAAGAATGACAATAAATTTTGAAATAGATATAGAGCCAGAAAGTTGACTTCGGCAAGATTTGAACACAGGACGTAAAGAGCCAGAAAATTATAAATATGACATAACACTTCTGCCAGTAAACTGCAGTCAGTGATAAATGTTTCAAATTTTGGCACAGGACCAGCAATGTTGTGGGAGGAGGTAAGTCGAATACATCGACTCCAGTACTCATCTCATACTTATTTTGTCAACCCCGAAAGGATGAAAAGCGCCAAACTTTTTGCCCGGTGTACTTCCCTCAGTAATAATAGCACTGGTTGGTTTCTTTGGCTACACACGTCATTGGTATTTATATACATAAACGTAGTGCTTTTATCTCAGAAAGTACAAAGGTGACGTTAGACGAATTTGAACATGAAAATTATGATCACGAAGAAGGAAAAATAAACATACTGGAAAAATAAATACAAAAACAAAAGTTATTGGAAATAGTTTAGAAACAGGTAAAAGCAAACCTCCTTAATATTTAAAGAATTGATCAGAAACAGACAGCTTTACAAACAGAAAGTAAGTAGCAGTGACGAAAGCGTTTTAGAAACAAAAATCATTTACAATCAATCAACAGCGACGTATCCCAATTGAATTGTTGGATTAAAGCTGTAATCTGTATAGAAACGAATAATTCATTCTGGTGCGTTTATACTTGCAGCGCAAGATGAATGTTAACCTATGTGACTTAGTTAAAATAACATCCATAACAAAGTAGATTCACTTCTCACATTAGAAGGTGCTAATGATGAGTAAATGGAACAAGACTTAACGCTAAACATTTAATACTGTATTTGGTTTCATGGTAAGTAGCGAAATACTTAATTGAAAATGTTGGTTCTGAGCATCGCCACAGACAGCTGAAGAGGTGCAAAAAATCGTGTTAACTGGAACGGCTCATGTACTGAGAAGAGCATTATCGCTGTGAAAACAACATCCATTCATGAATATATTTATTTATTAATTTTTTATATACATATTTTACCTGTGAATTTGCGTGTGTAATCTGGGAATGCATACAATGAGTTTCTCTGCCCTAGGTGTACGGAAAGCACCCGGCGAGAAACGGAAGAAAATTTGAAGAAAGAAGGAAATAATAATAATAATAATAATAATAATAATAATAATAATAATAATAATAATGATAACGATGATGATAACGAACGTAAAGACGGACGAAATGCCGCTAAGCATTTTTCCCAGTGTTCTAACGATTTTGCCACATAAACTGAAATAATAGCTAAAAGAAAATATAAAAGGATTCCATTCTCAAATTTATGGGAAATCTAAAGACGGACGGTAACTGAGAGAGCAACATTTCCAATCTGAGTTTAAAATTAGTTTAAAGACTTAATGAAACCCGAAATTAAAAAAAAATTTTTTTTAATAAAAATAAAAATAAATAAATAAATAAAATAAAAATAGAAAAAACTATGTAAGGATTAAATTAAACTTATCATTTAGATATGTTTTCCGCTCAGAACCTATCAGGATTGAAAAAAATTGTTTTAAAGAATACTTGAAAGTAATTAGAAAAACTACACTATTTAGATACTTTACTACCAATTTGATATTTGATATAAAAATCTAGATGTGAGCACTACATTGAGAATGTACATATTCATGAAATGTTTGTTCAAGGATAATGTTTCTGCTGCCCGAATAAAGACAATAAGTCAAGAACTCAGGATCACACTGAACTGCAGTCAACCAAACACTTTTTTTTCCATAGACTCATCTAACCATTGAATTAATAAAGCAAATGTATTTACTTATGGATGTTAAACCTCTAACGCATTAGAATGACTCATTGTTTTTTTTTTACAAATTACATTAATGCGTCCTTAATTCTTTTTACGGTCAGACATTATTCTCATTGTTAACTTTAATAAGTTTATCACAATGAAAGTGGCAATGCCTATAGGTTTACAGGTCGTTTTAGATAGCTAATGTTCATGAGGTTAATATTCAGGCTCCTCGTTCAATAACCAAATCTCTTTAATGTTGGTTGGTGCCAGAGGTAAACATTGCTTCCATATTATGTTTTAGGTTCAATCCGGTTTTCACTTAATTGGTGCTAATGATTTCCCGTTTACTCTCAACTCAAGTTTTCCCGATAATTATTATTAAGCATCAATCGCAAACTCACACCAAACTGTACTTAGAAAGGTCATGGGCGCTATACATCTTTCTTACATCAACTAATGAAACAAAAGCAATTCTATATCTAATCATGCTGTCGAAATAAAAACCATTTAAGGGTCTGTTTGCTGGAATTATGACAGGTTTCTAAATGTTAAGCAACCGTTCGACACTTCATAAATCGCAACTTGCATAGAACATCAATTGTGAGTTTATTTTACATTTAGTAGGACTTTTGATTAGCACTGCAGAGTTTAGTCACAAAGCCACACAGTTCGGTCGCTGAAAGATAAAGCAGAAAATAAATTTAACTATTCAAGTCAATTTATATATATATATATATAATCAAAATAAGCAACAAGTATATCCAAGGTAGAGTAGTACAATTGTTTTATGCTACTTCATTTTATTAAACACTGTAAGTATTACATCAGTTTAAAATGTCGAGCAATCTTCAGCCACTTATAGAATTTTCCACTCAAACGGACAATCCACATTCTTATCTCTATTTCATTTGCCAACCTTATATATAATATATAGGCAGGTGTATGAACAAGCAGCAGGTGTATTAGTTTGACGCTCGGGAAGGTGAGAAAGTCTTTTACGTTTCGAGCCTACGCTCTTCAACAGAAAGGAACACGAGTAAATAAACAGAGAAAACTAAAAAAAACTTGTGGAGTTGGCGGTCAATGATGGCGACTGCTGGACAAAGGTGGTTAGACAGGAGAGTTAGGAAGAAGGGGAGATAATAAAGTACTGATGATCCCAAAACGAAGGTGCGCGTGTGTGTGTGAGAGAGTGTATATGTGCGTGTTGATAGGGGCTGGTGACTTTTACGTGTGGTGTGTGCCTGTGTGTGTGCCTCTGTAATGTGTGGGTGTGTGGATGATGGTATGGGTGCTGGGAAGTGGTCAGTGCTAGTGTGTGCGGGGTGATGTGATTTGTTGTAGTGGTGTGTGGTGTGGCGGTGTTGGGTGGAGGAATGTGTGGGTGGGGTGTGAGTTTGGGTGAGAAAATAGGGGTGGGGTGGGGTATATAGGAATGGGATGTGTGGGGGTGGGTGGATGGAGGGGGTATCAATGAAGGGAGAAGGTGGGTAAGAGTGAAGAGAGGAAGTAGGTGTCAGATGAACAGAGGAGAGGTGGAAGTCAGATGAAAAGCTGAGGGGTGTTGAGCCCATGTGGTGCATGTATATATGGATTATTCTGTCTCTCTCTCCCTCTTTATATATGAATGTGTTTGTGTGTTTGTGTATGTATATGTATATATACATATGTATATACATAAATGCATACATATACAAGCACTCACAATGACAAAGTCTCAGAAACATACGCATACATACATGCCCATACAAACACACACACACATATAGAATGACAGACAGTAAGACAGACAGACAGATAGATACATACATAGATAGATAGAAAGATCACTACATAGGCGTAGGAGTGGCTGTGTGGTAAGTAGCTTCCTTACCAACCACATGGTTCTGGGCTCAGTCCCACTGTGTGGCACCTTGGATAAGTGTCTTCTACTATAGCCTCGGGCTGACCAAAGCCTTGTGAGTGGATTTGGTAGACGGAAACTGAAAGAAACCCATCGGATATATGTATATGTATATATATATATAAGAGTAAGTCCTGGGGTTGAGTAGGGGTTAACCACAGTAAATAAGGTACTCAATACATAGCAGAGTAAATTAATTTATTTTATAGAAGGAGCTTCTACAGGACTAGAACTGTTTCATTCAAATGAAATCATCAGGAAGCTTCCTGATGATTTCATTTGAATGAAACAGCTCTAGTCCTTCTATAAAATAAATATATATATATATATTTAAATATATATGTGTGTGTGTATATTTGCGTGTCTATGTTTGTCCCCCCAACATCGCTTGACAACCGATGCTGGTGTGTTTACGTCCCCGTAACTTAGCTGTTCGGCAAAAGAGGCCGATAGAATAAGTACTGGGCTTACAAAGAATAAGTCCTGGGGTCGATTTGCTCGACTAAAGGCGGTGCTCCAGCATGGCCACAGTCAAATGACTGAAACAAGTAAAAGAGTAAAAAAAGTACTTTACCAGAAACACCACAACAATTATTTATCTGGGTTTTTTTCAATACATTGTACCGCGAGACATGTAACATATTCCAATTTGCTATTAATACTCTTTCGCTCTTTGTTTAGTCATTGATCATTTAAGAGTATGAAATTGGTGCGATACAATGTCCATAATATCATTCGTTGCTTTAGTAAGTCAAGTGAATTTACTAGAATCACGAAACTCCGTACCGTATAAAGAGTGTTGACTTGCTGAAAGCTTACCGCTATTCGGTTGCAACTACATATCTATATATATAAAACTGTAGTTGTGTGAGTGTCTGTCCCCTTCCATTTAGATTCCTAACTACTCCCACATTTTGCGGTGCAGTTTAACCAAATTCGGGTATCTTATAGTCGTGATTCATATCGAGCCCGTCTGAGTATTAGCGCGCGTCTACGATGAGACTACGATTTTAAAAATAATTTAACATCATTTTTTATTCCATTTTAATGCATAATTTTTCGTGTGTCGATGGCGGCGGAGTTGGCGTCCATGGTCACACCTGCACCTGTTTGCTTCTCCCCCTTCCTCCCTCCCTCGTGAAGCTGTGGGGAAGGGAGTGTAAGGAAATCAACGTCGTAAAGCGTTGTCAAGGAGACCAGCGTTCTTTTAGAACAACGACTTCATGGCTTGAAGACACTGAGTCAACGATTTACAAAAAAAAATTATCATCATTTTGTATTCCATTTTTAATGCATTTTTTTGCTATAAATCTCTAAAAATGCTTATATAGTTATTTCCCTTACAAACCCGAGCAACGCCGGGCGATACTGCTAGTTATCCTATATATTCTTATAGCCCAACCATCTTCTACATCAATGTCATAATTGATATCTAGATATAATTTTGTTCAGATATTTATGGTATCTGTTCCCAAATAAATCCTACATGGACATGATTGATTTCATTTATACCAGAACCAAAAGATATCGTGTATATTTTTCCCAATAACTATATACTCTGCTAAACACTGCAATAACTTTGCGCAAAATAACGTTGACCTAATTTCAAGGGGTACATATCTTAGTATATTTCCAATATATTACCACAATTATGATTTTGTCAGCAGATTGCATTCGTGGTTGTTGTCAGTGTTTTGAAATGTTTCCAATTTCTATTTATAAACGGTAAGTTCTTGTAAGTAGTTTTCGAAAACGTCATAAGACAAATAATTCTCCACTTTATGAACCTTACACGAATATTCCCATTACAAAGCAAATATATTTATTCAAATCTGGAAATTAATTACACACCAGAACCAATAAAAATGAAAGTTAGGGAATGCATAGAATGTAGTATCTTTATAGAAGTATATTAATGGTAGTAGGTGTGATGATGTCGATGATGATGATGACGGTTTTGTTGAGAATGGTTGTGATGTTGGTGGAGTTGCAAATTTGATTGTCAAAATGGTGTTTAGGTAATCTTTTGGATGATAAAGGTGGTAGCGGGGGTGGTTAGAATTGTTGCTGTTTCGTTTAAGTCAGTAGAGTTGAGATTTCAAGTGTATATATAGCGTGCCAGTGAATCGGAGGCTGTGTGTAGATGAACGATTCATAAGTTGATTAAGTATGACAGTAGAACTCATCTGACTGTATTCTTATGGGGGCCACATTTGTGTTGTTTAGAAGATCAGCAACTGATCGAGACTAAATTATTTTCCGGGTTGGGAAACAAAGTCGTGACGTGTAATTTTGACAAAGATCTGAGGTTGCTGTAAAAAATCACCAATGACTGCGAGCTCTTAGTTGTCGTGTACTGACTTGGATGGTTTGAATTTTGTTCTTCAGATATGGAGAGTTTATAGTACAAGACTTGAAATGCACAAAATTATTGATCTGTTCAAGACCTGCAATGGGCTTCTAACTATAAAAACACGATTAAATATTGACCCACAAACGCTTTTAAACTTGTTTCTGATGTTTTTTGTTCGTGTAACGATGCAGGCCGAATGTGAAGTTTAGTTGCAAGGATGACACTTGGGCGCGGTGATTAAGAAAGCGAAAAGTGTGTATTCTAAGCATAGAATGCTCATGGTTAAGAACAGAAGCGAGAAAGTCCCAGTATTCAGAAGGATTGGTATTCGAATGTGAGTTGCGACAAACGCTTCTCTTCGCACTGTAAAAAAGATATCTGACACCAAGTTTGAAATCCAAGCGAAAATAGAAGAATGGATTCCATATGGTGAGTAGCGTGGCTACGAGGTTCTCTTAAGTTAGAGTCGAAAGATCCTCTTTTTTCTGAGTTGAGAGGAGCGATAATGTCCTTGTAGACATCTTCAAAAGCAAGAGGCCATATGGCATATGGTGATATGCCATATAAAGTAAGTATCTGATAGATCTTATTACAGAAACTGCATTGATGAATGAATTTAGAACAGACAGTGGGGTAGAGACAGTGTGCGATTTTAAATAGGTTGATTTCTATCACATTTGAAATAATGGAAGCTTGAATACGAGGGCGAGCCAAGACAGAGAGACTGTCATTCTTGGAGATAGGATACAACGTTGCATACTCTCAGAAATTGACATAGCATTTTGTTCAGAGAGCGCGGAGACAGAATGAGAGAATAAATGGGATTGGCGAGGATGAAATCTAGTTCTGAACTTCACCGGTCCGATATTGTTGGATCATTGACGCACTATTAAAGTGCATGCGTTTTCTTTCTTTCTTTTTTTTTTCCTGAGAATAACGTTTAATTTCAGTTAATGTTTACAGATTAATTACAAAATCCCAATAATATGGAAATAGAAATCTCTCGGTGAGCCAAATTGACGATTTATTCTCAATTCTCGTTTGTCTGTTTTCAATTTTAATTTCACTTACATCGCTGCAGCTTTAATAAAGCCATAAAAATCACATCATATCACTTTCCAGTCTCATATAAAATCAGATACAACATCAGATAATTGTGTGCATAAAGTAACGTATAACCAACTGAGACGGGGACAGGGATTTGTTTTACTTTGTTTCTGGTTTTACAAGCCGAACGTAGACAAAATGCTCAACTCCCAAAGGTTTAATCAATGTGGCAGTAAATATGTTCAATAACAAAATGCAAAGGTAAAATGTTATTCCATCCTAGTTTAAAGCAACAATACGTCTGTGTTAATATGTGAGGATCGCCAGCACTTGAATTTTAAAAAGTAGTATGTGCATTGAGGGCCCAGTGAAATAGATATTGCTATTTTTATTTTTGGTGTTGCATTTGTTTACCCTCAAGCCAGCCCTATTTTCAAAAGCACAGTAACTATGACGATTCTGTGATACAGTGAATGCAAGGCTATGACATCTGGTATGTCATTTCATCATTTCGACGAGGGACAGTTATTCTGAGAAGCAATGGTGTAGTTTTTCTAGCAAGCTGACCACATGGCAATACAATCTTCTGTTGACCTTTTTTTGTCTGCTTCTTCTACGAAAACCAGAGGTAACCAGCGGTCAACTGAACTCAGGAATTTAGTTAAAAGGTCTCAAAACACATGCACGAACTCGCGTACACACAAGCAGACTACACTCAACAAATACAGACACATACACACACACGGACGCATACACATACATACATAGGGAAGCATACATTATATATATATATATATATATATATTATATATATATATATAATATATATATATATAGTGATACACACACAAACGGACAAACATTAAAGCATTCACACACACACTCATACACAGAAAAAATAAAATTTGTCAGGAATTAGAGGATGAATTCAAGCTGAGTGGAAATCTGCTCCGTGCAGGGTTACCCATTTACAGCTAGGTAAACTGGAGCAAGGTGAAATGAATATTTTGCTCAAGAACACAACGCATTACTCAGTCCGGCAATCGAACTAACGACATTATGATCGTGTGTGCAACACCCTAACTATTAGACCACGCGCCTTCACATAGCAATATATAGGGTATGCAATAACTCTTTCCCCAATACTCCACCCCAAAAAAGGGGT
>NC_042998.1:191332175-191344675 GCF_006345805.1 Octopus sinensis | reverse complement strand
ATATACATACATACGTACATCTATCTATCTATCTATCTATCTATCTATCTATCTATCTATCTATCTATCTATATATATATATAATATATATATATATATATATATATATGTGTGTGTGTGTGTGTGTGTATGTATATATATATATATACGTGCACGAGCCTACGTATATATGTTACCGTATTTTATTCCCTTCTCCTCGTGGGAAGCTTTCACGGTTGATCGACTGACTCCCTAGGCTTGTAAATACAGCTAGCGTCGTTCGTATAAAGGCCCTGTTTACCTGATTGAAACCTCCTCTCTTCACTGCGTGCAATTGATGTTTTACTGTTGCCGTTCTTATCACGATTTATGCTACTAGTACAGTAGATGCTGCTGGCGGTAGGAGACCAGAAATACTATTACTCTGAACTCTACTACAGCTAAACTACTACAGCTGCAACTACACTTGCTGCTGCTTCTCCCATTGCGACTGCTACTGCTGCTGCTGCTGCTGCTATTTATCTTTGCTGTTGCCGCTGCCGCTGCTGCTGCCGCTCCATCATCACCACCGAAATCTCCGGTGTCTGTCTGTCTGCCTACCTGTCTGCCTGTCTGTCTGCCTACCTGCTTGCCTGAGTACGTGTGGAAACGAATGGTAAAATAAGACAAAAAAAAAGGAGAGGAAGAGAGAAAAGAGAATGGTACAATACAAGGAGCTAGAAGAAGGAAATGAAAAGGCACTTTCTAATCATACGAAAAAAAGCAATCTATTTATAAATATATACTTTTAAATGGACTTTAAAAGCACTAACGATAACAACAGGAGTAAGAAAAATGTCGCTTCTTATTAAGAACTCTCCTTTGTCACATTGCAGGACTATATGCCAACCTATATATCGTATGACGACAAAAACGCAACCGTCCGTGTAAACACAAGTATGTCTCTATGCAAGTGAAGCCGCCGTTGTTTTACTTTTCGCCACCTAGCAATCTCCAAAAAATACCACCGCTTGCACCATCTAGGCTACAACACTTACCTTAAGAATTTCCACTGCCACAAATGTCGTCATTATGTCACAAATACTGTTCAACACCCCCAGTACCAAATATTCTGGTCGACACATTAAGAAGGAGACAAATTATTACATGCTACTATCTTAAGCTGGACTAACTACCAATTAATCTGGAGGAAAGTAAACACTTTGTTCTAACTTCCGTGATAACTACAATAACAAATAGGAAAAAAACAAAAAAAAAATTGGATGTTAATGAAGACGTCTGTGAAATCCACAACAAAAACTGATACTGCCACTTCTGTTATTACCACCTTTTCATTATCAGGAATATTAAATGCCTCTCTAGAACCAAATGCAATAAGAACAGTAACATGTATGAACAATATAAAAGAAAAATTATAAATTCACTAACACAAGCAGTCCATAAAATAATATTTATTCCAGCAGCACTGCCTGTTCGCCAGCGTGAAGTAACATAGCATATATACACTAACGATAGCAGCAACATCGAATATAGGTATTTTTCAACTACGGCTGCACCAGTAAAAACTATGATAAATACGCTAACATGATTTTCACTAGCACAAATGACAAAATCGTTTCCCCTCAATAATTCTCTCGCATCACTTTGTTTGACAGCACCGAAATAATGGTCCTCCTCTAACAAGCCTTTTCACTCAGTTCCTGCAACAAGTTACCGCTCCTAGCAAGCGAAATCTCACATCAGTGTACCGAGACGACCCATTCTTGTCATAACTGATCCGGTTTAATAAACTCTTTTATTTATTTATTTTTTAACGCATCAACAAGCATCAATTGCATCGCAGTTTTTTTCGTTCTTTCTCCTTTTATTTTTTCTGTTTTCTTTTTTTTTTTTCTCTCTCTCTTTTTTTTTTTATGACAATAGCGTCGCTTTAAATCAAAGCAAATTCAATTATCTTGTTCTCCAGTCTCTGTAAAACAGAGCGGAAGGAATACTCAATGGAAAGCAATACAAACCAATATCTACACAAATTGATAAAATAGCGAGAGAAGAATTTTTCTCAAGAGGTGTATCTTCATTAGAAACATTGTGCCACTAATATCGAAACCCCTAATTATCAGCAACGACCCCAGTAGCAGCAGCAGCAGCAGCTCAGCACAACGACCATAAAGCAATCTCCCCTTTACCAAGATATAACATCTCCATTAATTAATAACATTATTAGGATTATTACCTCTCTGTTCTATTGCGTGAATTCTGGCTCGTGATCTACGCTTGTGACGATACCCGAATAACAACCCTTAAAACACCTTGCCATTCCACCAGGAAAATCAACCAGGCAGCCATCGATTTTGGGGTAGACTTAGCTCCGAGTGTTCTCTCTCTCTCTCTCTCTTCTTTCTCTCTCTCTTCCTTCTTTTCTCTCTCCCTCTCTCTCTCTCTCACTCTTTCTTTCTCTTTCTTATCATCATAACCGAGAACTTCACCACCACTGAACTACTACAACTACTACCACTACTACCACCGAACTAATTCTACTACTACTACTACTACCACTACTACTACTACTACTACTACTATTGTGTTTTGTTGTTTTTATCACCGAAATTGGATCTAAATTAAAAATTTAATATTTAACCAGTGCAACTCCACCAAGAACAACAATTACAGGGGAAGCCATCGGTTCTACAACGACAACTCGTGTTTTCTAGCAGCATTTCTCTCCCTGTTGTTTTTATTTATTTATTTATTATTAATTACCATTGTTATTATTATTACCTTTGAGCTGCTATCTCGTCACTTCGGATACAAAATAATTTTCATTACTTGCCTTAAATATAAAGGAGAAAAAAACCCCTCAAAAACCCACCAAAGGTGCCCCTCAATTTACATTGGTCCTATATTATTTTATCTATTTATCTTTCGCTTTCATTCAACCAATGAATTACTAAGTTCAGAATTCTTTTCGAAATAATGTGGAATACAAATGGAGAATATTCAAAACATGTTTATACAAATAAATGTCCTATACGCAAGAAAAAAAAGATCTTGTATATATAATAAATAAGGAAATATATATATATACTTGTCCGTATCAGGAATTACCACGAGGATTTTATTGAAATTTTATAGGATTTAAAAGGAGCTGCACAGGAGGAATACTACCCCAAGGAATTTCTTGGTAACTTTATCGGAGATTGTCTAAAATTAACCGAAGGCAGATTTTCGAATATTTTGGAGTTTAAAAAAAAATATACTTTAATGTAGATTTTTTATAATCAGTCGCAAAAAGCATATATATATATATAATATATATATAACGAAATTTTTCAATTACTTTAATAGTAATACATGTTTTCTTATCGTTTTTTAACTTATCACATAAATACGATCATATATATATAAATACATAAAAAAAAGTGCAACCAAATCATCAAAATTGACAGAATAGTATTCCACTTACTACATTCTGTTTTATTCTCTTCATATTCACATACTCATACCTTGATAATTTCTTAAACACGTTATGCCTACACATTCAATAACAATAGAAATCTTCAATTTTCACCACTTTCTCATCCGCACATTTTCCTCCCAAATACATCTCACACGTTTTTCTATGTAAAGAAACTGCTCTTACACACGCACACAAAGTAACACTGATATGTTTAGCTGCCATGAAGTGTTCTCCCTGAGTTGTATTACTGATCACCAGTTGATCTATTAGTGGGAATGATTTTTTGTTGGGAGAAGTAAATGAGCAGCTGCAACACTATGGTGAATGCACACGTATCTCAATGTGTGTGCCTAACTCTATGCATATCTACTAATTAAGCGGTACACATTTTTATGCAGTCACGTAAAATTCTTAGCATGTGGATTCATGTGTCTATGCATATTGGCCTCAAGTAATATATGTATATATCAGAATACAATGCATAACGAAAAGGGGGTAACTGCAGAATTTGTCAGAACAGGAAAATAAAGTGAGTTGTGAGAATATATGTACGTGCGCTGCTGAGTGATATTCGGCAGAACCATAAAAAAAAGAGAGAGAGAGAGAGAGAGAGAGAAAGTGTTGTAGCCATAGAAAATTTGGCACTGGGCAGTAACAAAAGAGGCAGGGCACTACAGAAAAGGAAAGTCGACTAGCAAATGTAAAGGAGAAAGGGTGAAGTGAAAGACGGGAAAGGGTGGGAGGGAGAGTGACTGTGAGAGAGGTAAAACCTGAGGAGGGAGGATATTTCTCTGAATATTTTGGAAAATGAGGCAAATCTGAACAGTAACCTTCGGTATTGGTTGGTCAGCCGTTTGCATTCCACTCTGACTGTTCGGTCAATTATACATTCGCGCTTCCTCCTCCGGCTTGTCAACTTATCTACCACAACTGGTTCACCCTTTCATATTTCTCCTTTGAAGCATCACTCATCAGCAGCGAATTGGAAGAGATATTTTGGATAAAAAAATAAACAAATATAAATACACAAGCACATACATATACAAATACATTCTTATACATACATACATACATACATACATACATACATATCTATATATATATATATATATATATATATATATATTATATATATATATATATATATATATATACATATGTAAACTCATATGGAAAACCGCTCAACTTTGGAGACTGTATAGGAATATTTTAAAATCCCTCCTTCTATACAGTATAAAGTGACCTTTAACAATTTTTTTAATTATTCGTGCACAAATTTTTTAACTTTTCATAACCGTGTGTTCCACGTTGGATAACAAGTTCATACTCAGACATCTGTTGATGCTACAAGTCTTGAAATATATTCCCAAAAGTCCATGCCGCACTAAGGATATTTAATAAGAAAAACAAAACCGCGGAGTTAAAACAATTAGTATTACATTATTGGAAGTACCGGCTCAACGAAAGACGTTTCACGTTGGATTATTTTCAATACCTGATATTCCTTTTATTATTAGGGATCAGTATTTGATATTACATACACATACACACACACACATATATATATATATGTACATATATATATGTAAATATATATATATATAAAATTTTCTTTATAAATAACTTCGCCATTAGTCCTATATTTTAATCAATAAAGATTGATATAAGCATACAGGTTTAGAAGCCTCACGGATAACAGGAACGAAGCAATTTTTCATCTCACAAGGAAACAAATATATTTATTAATGCTATTGTTTAAAGCCAATATATTGAGATATAACAATTACATTTTGGAACTAGGATTATCACTGATAGATATACTTATTTAAGTTATCTATTTCTATTTTATCGATCTCTTTTATATATGTGCATATATATATCTATATATATATATAGCGAATATATTTGAAAGATACAGAAAGATTGTATGCGTGTATATATACACATGCAATTTCTTTTGTAAAGGTGTTTTCTGGAGGCTGGTTCAGTTGCATACTGCCAGGTATATACGTAGTTTGAGAAGGAAGTGGACCCTTACACCAACCGGAAATTCGTTTGAACTTCAGTTGAACATTAATAATACAACTGTAAGCTCGAATTGGATTAAAGAGTGTAAACTGATAAGCAGAAAATAAGTAAATACTATAATAAAACCAAGATCCTTCGTTAATCAAGATAAAATCGGATTTAACGTAGCAACCAAGCTGGCAAGAAAACGTAACTGGGAAAATGATAAATGAAAGAAATTAATGTAAATGAGCAAAATTAATTTAAGTCTCTATAATTATAATTCGAGGCAACTGTTCTTCGTATAAAGAACAAAAAGTTCAAGACAGTTTATTTTATATAGTTAAGAGCAAAAACTAAAGCTAATAAATTTTAAGCTTACAAACAGTAACGCGAAAGAATTGTCTGGCTCGAATTTGATTCTTGCATTTGACAGAGGCGTGTGTTTATCTGATAGCTATACTGTTAACACGGCTTCATGATAACATTACGACCTTTCCTTCCTCTTAAGACAGAGTTCGTATATTACTCGATCTTAGTTTTATAGATTATATATTGTACACACACACAAACACACACAAGCCACCTACGTATCTGCACATGCACATGCAAAGACACACTATACATCTATATGTATGTATGCACTTGTACATATATATATGTTGTATCTTTTTTGCATATATAATCATTATTCATTAAATACCATTATATTCTCTAAATATTATGCTAAAATTTACGAATATGTATTTAATAATAGTTATATAAATTGCACATCAATACAATTAAAAAATTCATTCACTTTAGTATCATAACGGATTTATAATTATATACACATTTATATACTTTATTGTACCTCATTTTCAGAATTCTCAAATTATTCCAATTAGGAACCATATATAATCAACAAGTTAAAACATAAAAGAACATAATGGAAGACCAGCTAAAATAGTAAATCAATGTAAACTAGGAGTTTTGAAAGTCTTTTTCTGAAGACACATTCTTATTTTATTATAAACAATTGTCTTACTCACATATATAAGCTCATATACTATAATACAATACAACACTCAACGTATATCCCTTTCAAGGGAAATAGTTTCCTTTTTTAATTGAGCTTCCTTGTAACAGCGGCTCTAGATATGGTTTCCATAGCGAAAAAGTCTACGATTGCTCGGAAGGCTATTAAAAAATTTCTCGTTACGAATGAAATTGCCAAGAACATCCGTGTGTCAAATTCCCCAAACACCAAGCGAGCGCATAGCATGGCAGAGACCTATTGATACCACTCATTCAGTCACGGTAGTATACCGGAGTTCGGATTTCCAGAGGCGTTTGAAATGTGTTCGTCCCAAGGAGAAGCCATCAGCTGAAATGTAAGTTTTGAATTGATTCCTTGACCAGCATTATATGTTCTTTCAAAACATTGAATATTTAGACATATGCATTTCATCTGTTTCGTTTTGAGTTGTTCTCAAGGTTTTCTTGAACCTTTATTTACATACGCTACGCAAATATTAACTACATTTATATTATATCTAAACCTCACAAAGGTCCTGTGAAAAGGCTTCTTTCACCTATCAATACAATTAACTAATCACGTGTTACCTATGATTTTATTTGTCATATGTCTTGACAATAACTACAAAATTGTTCTATAATTTTCGTAAGTTCGGAGGAAATATATTTAATGCATTCTTAAAGTGCAAACACTGTTGTTATATGATATAGGGCATACAATAAGGTATAGCAGAATTAAATTCCTCTCGGTAACCTTCAATAGAAAATTTTTTAATGTAAAAAAAAAAATCCTACACTAGAATTTCTGTCTCATAAATTACAGTTTTTATCAGAACCACAGAAACATTTCATAGTAATAGAAGAGATCAACTTCCTTATATATATATATATATATATGCAGAGTATATAAATATACATATATATATATATTATATATATATATATTATAATATATATATTATATATATATATATATGATATATATATATATAATATATATATATAATATATTATATATATATAATATATATATATATATTATATTATATATATGCAGAGTATATATATATATATATATACATATATATATATTATATATATGCAGAGTATATATATATATACATATATATATATATGTATGTGCATATATATATATATATATATAATATATATATATATATGTATGTATGTATGATACATACACACACACATATATAAATATATATGTTTATATACATATATATGTGTGTATATATGTATATATATATGAATATATATATTTATATATAATATGTATATGTATGTATATGCATATATATATACATATATATATATATACATACAAACGTATATATATATTTGTATATATATGCTACATATAAATGCATACATATGATAAATATATGCATATATATGCACATATATGATATATATGCATATATATGATATATATGTATATATATGTACATATATATATGTTTATATATACACACACATACACACAAATACACACATACACACACACACACATATATATATATATATATATATATATATACATACATATATATACACATATATATACACATATATACATACATATATATATATATATATATATAAATATGCATATATATATATATATATACATATATATAAATACACATACCGATTTTTATTAATATGTATTCTGTAAGTTAACTGCATATACTTTAGCTAAAAATGTATTCATCCCTTTTTTTCTTAATATTTAAGTATAGACCACGAGGCTGAAATGTAAGTGGCATTTGTCTTATTTTTTTTTATATATATTTTGATAAATCCACATCTTAATTGGTTTCCATCTATCTATATTTATCTACACGTTAGTTTCAAAATTTCTTCTCTTCATTCTTTCTATTGATATAATTTTTCAATATGTTCTCCAGAATCAAATTATAGATTTTTACATTTAAAAAAAGATACGTATGAATGTATAAAGAATGTATAAAATAAATAAAACAACAAAAAATAGTTATTATATCAACTTCTTATCCACTTTTGCAAAGTTTTCTTACACATACCTTCCACCTTACAAATATGCAAGCTACCATCAAATTTACACATATATAGATAGACATGTATGTATATTCATATGAAATCATACACACTCACATACATATATATATATATATAACTTATGTATGCATATGCATACATATATATTTCATTTAAATATATATATACATATACGTATATGTGTAGTCTATGCATATATACACCATGTATATGGGTAAATAATATACAAGTACATATTTGTAGGCATTTAAATTATATATAATTTAAATTATATATACATACATATGTATGCATGTATTCATATATACATACATGCATATATATTATATATATGTATAAAATTGAAAATCTTTGCACAAATACACATATTCCTACATATATTTATCATATATGTGTGTATAATTATATAATTATATATATGTGTGTATATATATATTATCTGAAATATATATATATGAATAGATAAAAATTCATTTATACACATGCATGTCCAATTTTATTTAGTATATATCTATATATGCATCATATCTTTTGTGTGAGACATTATTTATTAGCTCTTAGTGACAAAATATTTCCTCTAAAATTATTCATCCAATGCTTTTTTTACTTCTCCAAAAGGAGTATTTATTTCAATTCTCTATATTATATATATATAAATATTACATCTATATCTCTACAAATTCTTGCTGTTATATCCCAAAGTCCTATTATATACCAATGCTGCTTCTCCTTCTAGATGTCGCTTGCTGCCTGCGTTGTCTGATTGCATGTGATGAAATCGCGCAGACATTCATTCATTTTATATTCTCTCATTTTATCATTTCTGCAAACTTTTTAAAAATCTTTATCTTCTTATGTATCAAGATCCAATACTTTCTCTTTTTTTCTTTCTCTCTGCATCCTTTCATTTTTCATTCACCGTTTGTTGAACTAATTTCTTCACTATGTCCTGACTTTGTTGCTGTTGTAATTTTTTTTTTTTTAATTTGTTAAAAAGAAAACAAAAAAAGAAAAACCAAGTTTTCATTATGTTGATGAGAAGCACCTTACTTGAAATAATGCCATATATATTTTTTCTGTACCTGGAGAGTAAATTACAGCTCAATCTTCTCTCACATTTAATCATAATCTCTATACATGCTTCTATAACAATGCCTTAATCTTTTAATCTCTCTCTTCCATTTGTTGTATCTCATTCCCTCAGTTTCCATCACAATATCTTTCCTTCTTACTGTGTTACCCTTCGTCTTTATCACCAACATCCTCCTATATCGTCGTGAGTGTACACAACGTTTATAATGTATTCTTTAAGCTCAATTTGTTATATGTATATACACACATACACTCACACACACACATACACACGCGTACGCACTTGCACATATATGTGCGTGTGCCCATACGTGCAAACCAGTGGAGGAAAATGCCACTTGAATACAAAAGTTATCATGAAATATTGAGCTCTGTTGACTTCTTAAAAATGCTACTCCGAGTTTTACGTAATAGAACATCAAATTTCTGGCTGATGATCAGCTACCTGAAACACGGCGTAATGGATTGTGCAATTTTGTGCTTCAAGACATACATACATACATACATACATACATACATACATACATACATATGTGTTTCGGTATATGTATGTATTGAAGTAGGGGGAAATTATTCAATTTGGACATCTTTGTATTTCTGTATCCATGTGTGTGTGTGTGTGTGTGTGTGTGTGTGTGATAAAGTACTCTTCGAATGCCTATATTTATCAGGCCATTCAATACCATATGATGATACATCTAAAAGAGTATTCACAGAGAAACTCATATAAACTTTTACAGATTTCTCATTTTTTTACACAGTAAATTCTCATAATGATATCGTGAAAAGAATGTCTTCATATATTCCTTTCTTACATCTTTCGTTTCCCCCACCTCAACCAATATTTACTACATTTGCTTGATTGGGTGATAATCGCAAGTTAAAATGTAAGGCCTCTTTTAAATTGATACTGCACGCCTTTATCGTTTCCGCGTCAAAGCCATTTTATTCCGTACACAGTTCTACTGCACTCGAGAACAAACCTAATCCACAGTGTCATTTATATATTCATATATGCAAGGCATTACTCATTGGGATTAAAAAGAAAGAACAATGATAATAGGTAATATACACTAAGTTTGTCAAGTATCTTAGATATGAGTTTTCTCTGAGTACAGTTACATTTCATCTTCCAGTTCAAGTCCTTAAAGTTTACTGTCATGAAACGCAAACGATACACGTGATGTTGTTTTAATGTTTTCCCTTATAAATCTAAAGCCATGTGTACCTATGTCAAAAAATCAATATTCCATGGATTGGTTGTAAACACGGCTTATGATATTGTCTCAAAACTCGGCTGTAGAAATGTGTTTTCGCGCAAGTCTTTGAGGAACAGAATTTAGCTTTATTTGACTCTACAGCTTCATGATATAGACATCACCCAGTTATAATTTCATATTTTCTACAAATGATATTTGTTATTTAAACCCTTGTAAGAATTCACTATGAAGTATTTTACACAGGCTATGAATGCCAGAATCGGTAGATCCTCGAACGAAAGGTCTTGTGTCTAGTCGTTCGCGCCTCTTTACGTTATGAATTCAAATTTTTATGAGAGTCGATAAAATGAGTTCCACGCACGTACCAGGGTCAATTCAAATTACTACCTTCTCTTGAATAGCCTTGCGCGTATGATACATATGAACGATAAAGTCAATACATTGTAATTTAAAAGCAGAAACTGTAAAGCATCGGTTAAAAATTAAGTTGAGTCTCTCTAGATTCTGCGTTCAAGTCCCTACCTTGGTCTTAAACTTCCATCACTCTTTCGATAATTTTAATTTGTTATATCATCCTAAAGGATATCAATTTTACAGTGACTAAAGTAATAAAAGATATAACGTTCTAGAGAAACGATAATTTTTCATGTGACTCTTGTGCATGTTGTCAGGTTATTGATTGAGGTGTGGATGGGTAAATCCTTAGGTCTGACATAGAGATTTTTAACCAGTATTCAGTTCGTCTATCGGTGCATATATACCAAATGAAACTGGTCCAGTTTGACACCTTTGCTCAGGCATTGGGTGCCATTAGAGGCGTCTATTTTCTTACAATCAGTTGGGTCAGGTCTCCAGTCTGAAGAGACCTTACTTCCAACAAATCTCGTAGGCCTTGGATAATGCTTGATATAACTTTCCCTGTCATAAAACGCTAACAAATATATAGAATTAACAAATGTTTCGGGTGAAATTAGAAACGTGATTTCCAATTGCGGCAAAGAAAATGAAGTCAAACTATGTACCCTGTCACTCATTCTCAAGATAAATCTGTAACCATTTATCAGCTAATATATATTGGGAAATATTTTTACCTCAAATCTATCCAGAACATTTATTTCCACAATATTCCACGGTGTGGATTATAACTCTTGTTATACTCTTCTCATTTCGATTAGATATACAGGAAGATATATTCAAATATATGTGCGTATGCAATTAACTCCTTATACACCCATGCATATGTATACACATATGTGTATGTGCATGCATGCGTGTGTATATTTGGGTGCTTGAATATATGCTTTTGTGTGTGTGTGTATACGTATAAGCGAGAAATTATGTGCAATGTAGTACGTCTGTTCGTTTCTACAGCGCGAGTGTGTGCGCGTGTGTGGTATGATGAATACTATAACGTTAATCTATTTCATATTGAATTCCTGCACACACGCGCAGGCACACACACATGAACTGAACATGAAATTTGCTTCATTTTATAGTTATATGCAAATCATTAGTGACAACCCCCGCCCTGCCTTTTTCCTTGCTGTTCTATCACTTTATGTTCAGATTTCAAACCATGTTTTGGCTAAATAATATAAGTAATACTTAAGCACCTTCATTAATCTCTCTCTCTCTCTCTCTCTCTCTCTCTCTATCTTCTCTCTCTCTAT
>NC_042998.1:191264675-191327175 GCF_006345805.1 Octopus sinensis | reverse complement strand
TTAGGACAGGTATAATTACCAACACAGGAACATTTATCATACATCAAAATGAAGCTGGTCCTCTGTGGTCCCTACTTCTCAACATAGTCACCGTTTCTCTCAATAGCCATGTTCCACCTTCGAATGAGAGCTGTAACCCTTCCCTGTAAAATTCTGTTGACTGTTCTTTGAGCCACTTCTTTACTACAGTTTTCACTTCCTCATCACTGGAATAACGTTTAGCTCTCAAACCCTCTTTCGTGGCGCCGAAGAGATGATAAGCTGAAGGTTCTAAATCTGGTGAGTGTGGAGGTAGTAAAGAAGTGGCTCAAAGAACAGTCGACAGAATTTTACGGGGCAGGAATACATGCTATCATTCGAAGGTGGAACATTCCTATTACAAGAAACGGTGACTATGTTGAGAAGTAGGGATGTGAACCACAGAGGAGCATCTTCATTTTGATGTATGATACATATTCCTGTGTTGGTAATTATACCTATCCTAAACAAAATGGCATTACTTTTTGACTCACTCCGTATTATCATTTGTAGAGGAGTCTGTATTGTTAGAAGTAACAGTATATAATTTGGCACTATATGATAATAACTGACTTACGGCGCTAAATTTTCTGGTAAAAATATAAATCTTACAAATTCCACCTTTCTTATTTCCTCGGGTTTTCGCTTTTGTAAGGAGTCAATTTAGAGCAATACTTTTAGAGGGAGGCCAACACGTATTCGAATTGCTTTTTATCACTATGTTCAAATCTCCCTAGAGTTAGATTAACCCTGACCGCTTTCTGATCGATAATATAAGTAACGGTTGCGTACTGAGTGACAATCGCATATATCACCTGCCCATGCTGCTGCTGTTCTTTAGTTTATCGGAATAATCGATATATCGAATAGAAATCCATACCTTGTTTTGTTAATCACTGTTTATTAACAACAGTCTTCAATGATAATGTAAATAACAAAGGCAATATTTATTTCCAGTGCGACAGAATCTGGTGTTCGATTCTAAACAAAGTAGAAAATTGTTGTAATCCTGCTCAATGGTGGTTTTATTTAAAAAAAAAAGACTTTAAAGACAAATTTCTTTTACTGACAGGAATGCGACTAATATGAAAATATAACAATGTATATTTATTTGTGTATGGAAGCTTTCGTAAGAACGCAGTGATGAAATTTGTGATTCATTATGTATAAGTAATGACAGGGTAACATCAGGAAAACGTCAGTAGCGGGTGCGTGGATATGTCTGCCGCAAACGTACATGTGACACTGACAACATGAGTTCACACGCACACAGACTCACTCATTCACATACATGTATACAAATATTTACATAAGCATATACACCTATATATATATATATATATATATATAATATATATATATATATCTCCCTCTCTCTCTCTCTCTCCATATATATATATATATATATATATATATATATATCTATATATATATATATATATATATATCTCCCTCTCTCTCTCTCTCTCCATATATATATATATATATATATATACAGAGAATTCCCCCCAAAAAACAAAAGACGAAGACAGGTGGTGTAGACAGCAAACAGATGTATTTGTATAATGGTTGGAGACGTGAAAAAGTCTTTAACGTTTCGAGCCTACGCTCTTCCACAGAAAGGAACACAAGAAGAAACAAGGAGAAATATATATATATATATAGGAGTGTATGTTTGTGTGGTCACTAGAAACACATGAATCTCGTAAGACTCGTTATAATTCACTTAATCTTGATATTTGTCTTCTGAGAATTCTCTACAGCTAAATGGAAAGTAGTGGGGGCTATGTTGAATGTGAAATACATAAACACAAATCTTGAATGTAAAGAACATATGTGCATTTTATATACATTTCTCTAAATATGTGTGTGTGCGTGCGCATGTAGAGGTGGAACTTCCTGTTGGATAAGATAAACTAAGAACTATATGTAAGAGTACATGTATGTATATATGTGTGTATTTATATATCTATGTATGTTTGTATGTGTATATATATATGTGTGTGTGTGTGTAATGAGTACAAGCATGGACGATATTCGTTTGTGAGATGTTCTTTCGTTTTCTATTTGAAAATTGAACTATATGAATGTTAAAAATGTACCCCTGCACACACCACACACATACATACACATGTACATACGTGCGTGTGTGTGTGCGCGCACGCGCGCGTGTGTGGAGAGAGAGAGAGAATGATTGACACTAAAGTTAAGTTTAAGATATAAATATAGCACACTCGTATTTTATTCCGAATTATTTGAATTTTAATTTCTCTGAATGGGGAATTATAAAATGTAAAATAAAAACATCACCGAAAATTATAAAACATAATCAAATAATGATGATGATTATGACGACGGTGTTGATAACAGTGGTGATGATGGTTGTAGTGTGGTTGTAATGAGGATGATGACGACGACGACCATGATGATGCTGACAATAATGATGATGTAATTGGCAGAATGTTACATTGTTCTAACTGTTTATGTTCTAAGATCACATACCTTTTAACAACTGACGACAATGAAATAGAATATCGGTTAAGTACTGATATCTAAATAATAGATTAACACTCTCCCCTACAAATTAATGTCCTTGGCCAAAATTTGAAACAAAGTCACAATTATTATTATTGTTATCAATCAGTTTTTTAGTGTTCATTATTGTTCAATGCAAACATCCTCTGTCTAATAACGTAACTCATTATTATTAGCAGTATTATTATTATTAAAAGATATTTTAACAATGTAAGCCTATTTTGACATATGATATTTTGTTATACCAGTTTAGTGCAAAAGCATTTAGAAGCTGAAATTTCTATCTCTGTGGATAACAATGATCTGTTAGTACGTGTTTAGATTCCATAGGTAATTTGTAACCAATTCAAGTATACAGCTGTATTTCACTAATAGACTCCAATCAAGTTAATCTGCCAGAAAATACTGTGTCTTCACTCAAATGTCAGCTGCTTTTCTAATCAAACTTCAGTGAAATCCGCACACGTGAACAACATACGTAGATCCGGTAATGGGCTTTCAAAGTGATTTTGCTGTCTCAATATCTGACGGAAGATTTTTCAACGTTAAAGTCTTTGCCAGATACGAAATTCTATTCATTTTGCTTAAAAGATTGCTGTGATCCGACACTTCCTATGGCAAGGATATGATATTACATTCAGCGATGAGTGATAACCTTACGTCTAGAACTGGAATTATATATTCAGTAACACATCTTTATTCCCCCAGTCACCACCCTCTAGCTATTTTTGTACTTGCTTAATTCTCCAGTAAGTTGAGTTCGAATTGCTTTCATGATAACGAAACGTGAAACTAAGCTGGCATATGTATTTATGCACACGCATACATAATACATATTTCATATAAAACGATCAAAAATATTGCACATCAAAAATATATATATAACAGAAAAGCTATTAAAATTTAATAATTTTGATTTCCAAAATTTTTCTCATGAAAACAGAAGAATTATATCGATTGCTTTGATCAAACTGAATACACAATGTTGCATCAGATAAAGGAAGAATTTGGATTTTTTGAAAGCTGTTTCTAAAGACAACAAATTGATAGGATCTTCATATCATATGGAACTGCAACTCCAACCACAGCTAAACAACGAATAATCGTTTATTGCTTTACTTTTATTTTATGCTAACTCCAAACTAACAATTTTTAAAGAAAGTTATAAACCATACTTCAGATTATTTGCCTTCACGAGAATTCACCAGACATTGGTTTTTCAGATTTTAAAGAAACCATTGTATGTATGCTTGTATATATTTATATATGTATGTATGTTTGTATGTATGTATGTCGGTAGGTATGAAGGTAGGTAGGTAGGTAGATAGCTAGGTATGTATGTATGTATGTATGTATGTATGTATGTCGGTAGGTATGTAGGTAGGTAGGTAGGTAGGTAGGTATGTATGTATGTATGTATGTATGTATGTCGGTAGGTATGAAGGTAGGTAGGTAGGTATGAAGGTAGGTAGGTAGGTAGGTAGCTAGGTAGGTATGTATGTATGTATGTATGTATGTCGGTAGGTATGAAGGTAGGTAGGTAGGTAGGTAGGTAGGTAGGTAGGTAGGTATGAAGGTAGGTAGGTAGGTAGGTAGGTAGGTAGGTAGGTAGCTAGCTAGGTAGCTAGGTAGGCAGGCAGACAGGCAGGCAAGCAGGCAGGCAGATTAAATTAGACTCACTACATTGTTTCAGTTTACAGTCTTTTCCAGACAGAATAATAAAAACGCGGCTTTATGCACACAACTGCTATTTAGTTGTATTCTGTAGACGTACTGGCAATAAATGTTTGAAATCTAATCACACAATTATCAAAATGTATCTCACCTAAACTCTTTACCGTCTTTATATGTTTTTACACACATTCTCTTCTAACTGGTATTTTTCAAAATTTCAAAAGATGTTGAATATCAGAATAAGAACAATAGAGAAGTTACGACCCTTCATATTGAAAAATTCAATCATTCCAGGTTGATCTTTCCTTTCACCACTCATGGCTCAATACAATAAATGCCTGTCAAATCAAATAGAGGGGTTAATATAATGGAGTGTATTTTCCCTATATTTATATTAGAAACTTTTAAAAGTACATCTCATTCCCAATCCTCTTTGTTTTTATACATATAAGACGTCAACGTCTGTATGATGCTTTCTCTCCACTTACAAATTATCCGAAGAGAAAAGCCTCAGTGTGGTGTCACCACATTCTAGAAATAGCAATGCAAACACCTGTGGTCATCAATAACTAATAGCACATTGGATCTCTATCTTACTCTCTCCCTCTCTCTCTCTCTCTCTCTTTCTCTCTCTCCCTGTACACACACACACACATATATATATATATATATATATATATATATACATGTGTGTGTGTGTGTGTGTGTAAATATATACTCATATATAAGTATATATATATATATGCATATATACTATATGCAATAAAATGCAGACGTCTAGCTGGATGGATTCGCCGAACTTTCAGAAGAGCACACATAACCATGATGATCCTTTCACAGACATATGTCCTCAGCCGCTTAAAATTACTCCTCCCAACTATGGTCACCACAATGTGTAAAATTAACGGCGCAACTCGAAGAAATCTTGCAAGGCTACACAGAGAAGATCGTCTCAATGGAATCTGTCAACTTTTGGGAAAAGCTGAAGATTTTAAGACTTTACTCGCAAACAAAGGCAGAAAGGAAAGCAGTAATATACATCTGGAAAATCCTGCAAGCACTTTGGCATTGAAAGTTACACACACAACAAAAAGGGGCTCCACGGCAGAGTGCGAAAGATCCCAACATCACCGTCGAGGTACAAACTAGCTAATGCAACGGCATGGATTTCAGGGACCTACAATTCTCCAATATCCATCCCCAAACCCTAAGAGATCTGCATGGAGTGGACGTAGGTGTCTTCAAAAGAAAACTTGGTCTTCTCCTGTCAAAGATTTTCGATAAACCTACCTGACGACAGGAAACTCAGGTGTGGGTAGCAGCATCAAATTCCCTCAATCATCACATATAAGAGGTTTCAAATAGGGAAGGTGTATCAAAGGTAAAGGCGATGTCCCAGTATGGGCGAAGCTCTCGAGTTGAAACTAGTTAAAGAGTGTGTATATATACATGTGTGTGTGTGTGTGTGTGTGTGTGTATTCTTTTATTATTTTACCCGTTTCAGCTATGCGGCTTCGGTATTGCTGTAGCAGCACAGTGATCTTGTTGTTTGCCATATCATTCCATTGAGGTTGATTTCATATCACCACTATTGCATACGCTTTCCCCATTGGTTGTAGGTCCATTTGATGTATTAGGGAGTTTGACACTACTGCCCACATTTGTACCTGATGCCGGACCGTTGATTCATCTGGCATTGTGGAACGGAGAATCTCCAGTTCCTTTTTGAAGATATCCACGTCCACATTATGTAGGTTTCTCACTTTGTTAGCAGGGCATTAAAGATTTGTGGGCCTTTGAACCCTTAGGTATTGCATTATCAGTTCCTAACTTTAAATGGCATGGACGGTACCTTCGATACAATACAGAGGCGTCCATTTCAGGATTTGTTTAACACTAAATGCCGAAATTAGGTTTTAGTACTTCCAGAATTTTCCCTTGTAGATTAAATATCATTCGCGTATTCGTATCAGGAGGTACAGTTGTAGTTTGTTTTTCAGCCTTTCCCTGTAGTCCATCTGCTGTATTATCACAATCATTTTAGAGTTGGGCCACTTGAAGCTCCGCTGTTTGTCTGGCGCTATGTGGCGCTATGAGAGCAGTAGTACTAGCCGCTAACAAAAGAGATCCTTCACAGGGTCAACATGAATGCTTAATCTCTTGTCTTGAAGGACCTTAGTATCAGACATGCTAGATATTTGTTCTTTGCTGCCATCTTGGTAATGTGCGTATGAAATGAGGCATCATTACACATACTGGTTCCCAAATCTCTCTCTATCAGTGACTCTGGGATTGTAGTGCATTTGGGGGTTGATACCACAGTGCTTGAAATATTCCAGCATTAAACTGCATGTTGCTTGTTTTCTCCAGCCCACGTTTATATAACTGTAAAGCAACCTAAATGCAAATGGCTTGATGAAAATAATATGCGTTTAATACTCAGCAGTTTCGAGCATTCTACTATCAGCCGACACACAGACTACAATCGGAAATACAAAGGATTGGGAGGTAGTACAATCCTAGAGTCAGAATTGGTGCGTGACTTGGGAATCTACATGAGTAAAGTTTGCACGTTCAATGTGCATATTACCAAAATTGCAACACTGTGCAGGCGAGTAGCTGGAACGATTCTCAGATCATTCAGAACCAAGAAAAAAGATACCATGCGATTTCCAGGAAGAACTTTCATTTTCAGTTGTCTGCATTACTTCTCCCAATTGAGTTTACGTTTCAGCTTTCGGAAGATTTACAACGATTCTTTTTTTTTAAAACACTCTGAATAACTTCTAAAGCAACCTTAAATGGCAAATCATCTCGCCTTTTGATATATACTCCGTCCCCTGCTGAATAACATAGCTTTGGAGTTGTGCAGGAAATGGTTGAAAATGAAAATCAAAGAAAGACGTCACTACATATCTATTTAACTGTTATGTCTTGGTGTCCTATAATCTTTACTCGTTATACGAATGTAGTTCTTTGTAGAGTTGCCTTAGATTCTGTTCACCCTCCCTTATGTTTTCAGTTAATGTTTTGTTCATATTTTGTGTTGTATGTACACAGCTGGAAATTCTTGATCGTGGATTACATAACGTTAACCTTCAAGTACTTATCAGTGGTCTATACCAGGATTCGGTTTCTTCCAAGGGGCATTGTTTTTCGCTCGAAATAACCAAGTGCGACCTTCTCTCAAAAGTGGTCTTTTTTATATTTTGTTCTTGTATTAAGAAGGATTTGCCAATTTTCTGTGGAAAGAGATTATATCAGTTTTTATTTCATGTTTCTTTTCCATTTTATTTGTTATACTAATAGCCTTTTTATTTGCGTGTATATGTTTCATATATATTTAAGTGTGTCTGCTTAAGTGTTGTGTAAAAGTGTTTATCTATGTATGTGTAAGTATGTGTTCGTATGTATTTGCTCGTGTGAATACTTAGAGTTTCGCACGGATTCGTGTATGTATCCTGAAAGACATTTCCGGATTTATTATCTGGTGACTTTTGTTCCTAGGTTTTGTAATATTAAACACTTTTCGAAAGAGTTCATTGAATGTAATGATAGTTAGATAGGCTATTTCTCTATTAGTTATTCATGAGTCAGTCTCTGCCAAACAGAATCTCCTGTGGTCTGTACTCACAGAAACATGATATGATTTTCTATTGAATGAAGTTTCATTATCAGATTACTATTATTATTAATAAGGCTAAAAAGGCTAATGCATTAACAGAGTGGCAGAGAGTTGAGCTGACTTTCATGCGGTGTTTAATTGCACATTTTAACGTTTTGATTTCGAATCATACTGGAATTGTTTTAGATTTCATCATCTTGGTATTGATAAAATAAAACTTTAGTACTGTGATCGATTTGTAGACTCGTAGACTTTTTCTTATATTAGAAACCATTACTAATAAGGCTAAACAATACATCTGAATTATTGCAGGGACAGAATGTTTAACTGGATACCATGGTCCTTATATTTACGTTCCCTTACATTCTGGTCAACTGACTGCATCATTCATATTTCTGGTTCTGATAAAATAAAACACTCAGCTTTGTAGTTTACATGGCTTGGTTCAATCCTTTATTCTTCTCCCTATAAATTTGCATGTATGTCAGACACAATAATTAAGAAGGTAAAACAAAGCAGTGGAATTGCAGATTCGGTAGAGCGCAGAGTCAACTCTTTACGATATTTAGTTTCAATTCTCTTTGATCTGAGTACAAATTTCTTTGAGGTCAATTTACCTTTCATCTTTACAGACTATGAAATAAGTATAACGATTGATTGTGCAGACTACATCTCTTAGCCATAAACTTGTGATCTTGTGGCATTGTTATTGCAGATGAGTAACCATCTACAAGAACTGAACACATTTAAACCAACGAGTGACTGAGCTGCTAGAAATAAAAGCCAAATATCACCCTGTTATAATAAAAAGAAAAGTGCCTGATGTGGTCTTGGATATACTTTATCATGAATAAAGACAGATGATTCATGGCAGAAATAACCTCGTCCATACATCAGTTCAGTCAGTGCTGATCTGGGACAAAAGAAGAACTATATTAAACACCTTCTAGTGATGCTTGCAGTTTGAGGTTTGATTACTAGTTGGAGATATTCAATTTCACGTTCGTACTTAATAACTCTAAGGAATCACATGAGTTAAATTCTCTGAAAATCTGATGCTCACAGAATGATTATCAGATTTCCATAAACTCTGTAGAATGAAATGCTCTGACAAGAAACAAACAAAAAACAATCACATTTAATAACTCACTGCATGATCAAGAGAACATATTTTAGATGTAATTGTGGATGCATGGTATATTTAGACCAATTATCTCTAGACTGTACCTCATCGTTCGACATAGATAGTGTCTAGTGCAGTCTACTCCTTCAGCTCCGACCATAGACTTGGCTAAAAATGGAATCTGTAATTCCAGAGAAGCGGCAACTGTGGTGATGGCAAAAGAAAAAAAGATCGCGATTTGAGGGCTGGTGAAATGCTGTATGTATTGATAAAACAACGAATGTAGGAATGTATCTTCATTGAACAAATAGGACATGCGATTAAGAAGTAAATGTACTTTTCGAAAGGAAAAATTTTAAAAAATGTTTCGGACTTTATCGAGCATCATTGGATAAAAAAAGAAACGCATAACCCAATCCACAATAATTCTGGACCAGTTTTACTGTTTTATCTTTGTTACACTCAGAATAAATCTTATAACCGACTGTCAATGTCTATTATTATTTATCGTGTGAGATAAACCTGTGAAATAAGAGTCGTCTGTAAAATCAATATTTTATTTTTGCTCTCCAATGGTAGTTTACTCCAGATTATGTTTTTTTTTTAGCTTAGACTTTAATTCGTTTTTAATATAGAGCGATGTGCGAGCAGGGATGATACCGCGCCAGACTAAATACTTCGTATTAAATATTTACATATATTTACAGTCTGAGTTCAAATCTCGGCAAAGCTAACTTTTTCTTTCATCCTTTTGAGATCGATAAACTATTATCAGGCATATATTAAGGTCGAATGAATTAACTATATTCCGCTTCTACGAATTTATGGCCTTCTGCCAAGGTGAAAAATCGATATTAGTGAAGGTATATGCAGTGTCAAAATCGTACGTTATCGCCTTGTTGCAGTACTTAGTTTCCTCTCTTCTAACGTTATGAGTTCAAATTCCACTATGGTCTTACTTGTTTCTTAACCTTCGACAAAAAAGTATTATTATCAAAGCCGTCCCAAACGTGACTGTTAACCTTTCTTTAGAATTCAGTACATTCCTGATATATTATTCAACCTGTCTTCGGTTTTTATTACTATTATAATTAAGACGTTGAGCTGACTGAATTGTAAAGGGCATTGGAAGAAATGTCTCACGTCATTTTTTTCGGCTCAGTCCATTCTGAGTTCAAATATCGTCTAGGTAACTTTGAGGAATTACGCTTTCGGCATCAATAAAAGAAATACCAATCAACTTTTTGGTGTATTCGAGTAACCCACTTCCCTTCATATTGTTTGCCTTGAGTCAAAATTTGAAATCATGTATATGTACAAGGTAGAATTTAAGAGCGGTTTTACTGCTAATTCTTGTAACTTGAGTTCTTTTGCTGACTTAAACGATGATTAATAGTACAAAAGGTTTTCCACCTTAAAGTATTCCTCTATTAATTAAAAACGTGCACTCGTAACAAGTAAGATATAGACATGTACGCCACAGATTCAATATAACCAAATGGAGGCAAATTTGAACAGAAGAGACCAAACTGAATAAATAAACGGATCTTTTCCATTTCATGGACAGCTCGATTAATTAATTTTATTTAACTAAACGTTTTGAAACTTCGTATACTAGTAAAATGTGTCACATAGAACATATTTTACTCTTAGCGTTGTTGAGAAAAGTTTCTATTTACGAAATTATTTCGTGTTAAAGTTGTCGTATTTGGGTAATTTCAACCAATCAATGAATAAAATTACTGCCATTGTTTGTCAACAACAACTATCGGCAACTGTCACTGTTACTTATGACATCGTTCGTGCGTTTGTACTGGTTTTAGCTTTAGGGTTTTAGGGTTAGGGTTAGTGTTTTAAGGTTAGGGTTAGGGGTTTATGGTTAGGGTTAGAGTTGGGGTTTCAGGGTTAGGGTTACGGAAAAAGTGAAAATCGAAGAAATTGGAGAGGTGGGGGGGGGGTCAAAATTCAAACTTTCGGTTTTTGGTAATTTTCGGAATCTCCGTAACCGAAAAGCTGGGGGGGGGGGGGGGGTTGCAAAAACTTTTTTTAAAACAATAATTTGCCAGAAAATGGGGGTGGAAGTCTTTCCGAAAATAGTAGCCGAAAAACAGGGAAAAAAACCCTAAAAGCAGTAGAAATGCACGAACGATTACGGTGGTGTCATGAAGTAAACGTGCTTCAGATACAGTTGTTTATTCATATGAATGTAACTGAGATGAAATATGCCATAAATATCAGTGACAAACGAAATATACACCGCCGGGATGAGACAACCAACGGCAGTAACTTTATTCAGCTCAATAGACGTCGTTGATTGGTTGAAATTGCCCAAATACGACAAATTTAACATGAAATAACTTCGAAAATACAAACTTTTCTCAACAACGCTAAGAGTAAAAGATATTCTATATGACACATTCTACCAGTATCCGAAGTTTGAAAATGTTTAGCTTAAAAAAATTAATTAATCGACCTGCCGATCAAAAGGAAAACATCCAAATAAACAAAAATATAAACCTTTGAATTTAAATACATCCAATGTTAAACTCTAACTGTTAAGCTGCGTGACTGAATTAAATAAGTATTAAAATAAGTAACAGCAGTCCACTGCGGTCTGTTAAAATTACTCTAGAACTTTTCAAATAAATTTTATCCATTAATGTACTAGATTCATCACAAGGACATTCTAATTACCCTATAGTGTTTGGGTACATCGCTAAAAATGTCCTGAGTCGAAATTCCTTTGGGGGTAAACTTTTATCCTACTATTCGAGGTCGTTAGAATAAAATACAAAACATTTACTGTGAATCGATTATGACTTTCCGCGAAAAATCTGTGGCCTCGTGTTCATGTTATAAATCAATAATAATATCAGCAATTGTTACTTGTTATGAATCAGTAAATATTCGTTGTTTATATAAGCACAAGGTTACTAATTTTTTATGTGTTTGTGTAGGGGGAGATGGATCAATCGATTATATCGACGATTGGTACTGTATATAAAAAGGTAATAACTTAATATTGAGTGTTATCCGTTAGTACGTCTTGCCTATATGCTAATATACACATATACACAGACATATGTATGTACACACATGCATATATGTGCACACACATACACATGTATATGTATGTATATATATATATATATATATATATATATATATATATATATATATACTACATATGTGGGAAATTCTATCTGTGGGTGTGTTTGTGGAGTTGATAGCTAACTCCTACATCGTTTTATCGATTTTGATGAAACTTGATACGTGAGTAGAACTCATGTCTGGAAACCTCATGACATACTCAGATTGTTGAAAAATCGATAATAGAGCCCCTGGAAGGGATCCTTATATATAACCAAGGGAAATAATCCATTCATTCTCCTAAATTATTTAGTAAAAATGAGATTGAGTGCGCTTATTTGTTAGTACTTGAACTGTTAAAGATATTTTCGCTATTTATCCAGTATAACGCTTATAAAAGTAAATAGTATTTTCCTTAACAATAGATCCACTTATTTCGGTTAGTGACGTTTTCATGGATATACTATTACTAGCACCCCTTAGGGTAATAATATTCTCTGGTAACGCACAAAACCCCTTTTCAGAGTTATTTACTTTGAATTGGTACTATATATTATCTGATTAGCCTGTATATATATATATATATATATATATATATATATATATATATATATTATATATATATATATGCATATATATTTGCTATTTCTAGTTTCCCTAGAGCACAGACAGACTTTAATGCTTGTGTGTCCCCAGGAAAGACGAAAATCATAGCATGTTATATGAAAATTAATAAACGTACACTATTCATACTCTATGGATAACATTGAATTCCTTCTTTTGCGGATGACCTAACCGTAATTTAAATGTATATATCTGCATGCGTGTGTATGATTATGTGTATGTGCGTCTATACAGACTCATCTTACACATATACGTATATGTACTGCTCATTAAATGGGTTCAAAAGAAATAGCACGGGATAGGAAAAGTTTGAAAAATAAGGTATTAGATTAACAGAAGAATGGTAGTGCATAAGGGCAGGACTTAATGTTCTGGGAGGAACCAAGGAGGATGTCACAAAGACAAGGAAATGTCAACAACTGCTAGCTTGTACACGCCGAAGTTCAGCTTCCTTGAGTGGGGAAACAGCAACCCTACGGTCGGCCCTACATACGGGTGAGCAAGAAAGAAAAATGGCAAGTGAAAATATAACGGGTAAAGGGGTAGACATTTCATCAAGCATGTGATGAAGTTAAGATGGGAGGAAGGGATGTGTGTCTAGTTGCAGGTCTGTTTCTAGAGTGCCATTGGTTAGAGGTATGTGTCGTGAGTTCGTATGTGTTTAATAGTTGGTGGGCTATTTGAAATTACGTATATGAAGAGGTGAGAGTCTGTGTTTAATGTGAAGGGATAAGGCAATGATGAAGTAGACGTGATGGTAAAAGCAAATTGAAGTCTTATTGATGTGCAAACAAGTATAAAAGAAAATTAATTATGGACATGAACACGTTTTCGACAAAGAGAGAAACCTTAGTTTTAAACAAAACATCTGCACCTATATTCGTATGTATGTTATGTATAACCAAACATAAATACATTTTGGCCTTAACTAAAAAAAAAGCACTGAATATGTATATGTCGATCATAAAATATCTTTATGTGATACATACTTACATATATGCATACATAGATTCAAAATACAGTCATAAATACATACATACATATATACATACTCTCGCATACACACACACACAGACACTTACATAGTGAATGAGCTAAGTAATTACTAGGATTTAGGACTTTGTATGTCAAAATATATTAAACTCGTTTTGATACAGGGAGCAATGACGAGCCATCTGATATTTCTCGGACGACGTGTTTATCACTTGCTGGATGACAGCATCAATGATTACCGCAATTTCTTCTCAATCTTTGTACTGTAAACCTATGAGGTTATATAGATATAAATATATTAGAGTTTATCTAATGATCCTACACTGACACCACAGTTTTTGTCAAACTATTGATCATGTTTGTTTTATAAAGATCTTGTATGCATATGAAAAAAATATATATAAATATATAGCGACAAACAAACCATGCGATGAAACAAGACTTCTAATGTAATGAGTAAATATTTGTTCACGAGAAACGTTTCTGACCATTAGATAATACAGTTACAGCTACCTTTTGACATTTCACATTGTGCAGACTACTCGATTCTTTGCAATACAACTGTCATTTTATACACAAAACTGGCATTTGATATAGAAAACCAATAGTAGAACGTAATTTGTATTAATCACATCAGTAATAATATTGGTGACTGAGAGATAAGAATTATATCATGTATTTTATAACAAAACATGTTACAATGTTAATTGAATAGAGCATAACAATAATCACAAGCAACGTTTATATTATATACGATTAACGGATATATGTTTACTTGAAAAGTACATATTTCTTTAAGAAACAACAGGACGTAGATAATAATAATAATAATAATAATAATAATAATAATAATAATAATAATAATAATAATAATAATAATAAGAAGAAGAAGAAGAAGAAGAAGAAGAAGAAGAAGAAGAAGAAGAATAACAACAACAACAACAGGAGCAACTACAATAATCCTTTCTACTATAGTTACAAGACATGAAATTTCATAGGAAGGAGTGAATCGATTACTTGGACCCCAGTGAACAACTGGTATTATTTTAAAGACCCCCCCCCCCACAAAAAAAAAGAATGAAAGGTGAAGTCCACTTAGGCGGAATTTGACCTCAGTTCTGTCAGATTGCCACCTTTGTTATAATAACAATTATTATTATAATGGCACACAGAAAAACTAAAAGCTAATAAAATCTACGAACCCAAAAGCAAATTTAAACAAATCATATTGTCAGTGATGCAGTCTTGACCCCAGTAAGTGTACTTACTAATGTTTTTCCGGTTTATGTGGACACAATATAGCACACAGCAATTAAAAACGTGCACTCGTAACAAGTAAGACACGGTCATATAAGCCACAGATTCAGTATTAAAAGACTCCGCCGGTTACGACGACGAGGGTCCCAGCTGATACGATCAACGGAACAGCTTGCTCGTGAAATTGACGTGCAAATGGCTGAGCATTCCAGACACGTGTACCCTTAACGTAGTTCTCGGGGATAATCAGCGTGACACAGAGAGTGACAAGGCTGACCCTTTGAAATACAAGTACAACTCATTTTTGCCAGCTGAGTGGACTGGAGCAACGTGAAATAAAGTGTCTTGCTCAAGGACACAACGCGTCGCCGGGAATCGAACTCACAACCTTACGATCATGAGCCGAATGCCCTAACCACTAAGCCACGCGCCCTCACCACAGATTTAGTATAACCAGTTGGAGGCAAATTTGAACTGAAGAGACCAGACAATAAATAAACAAATAAATAAACCTTAGAAAATCCATCTCCTGATTGATGTATATAAGATGAATACTAATTACAAAAATAAGGAGGGGTCTGATACAAACAGATTACAATAAATGAACCATAGTAGGTCTAAAGAGCTACTTGAAGCAGCTGTGATCGTCCATCATCAGACAATAAGAGCCATGTCTGTAGATGGCTGAAGAGACCGAATTTTAGGACATATGAGGACAACGATTTCATAAAAAAGATTATGACAATGTAAGCACAACGGGTCTATAGAAATACTCAAACGCATGTGTATCTAAGACTCATTAGTGTACTACAGCCAAATGACCTTTAAACCAAGATCTTTAAAGCAAAGAAAGCTAATGTAAAAATTAATAAATCAATATTGTATTTACACGCAAAAAAATGCGCTATTGGTTCTTTCGTTTGTTTCAGAAATTAGAGCTAAGGTCATACTGGAGCACGTATGGAAAAGGAAGAATTCAAAGCATATATTGAATATAGAAGCAAGACGACATACTTGATGCAATGTAAAGAAATCCAGTGATAAAGTTCAACATTTGCATTTCAAGTTGTTACTATTGTTTTTTTTTAACCTACCTGATAATCAAAGGTGTTCCAATCATGACCATCTAGTTTTAGTCTCAGGCGTTTCGTATCTAAGACTAAATTATAAATGTTGATTCTGATTTGAATGATATTAGGCTGTTGATACTCGTACGTTGATCGACAACGTAGAGTCTATCTTGTGTGCTTCTATGTATATACTCTTTTACTCTTTTACTTGTTTCAGTCATTTTGACTGCGGCCATGCTGGAGCACCGCCTTTACTCGAGCAACTCGACCCCGGGACTTATTCTTTTGTAAGCTCAGTACTTATTCTATCGGTCTCTTTTGCTGAACCGCTAAGTAACGGGGACATAAACACACCAGCATCGGTTGTCAAGCAATGCTAGGGGAACAAACACAGACACACAAACACACACACGCATATATATATATATATATATATACATATATACGACGGGCTTCTTTCAGTTTCCGTCTACCAAATCCACTCACAAGGTTTTGGTCGGCCCGGGGCTATAGTAAAAGACACTTGCCCAAGATGCCACGCAGTGGGACTGAACCCGGAACCATGTGGTTGGTTAGCAAGCGACTTACCACACAGCCACTCCTGCTGTATATATCAAGTTTTGAAGTATTAGAAAAGTCTTTAGCAGAAACTAAAACAACCAAATGAATAGTGAAGGAAATCGAACTGGCACCAGTGAAAATTTCAGATGACATAAGCACTTGTGATGAATGAATGTAGTCAGAATAGAGAGAAATCTCTGCTGGAAGTTTCCTTTCATCACAATAGCAGGCGTTTCTCATTTCAAAAGCAGTTTTATTATTTGCTGTAACGGGGGAAAATGTTAGAAGTGATGTTTTAGGAAATATAGATTTTCTTTGATCTCTACTTCCTATAATAGTAACACTTTCAGTGTCTTTGATTTGTCATAACATATATGACAGATAGTAATTATTATTAGATTGATAAGTTGTTACAATTTGTTTTAAGTGGGAAGGTTTAAATTATTAAACATCACATACATCTGACAGACAAATCAAAAATAGCTCTCGTTTAATATGTTTCTGAATTATAAATAAGGCAGAAGACTTTGTAAAAATATCTTTAACTCTCTAAAGTTATATCTGTAAAATTATCGAATAATTAATGAATAGATATAGGCCTTAATTGCATAGTGAATATGTATAGAGACTGATGGAAATTAGCTGAGACATCGCACACAATTAGGCAGATATATGAGAGACGAAACAACTAAGTCACAGCCATCATACTTAATGAGACGATATAACTAATTAATAATACTTATACGGTAAGAATTTTCGTTCGGATGACACTTCTTCAACGAAGCAGGCCTTCGTCATGCCTTCCCTTAAACATAATGGATAATATTAAGGGTTTATAAATTATAGGTATATTAATAAAGATTATTTTATTGCTTTTTTAAATTGGGAATTAAAATGGGATTTACGTTTGTGATTTATAATAATTTTTAGGTTTATGAGATTGAAACTTTTGGGAGTTACACGTAAACATCGTTGTGCATTAATGTATGGATTTGTATGCAGAACAAAGCTTCGCTTCTCTGGTGACTTGTTACAGGAAACAAAATAAGATAAAATAAAAATACTAGAGTTGCCATCGGTACGTGACAAATTCAGATTGAAAAATAATAGACTTAGGACTAATAACCATTATGCCTAATTACCACATAAGTAAAATTAAGTAATTAATTAGAATTTTTTCCTCATTTATATTATTCATAGCGGCTAGAGTTTCATTATGTAATATTTTACTTAGCATGACTTTCCAGACGACTGTTTTCAGCAAGATTATATTATATAAGTGTGCAAGGATGAAGTTAAACTTCAACGATATTGTATATGTTCCATCTTTTCAAATGTGAAGTATAGAATAACGTTCAGGTTCTCGCGAATATATCTTATAATTACAAAATTTTAAGACATTTATATCATATTGTACAAGTCTACTAATGTAAATCTCACGTTTTGAAATTCATATGCAAAACAATGTAGTACACTCATACATACACAGAGGTACAAATACACGCACACATATATGCATAGATGCATGCACTCAAACACGCATATTTGTACATATTTGTACATATTTGTGTGTGTGTGCATGGATGTATATGTATATATGTATATGTATATATGTATATAAAGTATAATAAATAACACAATGGATATATGTATTTAATTTTTAACATTTTATTTCACATGACTGGATTTTAGTCTTAATATTATTCACGCTAATTTTCAGATATTAGACGTTCATGATTCTAAGCCGTATTCTCTAACTTTAAAAAGTGCGAGGCACAATTAACGCGCGATTAAACCTTTACAAGTATACAGCTGGCACTTAATTTTGTCAAGCGTACAAGGACGACCACTGAAGTTTACCTCCATATTAGTTACCCAATATTATGTGAACTCAGAGCCCTTCAATATTAATGCTACAAAAATCAGGATATATATATATATATATATATATATATATATTATATATATATATATTATATATATATATATTTATAGAAGGAGCTTCTACAGGACTAGAACTGTTTCATTCAAAGATGATTTCATTTGAATGAAACAGTTTTAGTCCTGTAGAAGATCCTTCTATAAAATAAATTAATTTACTCTGCTATGTATTGAGTACCTTATTTACTGTGGTTAACCCCGACTCAACCCGGGACCTACATATATATATATACATATATATATATATATATATACATATATCCTGATTTTTGTCGCATTAACATATATATATATATATATATATATATATATATATGTATATGTATATACACAGAGTTATATATGTGTGTATGTATATATATATTTATATTTCCCTCTATATATATGCATATATGTGTATATATACATGTGTGTGGGTGCATGTGTGTGCATATGCCTTTGTGTATGCATGTACGTATATGTATGTAAATGAACAAAATATTCTTTTGATCTATTCTATTATTAATCGTGAATCATGAATTCTTTAAGTATCGTCAATAAAGATAATGGACTTTTGACTTTGGATTATTAGTTACGGGCGAGTGAATGGACACAGATCGTGAGAGTCTCCACTGTTCAGTAATAGCGCGATTCTCAATGGGTAAAGTGAGAGTACTCTAGATAGTGGGTTTGCTTTTGTTCCTTTAAGCATATTCCATCTTATCAAATACATTTACGATTGAATAGTCTAACACAAGACACAGCATCACATATTGGGAATAGCTTCTGGTGATGCTAAAGGTTCCTATATTACTCATCATAAAACTGCTCATACATATGCAAAAATCGACTTGTGTAACAATATCAGATATATATATATATATATATATATATATATTATATATATATATATATATATATGAATTTTTTGCGTATATACACACGCTGACATAGAACCAACGTTGAATCCTTTATTCGCAATATTACCGAATCTGGAACTTAACTATGGTCTGTCTATAGCACTTATTCAGCATTAGCTGACACCTTTGGGTCTCAATGACACCATTATCTCCTATATATATATATATGTATGTATGAATGTATTTGTATATATATGTATGTATGTACGTATGTACGTATGTACGTATGTATGTATGTATATATATACACACACACACACACACACACACATATATATATATATATATATATATATATATATATACATATATAGGTATGTATATATACATATATATATTTATATATAGCATTCTATTTATCAATCTAACTTTATATATACACACACACACACACACATATATATATATGTTAATAGTTGAAATATTGCATGGTATACACATTGCAGTTTGCCGGCAAAGCACGTTCAGTGGTTTGAGACGGTGCTAAAGATTCCTGTAGTATTGCGCATCACAAAATTGCTCGTAGATATAAAAAGAAACGATATTTGGCTCCTAATTCTGGTACGTTGATCGACAACGTAGAGGATATCTTGCCTGGTTCTATGTATGCATCAAATTTTGAAATATTAGAGAAGATTTTAGCAGGACTGGCATCAGTGAAGATGTCAGATGTCATAAGCATCGGATGAATAAATGTAGTCAGAATAGAAAGAAATCTCTGCTGGACGGTTAGCAGGCGTTTGCCATTTCGATATTAGATGAGTCGAAACAACTGTAGTGATGGGCGCGTGGCTTAGTGGTTAGGGCATTCGGCTCATGATCGTAAGGTTGTGAGTTCGATTCCCGGCGACGCGTTGTGTCCTTGAGCAAGACACTTTATTTCACGTTGCTCCAGTCCACTCAGCTGGCAAAAATGAGTTGTACTTGTATTTCAAAGGGTCAGCCTTGTCACTCTCTGTGTCACGCTGATTATCCCCGAGAACTACGTTAAGGGTACACGTGTCTGTGGAATGCTCAGCCATTTGCACGTTAATTTCACGAGCAAGCTGTTCCGTTGATCGTATCAGCTGGGACCCTCGTCGTCGTAACCGGCGGAGTCTTTTTTTTTAAGTGATGAATAAACATTCTTATATCTTCCATCTTCCAGTACTCCAGGTTATCAGACAGCGCAATAATTAAATTTAACGTGATTAATCCATGAAATACTAGTGTGGAATGTATGATAGAAATCAATTAAAATCCAAGATATGTCAGTGGGTAATAAGATTTATTTCCGTATGGTTAAAGCCATTTCATAATTCACTTGCAGCTACTGAGAGCGTACCATGGAACGGCTGTAACCATACGTTGGACATTCGATTCTCGGCGGCGTCTTCTGTCTTACAGTAAGACATTTTATTTCACGTTGCTCTAGTCCCCTGGCAAAAAATTAGTAGAACCTTTATTTCAACAGGCCAGCGTTGTCACATTCTGTGTCACGCTAATTATCCCTGGAAAATATGTTAAAGGTACGTGGTGTCTGTGGAGTACTCCACCACATGTAAGTTAATTTCAAGAGGCGGCTATCTTGTCGATGGGATCAACTGAAATACGCTTTGTCGCAACCAACAAAGTACCAGTTATATTAAAATCTTATTTCCTTCTGGAAGAATGAGCTCTGAGATTGTGACCTTTAGAAGCCCTCGAAAGTAAAGGAAAGCTGGAGGAACACAGGAAGCTACGTTTGTAGTAACTTTACCATTACAGAAGCCGCCCTGCTGATTTTTTAAGAAAGGGAGAGTGTTTTTAGAATTGATCGCCTTCATCACCTTCAGGTTAGAGGAGTAGGCCTTGTTTGGACTTCGATACACTATAGCGTATTATCAAGTACTTATAAACCAAGATATAAAGTGAGAGGCGAGAAAGGGATTGAAAATTGGGTAAGAATAGTGGCTTGTGCTGGGGTACAGTGTGATATCGTAGGAGCATTCTCAGTTAGTTTGAGTGGTTCGAAGTGACCGATCAAGGCAGTTTCACACTGGTGTGTATGCATATGAGCGCACGGTAGTGAATATGAATGGATCTAAGATGATACAAATAAATATGCATATGTATGGATATATATATATATATAATATATATATATATACTTACATACATATATATATATATACATATATATATATATATATATATATATATATTATATATATATATATATATATATATGATATATATATATAATATATATATACATATATATATATATATACTTACATACATATATATATATATATATATACACACACACACACACACACAAACACATATATATATATATATGAATAGATGTATATTATTGTGTTTATTTATGTTTAAGTATGTATGTATATATGTACGTATGTATGACTCACATATATATATATATATATAGATATTGATGTTATATGTATGGTTCAAAATATGGTGCAAAACTCAATAACTTTCTTATAAAAAAACAACAAAGCAAACTCGTAGAAATTTGGATGTTCTCGTTTATCATTAAGAATCTGATAGTCTGTTCTTTGCTGCATTTTCCTACACCAGACATTTTCAACTCAAATATAATCATTTACAGAAATACTCAACCTTGAAAAATAAAAACATAATAATATAAAATACAAACGTTCTTATATTCAATCTTCGCTGTATTTTCATTCACGAAAGCACTATTCTTGAATCTATTGTTCGCAGGTGAATTATAGATAACAAATAAAAAATGAATTTGCTGTAAATTAGGAGAGGGTTCTGGAGAATATAATGAAAGCGGAAGATTAAAGATAGTAAATCACATTGGAATAATTTCTCTTTGAAAATGGTCGCAGTTTACGCAGTATTCCCTTCAAAATTCTCATTTTCTACTGAACATTTGTTGTTTTCTGGAACATTTCCAACCTAATTATTTGAACGGTGCCTCATCCTGGAAATATCGAGGAGGACAAAAAAATTTAATAAATAGGATACCAGTTAAGAATAATTGATCACATTTAGGTATAAGAATTAGAGATGTTAAGTAGAAAAATTATCTGAAAATTTAGTGGGATTTGGCAGCTTCTGGAGAAAATCTGCGTAGGATTTCTTTTCAGAAGCTTGAAAATTGCCCAAATTTTTCTAATTCTCCTCAGTTTTTTAGATTGTATATTATTTCTTATTTCACTTCTGTTTGAGTTACTTTCTTTTCTTTTACATTCAGAGTCATTTATTGCTTATTATTATTAATAAATTTCTTATCTTTTTTCCTTTTGAGTACTTCAACTAGAAAAAATTCTTAAGTAGGTTCTATATATAAAGCATACATTGTCTTAACAAGTATACGTTTAAATACAGGCACACAGACACACACACAAACATATATTCACACATACATACATGCATACACACACAAGCACATAGGCAATATACATATATATGTGTGTATGTAAGTATGTATGTATGTATTTATATATCAAGATGAGAAAGAAATAACCAAAAGATTATATATATACACACACATACATACATGCGTACATAAATATACATATGTATGTATGCATGTACGTATGTATGTATGTATGTATGTATGTATGTATGTATGTATGTATGTATGTATGTATGTATGTATGTGTGTATGTGCGTATGTATGTATGTGGGGGCATCTGTGAGACAGACAGGGAGAGAGAAAAAGTGGAAGACATAATTTATTACTATTCTGTACACTTGCCAATAATATTAATTTAGTGCTATGTGATTGTCTAACTTCTTCCATGGCTGAATGGACGATACCCATAATCAGATGAGTAAATTACTCAATTACTCAATGAAATATATGAAATGTATAATACACGCAATATATGAACATAATTTGAGCCAAATTTTCGAGACTATTTTGATCAATAGAAATAATTCTCCCCTAATACAAAAAGTTACCTAATATAAATAGTAGCATATTATTTCCAGTTCCTCTCTTTTTGATTTTTTATGTCTACTCTGGTAATTAATAAATGAATTGTTGTTTTTCAAACAGATGTTTTCTTTGGTTGCTTGTCCTTCAGTTAAATCTACTTTTCTACGACAACTAGTACACAAATTGCTATCTCAACTTAGTGATTTTCCCACTATTTCTACTATAAGTACTATGAATGTCTGTTTTGCTGATGAGGTAAGAATCAGCTCTAGATATGTCCAGAGTTGTCTACCGTTCTTGGGTAAGTAATTAAAATAATACCAGGCTAGCGTTGTTCTTTCATTTAATAATTATTTGTAACTTGCATTTAGATTCCCCCTGCATAAAATATACTGATATAGCTTTACTGTGCCTCAAATGGTGGTCATTTGCAAATTTTATTAACATACTTTGCTATAGCAGTCGAACTGGCGTAAAAAAAGAAAGTGTGTAACTTCCAATAAATATCTTGAATGCCCATCTTTCGTTTGTCCACCCATTCATTAGAACAATTGTTCCAGGGTCTCTTGAGGGTTATCCACAAACGTCTGACCAATAGTTTGCAATGGAGAGACTACCATACCTGTACAACATCGGACTTCCTCCAACTGATTTCGTATTTAAGTTTCCAATGACTGACGATAAGCATCATCGGATGCTTTGAAACTAAGTATCACGGAATTTAAATAAAACTGTTTCGGTCCATACCTGTAACTTCCAATAAATATGTTAAGTGCCTTTCTTTCGTTTGTTTACTCATTCGTGTATATATATATATATATATATATATATATTATATATATATATATATATATATATATATAGCATGAAGTAGCATGAACCGATTGTACTACACTACCTTGGATATCCTTGTTGCTTATTTTGATTATATACACACACACACACACACACACACAGACACACACACACACACATATATATATATAACTTAGATAACTTAGATAACTTAGATATGTTTCGACCAAAGATTGGTCCAGGCCATGTCTAACTTAATAGCACCACCTGACAGGATTATTCGAATCCTGTTTAAGTCAAGTTTTGTTTAAGTCAAGTTTTATATATGTAGATGTGTGTATCTACACGCATACATCCACATACATCTTGTTAGTAATATATATATACGTGTTTATATGCACATGTACAAACATATATATTTTACAGTCACCTTTTAGTGGACACAGATCTTTGTTACTGAAAGAACAGCACGCTTCTGTTTTTGAATATTGTTCCTGAATAAAATGGTGTGCTTGACACGGTGGAAGAGATGAAAGGAGAGAAAACAGGCAGAGACATTGACGTTTTTAAGATAATACTTAGTCAAGCTTAAGTGTGAAATTTATATGAAGAGAAAAACTCGTCTTCTTTCAAGAAGCGAGAGGTAAATGTTCCAGTTAGAAATATTTCATAGACATGGGACACGAATCCAAGTCGAGGAAGTTATTTCTTTACTACCCACAAGGGGCTAAACACAGAGGGGACAAACAAGGACAGACAAACGGATTAAGTCGATTACATCGACCCCAGTGCGTAACTGGTACTTAATTTATCGACCCCTAGAGAATGAAAGGTAAAGTCGACCATGGCAGAATTTGAACTCAGAACGTAATGCCAGACGAAATACGGCTACGCATCTCGCCCGGCGTGATAACGTTTCTGCCAGCTCGCTCCAAGTCGAGGAAGTGATGGACTTGGGTGGAGACACGATGAGAGAGGTGAAGCTCTGTACGAAGGGCCTGTCGAGTTTGGGAGCATGCTTAAAAGGAGAGAGGGAATGCGTGAGGGAAGAAACGAAAAGTGACAGGATAAGCTTGATGGTGGAAAGAAGAACCCCTGGATGGTCTGCTAGAGAGGCAAAGCTGGAGGTGTGGTAGAAGAAAGGAAAGAAGAGATGGTTGGTCGAGGAAAGGACGGGAGGTGTAAGAGCCGGATGTGTAGTCAGCTTTACTGTGACGGGAAAGGATGGTTTGAACAAGAGTGGGAGTGCAGTTACATCAAGTAAATTAACCGACCATGCATTGTGCTTTAAAGGGAAAGTCATAGCTGCAGCTATAGAGATGGAAAAAACCAAAGGAATTGAGAATAAAGGATCGCATGTTTCGTGTAGGTGGAATGAAATGAATCAGTTGAAGGTAGTAGTGTAAATAGCTACACACCCACACACCCACACACACATATATATATGACATGCAACAGTTTGGCAATTGCAAGATCTATTTATACTAATAACACTAATAACTTAGAAATCAAACTAACAAAAAGGATGTAATATAATGCACTTGAAATAATGCGTATCTCTTTGATATAGCTTTAATAATATGCAGTTTAACAAACAATGAAAAGCTCTTTCATAAAGCTGCTTAAATACACAAATAATTGGGGTCGTCGCGCAACGCACACAAACATACCAGCATCCTCTTTTCACCCCCAAAATAGGGCGAAAATAATATCTAATTTAATTACTTTGCCTATTTTCTCCATCAACACACAATTGGAATAATCTTCAAAACCGTCTACCGCATCGGACATTTTGTATGTACCCGAACTTATGTTCGAAACAGCAAACAAAGATTCATATTACACTCGCCGACATACAATAGTCGTAGTGGTGTGCAATTATCTAAAAGTCCAAATATTATCTACTATGAAATACAGTTAATTTTTTTCTGATCATTCATCCATTCCATTAGACAGTAACTTAGACACCATTGCCAAAGTATAATATTCAAATTTATCCTCATTTCCATTCTGTGTTTTCCAAACGTCACTTCGACAATTACATTATTGGCATTTTCTCAAGTGAACTAATTTGTTTCATTCCGGTTCCCAAGACTGACTCAATCTATTTTTAAATAACACATACATTCCTTCCTATCGAAATATGAATAATACTTGAACTCCCCTCTTGTCGTGTGCTTCCCTCAATCAAAATTAATATTAATCGTTCTACATTAACACAGACAATCCGGCAATACACTTTGGGAAAGTTTCCAAATTTACTATATTCATTGCACCAAACAATACAGCTATTTGGATAATAATACACCCTATACCTGTGCTCTTACACTTATATACATTCAATATCAAACGATTATCATAGCACATTTATTTTTTTATCTTTACGAATTATAGGCTAATTCTAGTAGCGTTCGGCAGACGCAAACTTTGTTAAGTTATTAGTATGGGCTTTGAAATATATCAATTGTAGATCAACAGTAATATTCATGAAAAATATGATGAATGCAACTTTACTGATAGTTTTCTACGATACCTTGATGACAAGTGATTTATCGTTAGTTCTGAATTTTTGCAGTAAAGTAAAATTTTAAGTAATAAATCATCTTTTTTTCTTTTAGCGTCGACAGGTAGTCAGTCATAAAGAGATGTTTGGATATATTTATGTATATTACCTTATAGCTTTTCAAATAAATATATTCGGTGACAGGATTAGTTACGGCAGGCAGAAATGGACACAAACACAAATGCACGCAAACCAGCACTCTCACGCACATATACTTGCTGACCGCATACCGCTACTTTATATTTATAACTCTACCTATACAGTGCTTTATTTTCCTGCATAAAAATATTATTGCATTTTAAGAATACACACACACACACACATACACATACATACATACATATATATATATATATATATATATGCATACATACATACATACATACAGACAGACAGACAGATATATATATATATATATAATATATATATATATATATATATATGAAAAAACAAGTCAAGATAGAAAATGCTAAAATAATTTTATAAAGAACATTTCAGTACCGGTTTCGCTCAGTTTGAGACCTTTTCAACTGTAACGATTAAATAATTGAATTTAGAAAAATTAAAAGAAAAGTTTTTTTAAAGGAATATTTGTATAGTGTTCAAATATAAGTGGCATTCTGCGTTTCTCTGTCTCACTTGTTTGCACTTGTATATATTCTCTCTTTTTCTCTTTTACTCTTTTACTTGTTTCAGTCATTTGACTGCGGCCATGCTGGAGCACCGCCTTTAGTCGAGCAAATCGACCCCGGGACTTATTCTTTGTAAGCCCAGTACTTATTCTATCGGTCTGTTTTGCCGAACCGCTAAGTGACGGGGACGTAAACACACAAGCAATGCTAGGGGGACAAACACAGACACACAAACATATACACACACACACACACACACACATATATATATATATATATATATAATATATATATATATATATATATATATTATATATATATATATATATATATATACATATACGACAGGCTTCTTTCAGTTTCTGTCTACCAAATTCACTCACAAGGCATTGGTCGGCCCGGGGCTATATCAGAAGACACTTGCCCAAGGTGCCACGCAGTGGGACTGAAGCCGGAACCATGTGGTTGGTTAGCAAGCTACTTACCACACACCCACAAAATTGCAATACAACGAAACTGTAAGGCTTTCTTATTGTTTGTACCCCTATTTTATTTATAACTGCCAGTGTCGTGACTTTCGAAAGCAGTGACAAACACAAGTGCAAAATAACCCCCAAGAAACATACAGGGATTAAGACATAAGTGTGTACAAACGTAATCATATATGTGTGTATATGAATACATATATCTGTATAAATTTTATGATTCCGCTTGGGCATTGCAATACTAATTACCGGTTGTTAGAATTCAGTATACTTATGCTTTAGAGTAAAGCGTTAGGGGATTACAGAGCGTAATATTAATTAATGAAAACAAAAGAACATGTCTTACACAATCACCTTCATTTGCCCACTGTTGTTTCTGTTATAGGAATCAGTCACTCAGAGTCGAGCACTTGTGAAACATGCTTGCGAAACATGCTATATCTTCATCTAAAGATAGATAGATAGAAAGATAGATAGATAGATAGATAGATAGACAGACAGATATATAGATAGATAGATAGATAGATAGATAGATAGATAGATAGATAGATAGATAGATAGATAGATAGATAGATAGATAGACAGACAGATGGTTGGATGAATTGCAGATGGCTGAATGGCCTCCTGAAAGGCATTAGATTGTTCGCAAATATTGACTTAAAACTATAATTTCCATTGCGATCTTCGTCACTCCGATTTTCCAGTATTCTTTGGTTTGTATGTATACCGTTACTATTGTTATTTCCATATGACTTTCTTCCGCATTTGTTTTATTCTCTCTGAGTTCCTTCAGCCTCTCAACATTTCTGACATATTTTGCCTCGTTATCTCAGATGTTTGGCCAAAATCTTTTGCTTCCCTATGCATCTGGTGCCCCTCTTTCTTTCTTACTCTTACCCTCGAGGACCCAATAAACTCTTTTCTGATCGTACTGGAAGACTCTATTGATTCTGTGTTGTTGTGTTCTTTGTTCAAATCTCTTCAGCTAGCGTACCTTGGCCTACATCCTTTGTTTCAACTAAATAACCATTTATACCTTTATTCAGTATATTCTACTTCTTTTCTATTTCAAGATTATTTGTTCCTTCTTTATGTCACATCTCTTTTTACGTTCCAAGAAGTTAAATGATTTCTTAATTCGTTAATTGATTCTCTCATTCTTCTTTTACCACCATGGTTCCTTCCCTCGTACACCATTCAGTGGATTTACAAATGCCATTTTCCATGCAATAAACACAGCCTTAGTACCAATACGATCGTTTGTGTCATTGTATCAGATATATTTTCCATTCTACGTTGGAATGCTGAAAAGTTCCTGGTTTTGGGTAAAAGAAAATACAGGAAGATCAGTTGATTATGATTTTATTCAGCATATTCCCCTCTCAGATTCACACACTCATTGCAGCAATCCTTTTAGTTTTTCTAAGCCCTGTAAAAAAAACTTGGCAGGTTAGGCCTCCAGCCAGGCCTTTCGCGACACCTTTAAAGCGAGTATTTTCAGTATTCTCCGTAATATATTTCAGTACCTCGTACATCTTTTTTTTATTCACATATGTTCCGTCCGCTGTCTTCAGTGTGCTGTTGGTTGACTTTACCCTCTTTCATATTTCTATGATCGCACTAATCTTCTTATGATTTCCACTCGTTTGATTATCATTTAAGACGTTGCACAGTATCCAATACGGTGATGTTGTTGACTGAAGATTTTCTGTCTACCGGGGGGTTTGTTTTGTCTGTCAAGTCACAACAAGGGACTCAGACTGATAGTACTTTACATAATATGCGCGCAGTTCCAAGTAATGCCGATTTTTGCAGTACCTACATTGAAGGATATTTCTAAAGTTCCCTGTATTTTTTAAATCATAATTATACTTTTGCAAGATAGATGCACGTAAAAGATATATGTGAAATTGTCGTGAAACGCTATTATATTGCAAACTATTTCTATGGTAAACATGTCGCAAGTCGTAAACAAGAAGCGAAATATTCCTTGGGGTTTAGCTCGCTACATCAAATGCCTGAGATATCTTTATATATATAAAAGTGAAGTTGTGTGTCTGTCTCCTACGATTTAGATTCCTAACTACTCCCACATTTTGCGGTGCAGTTTAACCAAAAGCGGGTATCTTATAGTCGTGATTCATATCGAGCTCTTCTGGGTATTAGCGCGCGTCTACGATGAGTCTACGATTTAAAAAATAATTCACCATCATTTTTTTCCATTTTAATGCATTTTTTTCGCTATTATATAAGGGAAGTAACTCTCTAAAAATGTCTACGATGAGTCAACGATTTAAAAAAACATTTACCATAAATTTTTTCCATTTTTAATGCATTTTTTTTTGCTATTTTTGGCTATAACTCTCTGAAAATGCTTATATAGTTATTCCCCTTACTAACCCGAGCAACGCCGGGCGATACTGCTAGTTTTGTTATAAAATTTGAACATGCATACATCAATGTATATATATATGTATATATATATATATATATATATATATATATATATATATAAAACATAAACACAAATGTACATATATACATGTATATATCTATGTATGTATGTATTTATGCATTGTGTTCATGCATGCGTGCATGTATATATGTATATATATATATATATATATATATATATATATATATATATATATATATATATATATATATATATATATATATGTGTGTGTGTCATTATATACAGACAAGAATTTTGACAGCAACAGTAATAAATTTTAATACATGTGATTTGATTGATCACATCGAGCCCCTGAACCAGCTACTTAGAGCATTTTGTCACGGAAAATATATCCCGTTTGTTGACAAATGGCGTGTGTACACCTAAATCAGCTCGCAGTGCCATCCAACCTCACTGGAGCGCCTCAAGCATATTCGACTTGATAATAACATTACAATTTTAGTTATCACTATTTAACGTCCCCGCTCTGTAATATATATAATATATATATATATATATATATATATATATATATATATATATATGATAGATTGCTAGCCACTACATGCATTTTTTCTCTCTTGTTTCTCTCCTTGTTTTTTCTGTGTACCTTTCTGTAGAAGAGCGTAGGCTCGAGACGTAAAAGACGTTTTCTATTCCTGAGCGTTATACTAATACATCTGTATGTTTTGTACACCACCTGTCTTCGTCTTTTGTTTATTTTCGTAAAATTAGGTTTGGAGATCATGTACAGATATTTTATAATTTTATATTAGAAGAAATGAGGTACTCAGAAATGCGGATGGTTTTATATTTACAGATATTTATTTGTATGCTACATGTTTTTATACATCATATATCATATATAACAGCGCTTTCGTCCATTCTAGTGGAGTCATCAAATTGAACTAATATATATATATATATATATATATATATATATATATATATATATATATAGGAGTGTGAGTGACTGTGTGGTAAGTTGCTTACGACCCACATGAACACCCACGGGCTTCGAAATGTGATGTGATATAGCGGTCTTCAGTCCAAGAGAAGCTTTACTTCATGTCAATATTACTGTCTTCTTCAAGGCGCCAACCTGACACAATATTTAGTACGTTGGGCAAATTGCTTTGCGGTATGTCATCTGATTTCATCCGTCTTTACGTTATGAGTTTAAATTCCACCGAAATCGACTTTGCCTTTCATTATTTTAATGTCGATAATATAAGTACCACCTGAGTACTGAGGTCGATCTAATCAACTTGCCCTTCTCACAAACTTGCAAGTATTGTGCCAAAATTTGAAACCAATTTTACTCTCTTTCTGAAGTCTTCGGGGAACATACCTATGCATGCTCTTTTTTCGTTTGGAATACTGAGCGGTTCACATCCAGTTCTTTTTCGGGGTATGTTAGTCTGGATTGTATGGGAGATCATTAAGAAGAGAGTGCTTTCTGGGTAACTCGCTACCGACACGTAGAAAAATGTTTTCTTTACTTTTCAGTACTAAATTAATGCATTTATTTTTACTGTTGTCGTTTAGCAAGTGCTGTCTGAGAGAGGCTATACGACATTTGAAGGCTATCTTCACTGGTCTCAAATCTCTGCCTCCTTTGTCTCTTCTTAGTTAGAGCCTGTAGATATCACTATTTCTCTGGAGATTTCCAGTTGATGTCAATATCTCATGGATTTCAACATCTATCTTCTACCAGTTACGGATCAGTTACGCATCCAAAATGTTGGATTCAGCACTGGTGCAGCAAATGCATTCTAGGATATTGTCTTGTCGTAAGAGGAGAGTTACGACTATCATAGTTTTTAAGTATAATTTTCTCCTGTCACTCTATCGTATTCAATTTACTTCCATATAACATGTTTTCATCAATGCCTAGGTACTTGTAGCATTTTTGTGTGTATGTTGTGGGAGAGGGGAGATAGTGAGACCATTAATGCTCAAGTGTTCAAGAGTTGGGTCTGCGGTACTGATTTTCCCCGTTCAACAATCAATGTGTATATTTGCATGTGTGTAATAAAATTGTCAAAGCTTTGATACATAGCTATACATTTGTTTATCCTCTGTATTTTTCTTCATTTTAACTTTGTTTATAAAGAGCCTAATCTGCTGCCATCTCACACAGATAAATACAGATACCGCACAGCTTTTTTTCACCGAATGAATAAATAATTTTTTTAAGTATCACTCGGCGAAATTCGATATTTATAATATTTCGTTGTACTTTCGTATTCGTATAATATCGGCATATTTACCATTATATTTTCTAGAGATACTAACTTTTACGTGAATATATTTTCATATGAATATTCGCTCTTCCACTACTATACATTTTATTAGATTAACCCTTCCTCATGTTATCCTTTTTCTTAATTTTACCATAAATATTTATTTACTAATTTATCTAGAGATTATAACTATTTTTAGGTTCTATTTTCTTTTCATTCCAAAGGCCACAGAAATATTTATGTGCAAGTTGCTGACCAAAGCTGTAAAGAAGTGTGTATGAGTGCATTTATTTTGTGTACATTGTACATATATATATATATATATATATATATATATGCGTATACACACATATTTTATATATATACACAGACATATGCGCAGGCAGACATATATTTCAATGCTTCAGAAAATTTTATTAAACCTTTGCGCATAGTATGTTTCCTCGAACGAAACAAAATGCTCATCTTAGACACACTAAGCTAATATGTTCACACTTAGTATTAATGTTTTGTTTACTCCATTCTAAGGTACTTTACCATATTCCACTGAACTGAAAACCCCTAATCTATCTATCTATCTATCTATCTATCTATCTATCTATCTATCTATCTATCTATCTATCCCTCTATCTATTTGTCTATCTATCTTTCTCTCTCTTTCTCTCTCTCTCTCTCTCTCTCTCTCTCTCTCTCTTTCTAGCTATCTTCATATATATATATATATATATATATATATATATATATTATATAACCACATGTGAATCGTTGCCAATTTTTAACTCCGTCTTTTCTATTCGGCTTTTCTCTGTTTCTGAAGAGCAGTGCTTGAAACGTTAAACCATCTTTCTTTCCTTCCCTGAGTGTCTGCTAATACTTTACATGTACCACGTCCTCCCGTTGTTGTTTTTTGTGTTTGTTCTTCGTTTTTATTTGTTTATTTCTATATATTATATTATATTCATTATACATAAGGAAGAGGTTTGCCTGCAATACGTTACAATTAACAACCAGCTGCCATGCACGAGATTTTAAGGTACCCATCACTCGCAATGTAGTTTTAAATCTCTAACATTCACCATTTCAAGTGTTTCTATGTACCTGAAGACACATAAAGGTATGTCGGGTTCATCCATCCATGTTAGACTTTGCAATTTTACCTTACCTTGCAGCACTCATTTATATTCATTGCGTCTTCCACCCTTGCACAAATTTGTTTCACAATTATAAGCAAAGTGTGAGGTAGACGTCTCCAAAATTACCCCAATTGAACACAATCATTTCTGTAGGTTGTTCAGTAACACAGTTTTTTCTTCTTCTTACTTAGCGCTCTTACACTATTCTCCAGGAGCAGTCCATTATATATACATGCATATATACAGAAACACATACACGTATATAGTCATGATGCAAGTTACTTATAAGAAAGTTAAGGATACTGAATATAACAAATGTATATCTCAGTCGTATACTTACCTAAAAACTCTATACTTGGATATATGTGTGTGTGTGTGTGCGTACACACAAGTTTTGAGTTATTATAAAAGTATATTTGCATATAAATACATATAGATATATATACACATAAACACACACACACACACACACACACATATATATATATATATATATATATATGTATATAGATAGATAGATAGATAGATAGATAGATATAGATAGATAGATAGATAGATAGATAGATAGATAGATAGATATAGATATACACACGCATATATTTATATATAAATATACATATATATATGTACATATATATATATATATATATATATATATACATATATACGTATATATCTAAGTACATAAATATTCTGAGAGAGAGAGAGAGAAAAGGACAGAGACAGAGACAGAGAGAATGAATGCATTCATGTATGCTATGTGTATGAAAATCGTCGAAAGTTGGACACAGGGAGAGTAAAAGACACACAGAGTGTAGCGTAGATTTGTTTGCATGCGCATATGTACGTGTGTATGTGTGTGTTTGTATATGTGTGTGTTTGTATATGTGTGTGTGTAGGGGGGTGCTTGTCTGTTTCAGTATGTGTCTTTTCATACACGCGCACCGTTGTAGAGTTCTACTTTCGAAACAGCTCTGTCTAAAACATTCACTTGAAACTCTATTTCATAACAACCACAGCGTTTAATTTGTGCTTAACGCACATCCAACTTACCGCAAGCAGCCAAATGTAACGAATGGAAGGCATCCAAAATCATCATATCCCGCTTTGATTCTAGACATGTTGCATAATACCGCAATATCTACACGGTTGTGTGCGCTGAGTCATTATATACGCACAGAGAAACCAGGCATGTGTGCACGGGTCTACTTGAGCAGATAGACGTGTGTGGATGTGTGTTTCTATGTCTGTGTGCGTGCATATGTATGTGTATACAAACGTAAATAAAAGATACATACACACACACATATACATATATAAGTGTGTGTCTGTATATATATATATACATATATATATATATATATATATATATATACGGACACACATCATATATATATATATATACGTATATACATACATATATGTATGTGTGTATATATATATATATATACGTATATCCCCACTTATATGTATATATACATACACACACATCTACATATATGCATATATATATATATATATATATAATATATATATATATATATATATATAATATATATATATACATACATATATATATACATATATATATATAACTAAATAGATAGATAAATATATATATATATATATATAAATAGATAGATAGATAAATATATATATATATATATATATATATATATATATATATATACATATATGGGAAGCGAGATGTGATAGAGAAAATAGATAACATAAAACAATGGATTTCAGCCAAATCTTTGTACATCTCGCCAGTACCCCTGATATGGTTATCAGGTAAATTATGAATGATGGGTTCTACGAAGAAATTGAAGATATTTGAAAGTACTTATCACCACCTCCGTCAATACATCCATCACCTGTAGTGAGCTGTGTAGGTAAGTGCGAACATACGAAAACATATCGTAGTTTCAAGCATAAATCCTAGCTGAAACCATTTGACTATATATCCGCCTCTAATGACATTGAGAGATGTTATGAAAATTCGTTTTTTGTTGCCAAGCAAGAAATATCTCACAGAGAGCGTCTGTTGCTACAACTAACACATACATTACTATTACCATCATCATCAACACCATCATTAGTAGTAGTAGTAGCAGTAGTAGTAGTAGTAGTAGTAGTAGTAGTAGTAGTAGTAGTAGTAGTAGTAGTAAGGTGGCGAACTGCCAAGATTGGAAATTGTCGGACACATTGCTTAGAGGCATTTCTTCCAGTTTTTTTTACGTTTTGAGTTCAAGTCCCGCCGATGTTTACAACTTTGCATTTCATTCCTCCCCTCCTCGGTCAACAAAGTAAGTGCCAATCAAGTACAGAGGTCGATGTTATCGACTTACCTCCCTTGTCTCAAATTGGTGGCCATGTCCCGAAATTAAAAACGAATTTTTTATTGTCAGTCTTTTGTTAGTCTTCAACACCTTTATGCTAGTTTCTACTGTATTATCTAATGCGCATTCGCGATTTTAAGGTGTCTAGCTTTTGCAATTGTTGCTGTTTTTTGTTTTATGATATTATGTTTTACTTTCGCTTATCTAAGACACTTAAATCCGGACATTTCAGTTAAGGAGCAGTCAACAACTAGACAACAGTCCCTTGTTGCTTACTCTACTATTGCTTTCGTAGACAAAACTTTCATTAAAATCCTTACCGTAACAAGACGTGCTATCTTCTGCATGACCTGTAACCTTACATGAATTCCGATTTTATTTACATAGTCTTCGAAGCTGTCCGATATGTATCCCAGAGCTTCGATCACCACTGGAATCGCTAGAACAATCCTCATCCCCAACAACTTTGTAATCTCTTCATTCAGTGGCGCATACTTCTCCATCATTTCATGCTCTTTATATTTCACTCTGTCTCCTGGGATGGAGATATCGATAATATGGGCCTCTTCTTTTTTATTATTATTTTTGACAACTACAATGTCTAGCTTCTTTGCGTCAATCATTCTATCATTCTGAATAGTGAAATTCTACAAAAGCTTAAATTTGTCATTCTCTAACACCACTTCTCCTTTCTGCTCATACCATTATTATTATCATCATCATCGTCGTCGTCGTCGTCGTTGTCGTTGTTATTATTAATATTATTATTATTATTATTATTATTATTATTATTATTATCATCATCATCATCATCATCATCATCATCATCATCATTACCTTTGTACAGCTTCAAACGCTGGAGATGTACTACGGTGTCAGCTGTTCACTACCAGTGATCTAAGGTAACACCACTTAGTTTTCGTCCACCTTCCGGAGTATTCGAGCGGTTCCAAGCAGTGCTCCACCCTTATTGCAGCCCCTATTTATTCCATGTACTTCTCGAGATTTTTACTTACCGTTCCCAGGGCTCGGACAATTATTGGTACTACTACCACCTTTTTCATCGACCACAACTGCTTTGTCTCCCAAGCTAACCTGTCATAACTATCGACTTTTCTTTCTTCCCTATCGCATACCTTGTTGCTAGATGGGCATGCTATATCTATGATCCAGCATAGTTTACTTTCTTTCTATGAGTCTATGTCTAACTTCCTATTTTCTACCTCATGGTCGCACTGAATCATAAAATCCCATAGCATCTTTGCATTATTATTTTCGATGATGCCTTCGGGTTTGTGGTCGTACCAATTGTTTTCTTCATCAAGACCATACTTGTTGCAAAGCATCCAATGGACAAGTCTATTATTATTACTACTACTACTACTACTACTACTACTACTACTACTACTACTACTACTACTACTACTACTACTACTATTATTATTATTATTATTATTCGGCATTTGATAGTTTCAGTCAAATTTCTACTGCATCACCTGCTACACCTCCCCATGTTGCTGAGGTGTGTGCAGTATTTTGCGTCCTTGTTTTCTTTCTTTTCGTTCTGTGGAGTGCATCAATTCGTTTTGTAATGAGGTTTGGTTTGAGTCTCTTGTTGTATATCTTTTATTGTGCGTTGTGAATGTAATGTCAGTTGTGTTCTTTCGTTGTGTATTCGTCCTGTAGAGTACATGTAACGGTGGTTGTTATTTTGTTAGATATTTACTATATAGAGTGTCTTGCGTTTGTAGATTATTTTACTTGAGATGTATTATTATTAGTAGTATTATTATTATAATTATAATAATTGTTGTTGTTATCATTATTATTATTATTATTATTATTATTATTATTATTATTATTATTATTATTATTATTATTATTATTACCGTTATTATTATCCTCATCATCATTATTATCGTTATTTGTAGTTTGGGAATTATATCAAAGGTTTTTTGGACCAACAACTAGATAGGTATTGTTGTACATGTACAGAATTATTCCAGCTTAACAAAGATATTCAAGGATATCTAGAACGCTCGATATTAATAGATAGATTTTAGATTAGCACAATGTCTAAGACTAACAAAACCCGTTTCTTAACAGATAGTAGTATTCCTATTTTCTGGAACGTACTCATGCCTGTCTTTTAAGGTAATTCATCGATGTCTCTTCAGAGATGGTCGTCTATAACTCTTGTCTGTCAAATGCAAATGAGATTATAAACACATTCCTTAACAGTGTTAATATTTTAAATTAAGCAGCTTGATCGGACCAGTGTCTTTTCTTCTAACTTCTGCATAATATATAATATCCATTTGGGATTGCCATGTCGACATTCAATACACTATAATTTTAGTCATGAAAAATATTTTGCATTATCTGGCGATCTGTCTTTATGCTAATTTCCCATCTTTATTTTCTGAGGAATATGGAGTACCAGAGTGGTTTTTTTTTATAGCAGTTGGACATTAGTTTCTCGGTGTGTGTAGTGTGGGTTTTTTTATGTTATTGTGTTTCCAAGTATGCTTGTCGGATCTAGTTTGAAATATCTTCGTACAAATTGTGCTGTATTGTCTCTGGAAATACTCCTCATAGGACTAATTAATCATCTGTGTGGGAGATGCTTGACGAATTTTGTTGCTTCTGTTGATTATTTAGGCTTAATCTGAGCATCTCGATCAGATACATAGTTATTTATATTAATTGCTGGTAGGGTCACCGTATTTCGTTTTGCAACCATAACGTACAACCAAATATACTATGATATATGAAGTATATATGTATATTTATATATATCAAGTATATTAAAGGTTTATAACTCAATACTCTATCCTACTTTACGTTAGCAGTGCGATGTTTCTATTTTCTAAGTTTATCTCTACAGATTCTCTATACAATCTAGAGCCAACACTGGAAGTTACAACGTTTCATATACGAATACGTCGATGTAAACAATGCAATTGAAGATAGAAAAGTTGGTAATGGGTGTATAAACGTTTTTCAGAAGGTATTGCTTCTTCAACACTGGTTGTAAAATGCAGTCCGTTGTCCCTATCAACAATTAATATGTACGTACCAGTTACCAACAATTAATCAGGAATATGTGTTTCTTATGTAAATTAGTCTATCCAATAATGTTAAATAGCAACTGAACTTGGAGATTATTTAAGCAATGCATTTGCGAATACATAAGGAGTTGGGTATGGTACTGCAGAAGGAGCAATAACGCCTAAAATATGCATATACACTCATTATTATTTTTCTATCTTCAATTGCATTGCTTATACAAATGCATTCGTACACGAACGATCGTAACTTTCAGTGCTGGCTCTAAATTCCATAGAAAATCTTTAGAGATACACTTACAAAATGAACTATTACATATATATATATATATATATATATATATATATATAATATATATATATATATATATATATATATAAAGCAATGTATAGCTTATGACGAACCATGGTATACTTACTGAATCTTTAATCAGCTCATAATAATGACTTTTATGACTTTAATTACTACCTCAGTCCATCTAAATGTATATATCTGTCGTTACCTTTCATAAAAAAGTATTTTCTCTTTTTATTTACAATGTGCATTTTCGTTGATTTTTCTTATTTTCCCCTTACATTTCCACGTGTATTTTCTATTTTCGTTTTGTAACATATTTCTATTATATATATATAAATTTTACCGCTAATATAGGATAAATTTTTTTTCCAAACATTTCATCAAAGTGGCCAACATATTAAAATACCTTTAACGATGAAATTTATAAAGAATTATAAATAAGGGGAAAAGAGAAAAGATGTCTATGCCAATAGGCTGAGAATAGACTTTAAATCGTCAATCACGACATACAATATACCGTTTAACTTTTTTAGAAAATGATTGTGAAAAGTAAAATGTAAAGCTTTGTATAAGCTTTGTTAACACAACAAATCATTGTGCTGGCAATCGTAAGAATTGTCTGTCAATTCTTTATTGTTGATATCAGGACCGATGAAATTCCAGCTTTTTGATAAACCAGCTAATGTGAGGGAATCTAAAAACGTGTCGATATAGGTGTATGACGGTACTTCTTTTTGTACTTTGACATAATTTAGTACCATTTGTAAAAAAATTCTCTAGGCTATCATCTTGTGGAAATTAGACATACTCTCATTCTACCCTATTGGAATTATAGTATTATATTCCAGAGTCTGGAACATTGAATGGATAACAGAGATACTTTGATACAGAATCGGGAACAGACATCTTTTTCATGTGGCAATTCCTTCTGCGTCTTCTCTTTATGGAGTGTGTTAATAGTAGCCATTTGGACATCTCAAAACTCAACACGCATGTCCTCACTGCAATGCCAGCTCTTTCTGTAGAGAGAAAGAAAAATGTATATTATAAAAATATATAAAAATATTGGCTGACGAGATATTAGTCAACTGTTGTCTGACAATATAATTGTAATATTTTGAGATAAAAAGAGTTCACATGTTTGTCTATACTGTAGATCTTGTTTGTTTATACCAATCATTTTAGAAATTAGTGAAAGTGTTCGTAGATGCATTATCGAGATTGTTCACACGAATACCATTACCAAATCTATAGTACATATGAAACTAAATTATTTTGAATAGAAATCAATGAGTATAGAAGCACTATTAACACCAAAAGGTAATATATATCACCTCTTACAAGTGAATGTTGTGTTAGAACAGGATGATACGATAGTTATCTTGGGAAAATCTCTAATGGATTTCTGGTGCATATAAGCACTTATGTTTGTATCGCTAGCGATTATGTTTGTAACGGTCGCGGGTTCGAATCTCAGACCGAACGACGTGTATGTTTATGAGCGAAACACCTAAGCTCCACGCGAACTTCTGCTGACTCTTTCGCCACAACTTTCACTCTTCCCTCCTGCATCTAGCAACGAACCGGCGTCCTCTCCAGGTGGGGAGCCTAAACGCCAATAAAACCGGGAAACCAGCCCTTATGAGACTGGCATGGATCGAGAATGAACAAACGACAACAAATAATAATAATTCAATTGATAATAATACTTTTTAAACTATAGACTTTGAATTTTTCTATCCACTCTACTTTCCTCTCTTTTACTCATTCTTTTCTTGTTTCGTTTTCTTTTTTCTCATCGTTGTTATTTTTCATAATAAATGTTCTAGTTTAAACCACCGGTATGCCACAAACAATTTTTCATAAGCTGATGACAAAAATCGCATTCATTTTTAGAAATTAATAATACAGGAGTTACAAGCAATTAAAGTTATGTATTTTTAACCAATCGAAGCGCTCCATTGCCAATATACAGCAGGACGAAACTGTCTGTTGTCATGGAAATTAGCAAAGATATTGAAGGCGAGACCTTTTACGTAGTCTACCTACCTGCTAGAAATAGCAAATGACATCTTCCTTACACTACGCCTTAACGTCTAAAGAACAGAAAGGATGGCATTACATGATGAAGCTGTTGGTAGACTTTCTCTCGATTTGATTTTTCATTCATAATTAGATCACCAATACATCGCAATACGATCCTAAATTCACAGTGACCCTAAATATATGTAATCATAAACACATCGTATGTGTTTTTTTATCGTTGCTCTTTTGCTTGTTTCAGTGATTAGGCTGCAGCCATGCTGGGACACAAGGCTCGAATAACTTTTTGTCGAATGAATCGACGCTAGCACTAATTTCTTTTTTATTTTTTTTAAGACTGTTACTTATACTTTCAGTCTCTTTTGCCGAACCGCGAAGATACGAGGATGTAAACACAACAACACTGGCTGCCAAGAGGTGGTGGAGGATACCCTCACACACACACACACACACACACACACACACACACACACACACACTCTCTCTCTCTCTCTCTCTTTCATTCAGTTAATTTTGGGGGAAGGGCTAAGTCGATTAAATCAACCCGAGTTCGACTGGTAATTTTATCGACTGTGAAAGGATGAAAGGCAAAGTCTGACCTCAGTGGAACGTAAAGACAGACGTAACACCGCTAAACATTTTGCTCGGTGTGCTAACGGTTCTGCCAGCTCGCCTTAATAATAATAATAATAATAATAATAATAATATAATAATAATAATAATAATAATAGCGGTATTTCGTCTATCTTTACGTTCTGAGTTCAAATTCCGATGGGGTTGACTTTGCCTCTCATCCTTTCAGGATGAAATTATGTACCAGTTGCATCCTGCGATCGATCTAATTGACTGGCCCCCTCTCCCAAAATTCCGGGCCTTGTGCCTAGAGTAGAAAAGAATATCGTTCCAGCAATAATCGCTGGTCATTTTTTTTTAAAATCCATTTTCAAATCCGCCCTTCTTTATAAACTGTAGAGAATGGCTTGACTTCAGGAATTTGTCACTGTTATGTCTATTAGGTTGTGCAACCGTGGTGGTTTTCTTCGCTGGTTAGAAATCTTCGATTTGGATTTCGATAGGTAATCAACAAATTCTGTATTGACATGAATGCTCTTATTAGCCACTTATCTCGTGAACCGGACTGAATTTAGAAAAATGACATTTCAATATAAACTATTTGACATATAGAACATGCATTTCAGAAATCTGTCTCTCTCTCTCTCATACTGACACACACATATACACACATATATATACACTCATTTGAATCATTTCGCATCATTGGTTAAACTATGAACAATACACTCATCCTATTTTCTTAATGGGCATCATATGATAGAGAATTCAGCTTTATTACAGCATACTTCATGTGCATTTTGGAAGAGAAAATACTATAGGAGGAAATGTAATATTGATCCAAATTTACCAAAAGTCTAAATGCTGAATTAAATAATGACCTAATTGCAGCCTAAAGAATAATTGTCCATTTCTTTTACTCTATTAACTGATGCATGTCTATGATGTAGAAATAAAGGCAGCTGATAGTTTGCTTAGCCTTGTTCCAACTTTAATTGAATCTATTTATTTAGCCTTTTAGCTTAGAATCATCTCCATAGAGATTAAACCTGAATTAAAATCATTCGTCAGCATCCAGGAAACTTTTATTCTATTGATTGATTTCCTGAAAATTACTGACCTGCGCAGCAGTTCGCAATTTTCTCTTTTCTCTCTATATTAAAATCGTGCTACTTTTTTCTATATGCTCTAATGAAATAGCTATGCATATTTACCCAAGTACTTTTTACAATCTCAACAGCTTTGCAGTAGAATTCGCCACTAACAGTAAATAGCGATAGCAGAAGCATTCTATTTACGATATTTGCTACCATATCGTTATTGTTTTATTTTGATTTTAATGCTTTGTTTTACTTCATTTGCTTCCAAACTCAGATAATTCTTCATCAAAATCACTTTCGATTTACTTGCAATCGTTTCCTGCTTTACTTGTTCCGTTTATTTACGCGTATCTATTCGTAAATTGAATGACATTGTACAAGTATAATGGTTACCTGTTTAGATATCACCTTTCTATGTAACCGGAACTTAAGGGCTTAGCGCAGGAGCAAATTTTTCCCATAAATAAGCTGTTTAAATTAATTATTATGGATTCTTCAATTGCCTAAAGGGATTTTATACTAACGATATAATACCTCAGCTTTGAAACAACGAAAAGTCGCCCCTTTTAGTCATTTTCTTAAGGATTGTTATTTCTAATATTCTAATTTGACGAGACCAACTGCTTCAGATTTAGTAAAGAAATAAAATTGGACAAAGAAACTCTATCAAATGAGTTTCATACTCATCTCAGCGGTCGTACTTAATGTACGGGAAAAGAAATAGCAACTGACAATTGAATCTGAGTTGTAAACTCGAATCGAAATTATGAGAATTCCAATCACACCTCATCTCTGTAGAAAGGTAATAAAACGATAGCAGTGTAGTTCTTAAAACATCATAGGGAAATATTTTAGTGCTTCAGAGTATTCTCAGAAACATTTCTGCTGTCGTAATTTTATAAATAAAACATCAGTATGACGTTTAGTTCTAACATTATGTAGCAGGAACATTGATGATGCCGTTAAGACTGAACAGCCTTCAACAAGTTAGCTGTACATTTTATTCCGTGTAATAAAACAAATTGTTTGTAAGAGCAATAATATCTTTGGTCTACGGCTAATAAAGAAAATGAGAATGACGCATCAGGCAGCTAACAAACAATGACAGATATAAAGCATAGATGTTTACTTACCTGTTTACATATTGTTTTACAAATCAAAAGAAAAAGAAATTCTGTTCAGTTTCTATCCAGTGTACCTTATTATTAAAGAGACAGAGCTCAAGGCTGTATAGGTAATTTTACATGGTAAAATAAGAAGATTGCGGCGAAAATCGCATTAATTGAAAATGCTACAATGTTTCTTGGCTTCAACATGGCAACATCGCTCACTTCGACCGTACATCGATAATTATTTACAGGTCGGTGTTTCAGAATATTGTAATTTACTAGAATATGCTACTGTTTGACACAGGTGACAAGGGAAGAGCATACGAGTATTAAGAATAATAAATATTAAATATTTGTCTTCCTTAAAGAGTAATTATTTAATTTCGAAAATTCATAATTTTTTAGTTTCGATAAATAACAATCCAGTAGTTTCGATAAATTATATTTTTAATTGACAATCTCCTTAATATCAAAAAGATACACTTAAGTAGACATTGTAGGTAGCTTCTAACAAGTTAAAGTATAAATCCATTTAATACATCTAAAGGTTTGATGGACACATATTCTATTGACGTAGAGGAAAAACAATTTCTACTTCTAATGTTTTTGATATACAGAGATGTACTTGAATTTCACTAAGTATTTTGTTTATTACTGTTCTGACTCTGTCATTTACTGCCCTTTAACTGTTTAATTTTAAACGTTAAGTAATATAAGAGAATCAGTGTTCTGCTCGCTGATGTCTAAGACTTTAGCTATGTAGTAGACAGTTGATGACTAGTTTTCTATGTGCCTGTTGACGACTGTTGATGCTAATTATGACACAGAAATAAGAGACACACGAAAGTTCCACATAGTATGTGATTTTGAGATTGAATGTTGACTAAGCTTTGCAAACTTTGTGTTTATTTTCACGTGCCCAAATATGTATATTTTGTAAGGATTTTGAGACTTTTTTCTATTATAACAAGGTTTACATAAAAAGATTAAGTTTCAAGCTACTCTCACCACCATCCACATGACAAAGAACCAAAACTAGTAAATCCCTAAGATGTTTAGGAACATAAATGTTGCTCAGTGTAATAGAGTTAATATATATGATAGTTTATATATTATAGTAAATTATAGAAAGAGTTTTGATAAAGAATAATGGGGAAATGTATTGGAGAGGTTTTATCAAATGAAACAATGGGGATGGTATCAGATAAGATGATCATTTTTGTAACAGTGTTTTACAGTTGGTAATCATCTGAAGAGATTTTGGCAGATGTTTACAACTTGTGAAGGAGTGAAAACATGTCATGGCGTGAAAAGTTTCACCGGTATAGTAGTTTTTGAGATATGTATAAGGATATTGTTCAAAAGGTGTGATATAATTAAAAGGATAATTGTTTGATAACAAAGAAAGGTCTCTCTATGTAGTCAACTATTACCCAAGATTATTGGGAGAATATCCTTGTTAGTTAACCTCAGTTAAGAACTTTTTTGATATTTATTGTAATTTCATTTAATTTTTGCCCACATTCTTTCGGATCTCCAATATAGTTTAAACTCCACATTGGTAAAGACATGTCTATTCCTTATTCGACTTATACCTCTGAATTTCAGAGGAGTGGGGCGTTTTTGCAATAAAAAAATGTTGGCATGGCATAAATTTACCCTTCAAATATCATAGTGCAATATATTTGTCATTTTTTAAATATGATAGAAAATGTTTATATTCTTTGGATCTATAACTAAAGATAATTACCAATACCACTTCAATGTCTAAAAAGACAAAAGTGGGATTACTTCGTAAAGAAATCATACCTAATACTTCTTTTAAGATCACAAGCAATAATTTATGAAAATATAGAAAAAGTATTAATCTAAATCATAAAGAAATTTAAGTTAATTCGGGAACAGAACAAAATTTTAAATTCTATCTTTCTTTTGTTGATTACTGTTTTCACTAACTTTTGATATCCTTTGAAATTAATATTAACAATTTTGTTAGTTTCGATATGATGATTTCTGATTTGTATAATTCCCTATTTCTATAAATATTAGTTCTAGATTTATAGCTTTCACAGACAGTAAAACACTCTTTCATAATATTAATATATCGACATATTTTATTGGGGAGTACTTTTGTCAATCTTTTCCAATAACCTAGTCAATAATCTCCATAAATATATTTCCGTGTTGCACGTGGAACTTCAGACGAAATATAACTTTTATTTATTTTTTACCGTTACCTACAATGCAATGCTGGGATCTGTAGGTAACGGTAACGCGCTGAATAATACGCACTGCGATATTAAAAGTTTGCGACCTACAATTTGGCGATCTACAATTAGCGAGATAAAATCCCTCCAAGAGTAACGTTATATACCATTGCTCTAGTTGCAAGAAAATAACTACGACTGACATATTGGTGATTCAATGACAACTTGCAACAACTGATATTGTAACGAAATTTAGAATCAGTATAATAGACAGTTGTATATTTCAAATGCTATCATCGTTATATACGTGTGGGGAGGCATGGGTGATGTGTGTGTTTATGAGCGAAACACCTAAGCTCCACGCGGCTCCGGCAGAAGGTAATGGCAAACTTCTGCTGACTCGTTCGCCACAACTTTCTTTCACTCTTTCCTCCTGCATCTAGAAACTCACCTACGATGGACCGGCGTCCCGTCCAGGCGGAGAACCTATACACCAAGGAAACCGGGAAACCGACCCTTATGAGCCAGGCGTAGCTCGAGACAGAACAAAAAAAAATCATTATATACGCTGGTAAATGCAATTCATACACGCGTTACGTATACTTGGTGACAGTTATAGATTGAATTAAAACCGTAGAACAAAGCATGATATACTTTGAGTACAAGACCTTTCATTCTGTTCTTTACATACCTGAAAATATACTGATGTTTATTTAAGCCCAATGATTATTCTTTGATAATAAACATGTAATCACCCCGCACGATTTTGTTTTTTTGTTTCCAGATATTACCAGTGATAATCCATACATATTTTAGTAAATTGTTCCTGTAAATTCTACTTGTAAATTATATGAATGGTGCATGCCTGAGAAAATGTCAAAAGGCTGTACTGAGAAAAGGTCAGACAAGTTAAACGTGAACGAAAACTAAGTAACACATCTGCTTTGAAAATATTGACAAAGATATTTGGTGATATCACTTTGAATATAGTCATTAGAACACATTGATTATCGTATAAACATTTAAGCCACATGAAAATGAGTCTATATCATAAATTTAAGGAACTATTGCTTAAATTAATATTTACATATTTGGGTTCTAGAAAATAATTAATGGGTTGGAAAGCCGGCTATATAATTACATAGTTCTATATTTGTTGTTTGTTGAATATTTAGACGATTTTTTATTCGTTATCATCTATTTATTACCAAATGCCTATATGATTAATAATATTTGATTGAAAATTATATTGAAAAAAAATAATATTCCGCAAATCACTTCACGAAATGAAAGTGCGACCAATGTTATGAAGAGAATTCATTAAGACTAAAACCAATCAATCTGGATATGAAATTAATATAAAGAACAATCAGAAGGAATCTGTGTAGAAAATAATTCGTGCCTGTTTTATGTGTGCAAAGGAAGTCAATATTGATTCTTAACTTTGACACAAAGTCTACTCCAGACATCAGAAATATAGATTTTTACCTTTAGCACATGGCCAAACATTTATACAGGAGGCGATAGTGGATTGAATCGATCCCACGTGATTACTGGTATTTACTCGAGCCTTTCAGAAACTGTTTGAAATAAGCTCTGAGAGGCTAAACGTGATATCATAGTTAATCCCCGCTCACACACACACACATATTATATATATATATATATATATATAATATATATATATATATATATGCGTGCATATGTGTGATTATGTGTGTGTGTGTGAGAGAGAGAGAGAGAAAGAGAGATTGGGGGTGGCTGTTTGTATGTGGTATTTCTGTCCTAATCTTGTTTTCCTACATATCAGTTGGTATGTACTTTTTTGTAATCCGTGAACCCGAATTTCAATTATAGACTATAGTGAAACATATCGAACTGTAGGCAATACCTAGCCCTTAGAAAACATGTATGGAGATCATATTCCCACGGCTGATAGGATTTATCTCAATACTACAATGCCAAACTATTATTTAGATACTAAAGAATTGCTTCTTACTCGGCGTGAAGTTGAGTGTCATGACTAAGATATTTTTGGTATAACATTTTATTTCGATTTTGGTTTCTGCTGGAAGTAGTATCCAAAATACCAGCCCAGCTTTACTGGCATTCGGCTACAGAGATTCTGGGAAATATTATAAACCAATTTCTTCAAAATATATAGCTTTCCATTCTACCCGGTTTGCGTTGAGCGACGGTGCAAAAATTTCAAGCTTTGTAACAGTCTTCTATTTGAATGTAGTCAAGGACTCTTAATTATCTTCTGTACAAGTCCCAACCTCCCTCTCAGTATAATCATAGTCATGATTTTATGAGTGTCGGTGACGATGTAAAGGTCTATTTTGATTGACAATGTTCTTTTATAAGAATTAGTGAAAAAGAATCCTTATATTTAATGTTAGAATATCAGCCCTAGGATATTTTAATTGTAATCAGTGAAAGCATATTCTAGACCAATGAGATACGTTTCATGATTAGGGTTTCTTTTGGAATTCAGTAATATATCGTATACACCAGAATGAATGAATTCTTTTCATCGATGCCTTTACGGCTTCATGAACCACTTTGTTAAAATTCCACAAACAATCTTTAAGATAAAATGATTCTAGATACACCGAATATAGATAATTTATTGTGACATTTAAAAAGTGATCTGATTGCTCTAAATTTTAAATCTTTATTCGCAAATTAATATTAGGTTGGAACTTGATAAGACAATGAAGACAGAAGAAAACTGAGAGAAAATTTAAGGAAGCCTTGCCTAATCAAATCGTAATTATAGAAAGAATCAACTTAGCTGAATACATATTACTTTCGACAATTAAACTAAAATTGGCCTCGTCCGCTGGAAAGTGAAACAGAGTACCCTAGCACCCTATGAGTGCCATGAAAAACGGGCAATTTATTATCCATCCGTAAAATTTTTCCCAGAAATACAATGTCCACTACATGAACCAGAATCCTACGTCAAAGTTAAACATTAATAGAAGACACTTCATCTAGACATTGTAGCAAACACGCTCAACGGAAATTTCGGAAATAGATTTAGTCATATAAACCTTTACAATGCTGCTACAAAGGGTTAGTGTAAAGTAAACAAAGGAGGTATACGCTGGCACTAAGAGAACTACATCTTGAGAGATATATTGAAATGAGATTTTAGCAGTGATGTTTATGCGTATACACGAAATATTCGAAAAGCGTCTCAAGAAGAATGGACGTTTGCAACTTGTAAAATAAAGAGATGCAAACTTTGATGACTTTGAATTTCACCGGAAGAACGATTTAGGATTTCATGACGAATTCCTTGCTGCAGTAACATTCTTCGAGGAATAACACAAACAGTGCTATTTATAAGTGTCGTAGGGTAAAATTTGCCTGGAAACAAAAAAAAAATGTCTACTTTGAAAAACAGTCATTTTCACATCAGAAAATGTATGTATGTATGCATGTATTATGTATGTATGTATGCATTTATGTATGTATGCATTTATGTATGTATATATGTATGTATGTATGTATGTATGTATGTATGTATGTATGTATATATGTATGTATGTATGTATGTATATATGTATGTATGTATGTAGACAGGTAGGCGTATACATAGGTAGATATGTAGGTAGTTTGACAAACCTGATTATTTTCAAAATATGCATTTGACGTTAGTCAAGCGAACTCTTTGTTAACCCTGAAACATCATTATATATATATATATATATTATATATATATATATATATATATATATTTCTATGAGAGTTAGACTTTGGGAAACCAACCAACTAAGGGATAGTACCTATCCAATTAACTGTTGGTAGTGTATCCAATTATTCAGTACCCAAATGATGGTTATTGCGTGGCAATCTCGCAATTGATTGTCATATATGGGCAGATGTAAAAAGTGGTTTACCCTTCATTTATGCAGCCGTAAGGAACTGATAGTTTGCTCTTTTCTGTAATATTGATACACGTGTGTGTAACACATAGTTACTACATGTACATGTTTTCTTCTCATACTTTCTAATGCATTGGAATAGATAGACACACTGTAATGACTACCAGCTGGTGTATGCCATTTTGTATCCTTTCCATTTTCTTATTTGTGGTATATATATACACGAGGAAAACGCCCCCGTCTAATGAACGGTGCTGAGTTGTCCAACATTTAAGTCAAATATCATCAAAATAACTTGTCCGACCGTCCCATAGGCTTCCCCTTTGAGAAACACTGATTTAACCTAAATTTGAGGCACCAGCAAAAGACGAATTCGACTGATGTACTTGCGCGTACAAATGCACGTTCCCACGGCTTGATCGATCGCATTCTCACCTGGAATCCATTTTTGTAATTTTTTCCAAGACTTATGCACGCCCTGATATCGCAATCGGTTGGAGGATGCCCGAGATCCTAGAAGGCACACACACACACACAGACAGAGAGAACGGATTTTATATAATATATATATATATATACGTGTGTGTGTGTATGTGTGTGTGTGTCTCTCTGTGTGTGGAAATCCCTACATACATACATGTAATATACATATGGAAGACGCGGATGGCGACGATTATGAAGATGATGAAGGTGAAGAGGGGGAGAGGAACTGGAGGAGGTCAATGATTTCTAAAAACCATGCAAAGCCTGACCCAAATAATGATAGTGGAGCGTTAAGAACTATTCATAATGCAACAGTATTAACACGTATTTGATGTACACTTGTATATTATGCCATACAATGTATAAAACTGTACACAAGGTACACTGAGTAACATGAAATGTTTTAACAATAACTCACAATTACATTTATGCTTGTTTATAAGATTTAGGTGTAAGCTTCCAAAATCAATTTATAAATTGCGAGCTGATGTTGTAAATGTATTTTATTTAATTTTCAATACATATGTATATTGTCTTCTGACAAGCAAAAACGAAAAAATTAGAGAGAGTAGGATAGAGAGAAAGGGAAATAAATATATCGAACACAGCCCATGTTCTAAAAGAAAAGGCACAATCATTAATTTCAAGCCATATCATATATATGTATGATACGTTACTCATCTTCCAATATTGCATTCAGTAATTTAATATATGTAGTTCAGTTGCGTTTCGCTTTTCATTAATTTACTGATATTTGATTGATTAATTTTGAAAATAACACGATATACGTTTCGTCGTCACTTTCGAGAATAAAAATGTGTGGCTATTGACAGAAAGCTGAGGGCTCTCATTATGTCAAGTCACAACACAACTGTTTTAGGAATAAATTGACGATATACGATAACTGTGTAAATGAGAATTGCATTTCTTCGTTCTTTGAAATATCATTATATTTACACACAAAAAACTAAACAAAGAAAAGAAACACATGCGCACAAACGCACACACACACACACACACACACTTACACACACATGAATCTAGCAAGTTTTATAAACGAAGTGTTTAATTGATGCATGTAAATATGTGCACCACTCGTTTTATAGTGGATTGTAAAAATTTTCATTTAATTATTCAGATTTAAGTAGATATCCCTGCACATATTTATTTACGTATCTATTTATCATTAACTGTCACTCTCTTATCATATTCTCCTCTCTCTTTCTCTACCTCAATTCATCTCTCTTTCTATATATATGTGTGTATATACATCCACACTCACACACACACACACACACACACATATATATATATATATATATATATATATGTTCAATGTGATATGGTATCGAATTCATTTATAAAATTTTATACAGTATTGATGTAAAAATTCCTACCGATTATTGAAACGATCGTCAGCGTTGAAAAAATGTAATTCCGTCAGCTTTATTCCTTTATTTGCTTAATTATATATATATCTATCTGTGTGTGTGTGTGTGTGTGTGTGTGTGTGTGTGTGTGTGTGTGTGTGTGTGTGTGTGTGTGTGTGTGTGATGTGTGTGTGTGTGTCTGTGTGTGCATGTATAAAACAAAGAAAAATAACAGGCTGGATAAAAGTCAGTCCCTTACAGTTGTTTCTTACGCATTTTTTATTGATCAACCCGACCTGGTGCATACCATTCAAGTACCGGATTCTCTCCGGAATCCTTTACATATATATATATATATATATATATATATATATATGTATATATATAATGCTGAAAAGTATCAAGCCCTATGCTATCAGCATGCAAATCTAACTGCAATACCAATAAAACGTAGTGGGCCTGTAGGGAGTGCAATCCCAGAGGCACATTCAATGCGATGTGAGAATTGGGTATTTACATGAGTCATGATTCATCCTTCCATGTACATGTTGCTAAGTTGTCAATAAAATACAGACAGATGACCGGATGTGTGTGCGTATGTGTGTGTCTGTGTGTGTGTGCATGTATTATATATACTCTAACACTGGTATCACGTGCCCTTTATCCTTTGCCAGCATATATATATATATAAGTATGTGTGTATATATTTCTGTACTCTTGTATGTATGTATGTATGTATGTATGTATGTGTGTGTGTGTGTGTGCATGTATGTATGCATGTATTTATGTATGTATGCATGGAAATGTATGTGTAGGCATATATATATATATATATATATATATATATAAGTATATACCAACATACAATCACATACGTATATTCATGTATATACACACATACACTCAGAGTAATATATTATTGAATGCCTAAATACTTTTATATGTAATTGATAATTTTGTAAGAGAACATTTATTTTTAAAAATCACAAAAACGTTCGCTTATGTAGAGAAATATTCTTTATACATCTATTTGCTACACTTGCGAATGAATTTAGACAAATTTTGTTGCCAGAAAATAAATCAGAAAGTAAATCACTACACAAAGAGAGATAAATAAATTAACAGGAACCTCGCTGAACAGGAAAATATATTTAGTATAAAAAAAAAATTTTGCTCGATAATGAAATCTAAATTACATCATATGCATATTATTCTCTGTGATTCCCTACGCCCTCCTAATAACAGTGAATAGCTTATCTATATTTAATTTCTCGAGGCCTTTTGTACGTCATTGATGAGGTCAAATGGCATAAACGTGTCGCATAGAACAAACCACATCTATTTATGAGGCTATCTATTATCTCAACATGAGTTTAATCCATAATGCTAGTGTGTTGAAAAAGCTGCAATTCATATGCAATGTTACTGGAGTTCTGGGCTACGTATATGACCAACTCTGACATTGTGGCTTTAGTATAGAAAATGTTCTTCGCAGGCATTAAATATTCATTCGCTAACCACAGTTGATGCAATATCCAGGTGAAACATTTAAAATATTTAGCAATGAATTAGTGGCGTAAAATGCCAGCTACTGTACAAAGTATGAACAGGGGAAGGCGGAGTTTACTTTGTCTATTTAGCAATAATTGATTAATTCTAGACTAGTGATGCAAGTAAGTTAATGTGTCGAAATGTCCTTCACACATTATACAACTACAACAGAAAAAAGAAAGCTTAGAAACAAATTAGCATGAAAATGACCTGGGCAGACTTTAACACACGAACAATCCTATATGATTTACGGTCTCATTATAACTACTTGTCACTGCTATTTGATCTGCAACCATTTTATCTCTAAATGTTCAACATCGCTCTGATCTTCAGTTTCATCTAAAACTGCTTGACATTTATTAATTGCGTCACAACTTATATTTACAATGCAGCAATTTCTTCAATTTCTTGATAAAAAGACAACTGTGATTCCTATACAATCTTTAAATATTTTGTTAACGTATCACCTCCATATGAAAAAAAAAAACATTGATACATGTTACCAAAGTATAGCTTCTTTTGGCGTATATTCTGATAGACCAACGTTGTAAAACATTTGATTTCTGGGGCATAAGTAAATAAGCACAAATGCCTACACACACATACACACACACACTCACATACAGGCACACACACACCACATACCTATATATATACACACACACACACACACACACATATATATATATATATATATATATATCTACATATATAGATCACTAGCCACTACACATTCTTTATTTTCTCTCCCTGTTTCTTCCGGCGTTCCTTTCTGAGGAAGAGCGTAGGCTCGAAACGTTAAAAACTTTTTCGCTTCTCGAGCGTTAAACTAGTGTATCTGTTTGTTGTCTACACCACCTGTCTTGGTTTTTTTTTTGGGGGGGGTGAATTCTCCCCCTGTACATGAATATATATGGGTGTGCTTGGTTCCTGCGTGCGCATGTGTTAAATTTGGGCTTTTATTTTAAAGTAACTTTAAAAATAACAACTGTATATTTACACATGCGCCCATTAAACTGGAAGTACTGTAAAATTTATTGTAAAATTTGAAATTGATTGAAACACAAACACGTGTGTATGAGTGTGTGTGAGTGTGCATGTGGATGTGTGTGTGCATGTGGTCTTGCGTGAGTATGTGTACGTGTCTTTTTATGTTGTCTATGTCCAAGCACGACTGATTGGTTATGAAATCGCTTGTGGCGCCTTCTATCATACTGTCGGTGGAATACAAGGGATATGAGTAAACTTGGGCAGATGGAAGACCGTTAATTAAACAGTGCTTGTATTTAAGAAGGGCCAGCTTTATGGCATACATTATCTATGTGATTAAATCTTTATGTAGATTTTGTTAAAGGTACGAGTTTATATGAAATAAGAGAACACTTCCACTAAAGTGAAATGAAAATAACTCATGAAGGAAGTTAAAGCAGGACGCAAATTTAGCACACCGAGAATACCAATGTCAGTATCTAACAGAGTTGGATATATTTGCTTATGATATTTGAGCAGAAAACTTCACATTCATAGGGCTTTACAATCAAGTATTCTATATGAAGGCAATTATATTTAATTTCTACTTTCTCGTAGAAACATTGATCGCAATTCACACGGCATCAAGGCTAGGTAGTTAATCATTAATTTCCATTGTCTTTCTGTACAATTATGGACTCGTTAACCATATATAACCCGTCGGGTGTTTTTCATAATTCAAAAATGCAGCCTTGTCACACTGATCCTCAGAACTAGGTTAAGGGTACATATGTCTATGGAATGTTTTCTCTTTCTCTGTTTCTCACTCTCTCCCTCCTTCTCACATATATTTATGAATTTAGACACAAATATATACGTGTGTGTGTTTATATATGTATGTATACACATACACCTGCACAAAGACACATACGTTCACGAACAAGTATATACGAGTGTCGGGGAGATGTTATATAAGCTTAGAAAACAGGAACAATATGAGAAAATAATTAAATCTAAACTAAACACAACTGTATGAATAAACTAGCAAAATAATACATAATAGCGTAAAATATGCATAAACCGAAATCACAAAGGAAAACACGAAAGAACAAAATATAATATTCATAAAAAAAATTTGACGGAAAGCTACTCAGTACTGTTGGATAATACTTCTGAATACATACTTATTTTCATTATTTGCAATATTTGTGTGTGTACGGTTTGAAATGTTTGTCAGTGTGTCTCGAAATAGCAAAGTATATGCTACTATGGATTGTACGTCAGCGTTATCATGGGCAAGTGTGTGAGAACATTCAAAGCACATCTGCATTTTGCTGTGATTTATTTTAAAATATTTTTTTTTGTCTCGGTATATTCTTTATAAATAGGCTTAAATCTGAAGAAGTGCAAGAAATTCGAAAAAATATCACTTTCCGAGAGAAATAATTTACTTTTCCATTTTCTGGTCAATATTTTAAGAATATCTTTTATTTTTTTATTGATTGCATTGTTTTCTCTGATATGTTCTTTATTTAGATTTTACCTATTTAATTTGTTCTATTATATTTATTGATTCTTCTCAATCACTTTCAATCCCCTTACTGACTCTCAAGTCATTTTTCTTTGACTTTCTTTCAAACGTTATAGAATATTTCTAAATGTGTAATATTTTATTTTTAAATGAAACTTTAAAATAAAATGCGTCTTTACACATACACAAACGAGCATACATTCACACACTCACATACATGCCCACACTAATATATAGAGATATATGCGTGCGTGTATATGTGTCATTGCGAACTATGCATATACGTACAAGCGCAAATATTTCTGTGTGTCCAGAATATAAAAGAATAATATTATATTGGTATGTATATATGCACATATGTGTGCTCGTACATAGATAATATATATGCAGATTTTACATATGAAAAACCGTTTAACGCTAAGCAAATAGGTATCGAGTTAAATACGTAAGAGCGTTAAATATTTAACTGCACAAAGAAATTACATTAAGTTTAATTACCACAACGCTATAGATAATAATCTTTTCGGTTATAGGCACAAGACTCGAACTTTTGGGGTGGGGGCAATACAATTAAATCACATCCAGTGCCAAAGTGATACTTATTTATCGACCTTAAATGAACGGAAGGCAAAGACGACTTCAGCAGAATTTCAACTCAGAACGTAAAACAGGAAGAAATATCGCTAGCCATTTTTGTTCGGCGTGCTAAGGATTCGCCCAGCTTACTGCCTACAATGATAATCCCTTTCATAGGTCCAAAAAAAAAAGAATGGAGGTTGTGGAGGGGGTCTTTAATAAACCAGCCTCTCAGTTCACAAAAAAAAAACAGAAAAAGTAATCAGCTTACTGTAATGTATATGTCCCGGAAAAAAAGCCATATATTGCTTCATAAGAAATCTATTTGAAACAACTGCTCAGATTTAACATTTTAGCCAAGAGAAACTAGAAACTTTTATCGCTATAAATGAAAGATACCCGAAGAGTAAACGCCATAAACTTTGTGCTCTACTCATATTAGATACGTGCGTTTCATTTTTAAAGGCATTTATCAAGGAGCAAAGTGATTTCAAATCTTCTAAAGAGCAATAACGGTGAAAGGTGAAGAGCTTTAAACAAAGTACCATATTTTCTCCATAAATAAACCTAAAAATATACATATATATTTCAGTGTGTGTATATATGTGCGCGTATGCATGTGCATATGTGTGTGCGTAAGAATCTATGTATGTATGTGTGTCGGTATGCTTATTTCATCATTAAATCGGAAAGAATATGGAAAAATTACAGTAAAATTTAAAAAGCTGAAATTATATTGATATACGTATTCTTGGGAGTGAGTTTGCCGTATATAATTCATATAAATATATCTAACAAAAGTGAGAAGGATGGAAGAGAACACGAAAAAGAAGGAGTCAGTTCAGCTGGATGTGACTTCTTTCATGTACCACATAAAAACCCCTTTTAACCGAAAAACTCGTAAGTAAAATTCGTAATAAAATATTTTCTACAAATCGAAACAATATGTAGCTCCTTATTTTTCCTTTTTCACTTCTAACCTTCTCACTTTTGTTATAAATACTCTTTAAGCATTTTACTTGTTTCCGTCATTTCCCTGCGGCCATGCTGGAACACCGCCTTTAGTCGAGAAAGTCGACTCCAGGACTTATTCTTTGAAAGCCTAGTACTTATTCTATCGGTCTGTTTGCCGAACCGCTAAGTTACGGGGACGTAAATACACCAGCATCGGTTGTCAAGCGATGTTGAGGGGACAAACACAGACACACAAACACAGACACACATATACAAATATACGACGGGCTTCTTTCAGTTTCCGTCTACCAAATCCACTCACAAGGCTTTGGTCGGCTCGTCGGCTCGAGGCTATAGTAGAAGACACTTGCCCAAGGTGGTACGCAATGGAACTGAACCTGGAACCATGAGATTGGTAAGCAAGCTACTTACCACACTGCCACTTCTGCGCCTAAATGTTTATAGAAATTATTTATGTCGAAGTCACCTTAAATATATAAAAGCGTAGAATAAAATTGTTCCATACTTTTACCAGTATTTGTCATATATATATATATATATATATATATATATACATATATATATATATACACGTATGTGTGTGTGTGTCTAAGAATTTATATAGGTATATATGTATTTATGTATACAGACAGGTCCAAAAGTCAACGAAAGATGAAATATTAATTTTTTAAAAACTTTTTTCTAGATTTGATTTTTGCAGCTAACTTACATGTGTTACATATATATATATTATATATATACGTGGGTGTGTGTGTGTGTGTGTGCGTGTGTGTTATATATATGTATGTATGTATGTATGTATGCCTGTATATGATACTAGGGTATTGAAAATTTAAAACACAATTTTAAGAACTTATTAGATATTTTAAGTGTTGGCCCACCCTATACATGTGTGTGTCTGTGTTTGTGTGTGTGTATGTTTGTGTGTGTGTGTGTGTGTGTGTGTATCCTATATATCGACTTGTAGAAAGCTAGTATTTATCGATTTCACTGTGGTTCAGATTTTTCTTTCTAACTTTTGGTATGCAACAGTAAAATCCATATATATATATATATATGTATATGAATTTTACCTATTATCTATATAAATATATATATATATATATCATATCTGTATATATAACTTTAAAATATATATTATATATTTTACCTTACATATATATATATATATATATATATATGACATGCAAAATTAATACACATATAATATTGGAAAATACAACATTCAGAAAGTCTTTCATAAAGAATATTCGTAAATATATATCAAAGATGATTGAAGTTATTTGCAATTTATATCTATAATGATATTCCCAGAGAACTCTATTTCTTAATATTTCACATGATCATATATTTCGATAAGAGCTATTTAGTGAAATTATATATATTTACTATTAAAGATATATACGTTTCCCGACAAAGCCTTTCTTATATATTGAATTATAAATCAATAACATTAATATGGGGGAATTAAAAAGATAGGGATCAATGGCATACAGTTAATAGCTATAACTAATGGTAATTATGATATTAGAACATTAATTAAAAGCAGTTAACAATTCTTTTAAGTCCTGTAATATTTCAATAACAGCGTCGTAGCCAAACAGGATATAAATCCTTTATCGCCGCTGGAATCAAAAACACGAGACGTTGATTCTTTACCTCCCAGGCCGGATTAATTCATCAAAGCCCGAACTCAACATGAAAAAAGCTGTATCGATGGATAAAAAGAGAAAAAAGAGAGAGAGAGAGAGAGAGAGAGAGAGAGAGAGGGAGAGAATGCAAAAGAGAACAAACATTGAGAGGGGTATAACACATGAAAGGAAGAGCAAAGGATTATTTGTGGAAACTGTTGAGATTTATGTTAGGGACAAATGTAATGGTTAGGAATACTTGAAATGATTAATAAGGAATTTTAACAAGGCATCACGACTGAAGATCATTGGTTCTTACATCACAGTACATGTTCAAATGACTTGTAAACTAGACTACCAAGAAAACGTGATCTTGTTGCTAATTCAGATCTGTTTATTGGTTTCCTTCAACGCTCAAGATGATCTCTACATTTCATTTCCTCTTTACTTTTAATTTTTGATGTTGGAAGATTGTAAACCATATAAAATGAGTTCTATGCTGCATAAAATTACTTCTCAATACAACGGCAACTCTAAGTTTGTATAGGCTCCAGCCATAGGATGCATGCGTATGCATGATACTTGAATCCAGGCCTCTTTTCCGCTTCGTCGAACTCATCCTGAAACTAAATGTTGTCGCCTTTTCAAGTGATTTCTTCCGAATTAAGCTTACTTGTTTGTTCAGCGTTTTGAAGCCCATATTGTGATTCAGTTTACTCAGTGATACTCAGTGGGCTTATGACCCCAGGTAGTTTGATGAGTCGATAGAGAAAGCATATATGACAATAAAACTGTGTTTTTGTAAAAGATACTGGTGGATATATATTGAGTTGAATGATGGCAGAACGTAAGATGGATACAAAAATATGCGACGTTTTAGTCAGTAGTTCCATCGCCCCTAGACACACCAAACGAGATTTTTCCGAACTCGTTACCTTACATGTACTTTCGGTAACTTTCAATTATTCTATTATTCAATTATTCAATTATTCTAGTAGACGAATGTTTGATCGACTGCTTAAAAGGCATCATCTCTAACATGCTATATTTTTTGCGGTGTACATAATAAACATTATTTATGGGAATCGTATTACAGTTTCGGAAGCATGTTATCTACGGAGTTTGTTTCCTCCTTAATTGCCTACGTCTCTTCTCTTAACACTAACATCTCCAAATTTCGAATTTTTTAAAAAACTCTGACCACTCTTAAACGTTGCTTCCCTCTGCATTGTACATCTCCCACCTTACTCATCCTCACACACTCTTGTATTTTCTGCATCTATATCTACCCCTCCACGTCATTCTATCAGGTCATCCCATAAGTTCTGTCCTAATTTTGAATAAAGAAAACAAGTGATCAAATGTTATATTTAATTGAAATTTAATCATCAATGTACTTTCCCTGATTATCTATGATTTCCTTCCATCTATTTAAAGCGTTTTAATCCCATCAATATGAAACTCTTTTGGTTTCAAAGCGAAGAACTCTGAAATGTCAGTTTCGACCTCCTCTTGGCTTGCGAAAGTTATGTCCCCCAAATGATTCTGTAAACTAGGAAACAAATGGTATTCTGAAGGAGCAATGTCGGGAGAATAAGTTGGATGCGGATTTTTTTCCCAACCAAGCTCTTCGATCTTCTGTGATGTGATCTTTGCAGTGTGAGGTCGCGCATTGTCCTGATGAAACATCATTCCTTTTCGATTCACTAAAGTGTATCTTTTTTCTACAAAGCTTGGTTCAAACGCTCTAATTGCTGACACTAGACTTGAGCATTGATTGTTGCATTATGTGGTAACAATTCAAAATGAATTACTCCTTTGCAATCCCACCAGATAGAGAGAACCTTTTTCTCATGAAGTTCCATTCTCGGTTGTGATTGAGCTTTTTCTCATTTACCTAGACACTATTTACGATGTTTAACATTTCGAATGAAGATCCATTTTTCGTCACCAGTCGCAAGTCTGTCCAAAAAAGGGTGAAAGGGGTTCGCAAGAATGGAGAGAAAAGTGGATGTCAACTCGGGATTTGCGGTTGCTTTCGGACAATTCATGAGGCACCCATTTTCCAAGTTTAGAAACCTTTCCAAGTTGTTGAAGAGGACAACGAACAGTTGTATGGTTTGAACTAAGCTTTATTGCCAATTCTTCAATTGATAATGCGGGATTTTCTTCAAGTAATGCCTCAAAGAGCTTATCATCAAACTCAACTGGACATCCTGTTCGATCGTCATCCTCAAGGCTGAAATCTCCACTTCTGAATTCTGCAAACCATCTTCTGCAAGTTCTTTCATTCAAGCATTCTTTCCCATAAACTGAGTGTATGTTTCGAGTCCCTTCAGCTGCAGAGTTTCCTTTTTGGTACTCATAAAGCATTCTGTGCCTTAAATGTTCTTTGGACACTTCTATGTTAGAAAGGGTTTTAATCAATGAAATTTTTATTCTATTATTCTGTAAAATAGTATTTAATTAGTTTCAATGTACACAAATGCATAAAAATAAATATTTAATATTTAATTCAATTAGACATTCTAAAATACTATTAAATTTCATTCAATTTTAAAAAAGGTAAAATCGGACAGAACTTATGGGATGACCAGATAGTTAAATCATTTTCCCAACCATATCTGTGCGGCGATTGTGATAAGACCTATTTAAGCTCATTTACGTTCACAGCAATCAGTAATTTATTATAAGAAAATTTGTATAAAATACATTAATCACAGTGAAGGGTTATTACCCATAACATTTACGAATTATTCTAGACTATTGAGATTACAGGCGTTAATATCTACGGAAATATTAGTAAATATTCTAATACCTGACTCGTTACATGGTGAAGGCATAAAACTATAAACTGGGTAATTTTTTTGTTAAAGTATTTGAACGTATCTTCTTTATCACATATACACACACACACGCACAAGAACACATACACAAGCACACACACAAGCACACGCAAACATGTGTGCGTGTGTGCGTGCGTGTGTACATGTAGTGCTATGAACAAAAATGCTTCATTAAACATTGATCACAAATATATATTTTCTATTTCAATAAATTCATTTTCTAAACAGATTTTCTATGAGATCTACATAAATTTATAATTCCCTTTGCTCATTTTGTCATTAGAAAAAGCAAGAAACAAGAGAACTGATAAT
>NC_042998.1:191239675-191259675 GCF_006345805.1 Octopus sinensis | reverse complement strand
AATCATGCTTAGGTTTGTATTTTCTTCTGTTGTTCCTTGTTATACTTTATCCCTATAGATTTAAAATAAACAGAACACAACATCGGTCATAATATATATGTACTCAGTAAATTATCTACACAACCACAAAACCTAAATTCAGGTCAGGCATGAACTTTCATCTGATATAATTTAATTGCTTCGCATCTTGCTTGTGTACAAAATAACAGTCAGATCACAAACCCATGTTTAATGTCTTGTATAATCAATAAACATCAGATTTGTCTTGTTATGCATCTTTTAAGAAAAAGAAAATTACAAAAGCAATATTATTGAATTTTCTCTTACTAGAATATACACAGTTTGTGTTTTGTTGAATTTGCGAAGAAATGGAAAACCGTTTTAGAGAAGACAACAGTAAAGACGTAATAATATTTACATATGAATACATTTGCAAAGTTGCTTTCAGAAAAGAATGGTTCCTTATTTCATTCTATACTGCTTTAACATATTGAGATGCATTGAAATTAATCTCTCCTTCTTTCTATTTGTTTTCCATTGATCACATATTGTCCACTGCTCCGACAGCAATATGATATTCAACGCTAGATTTACAATTTTTATGAACCATTCTTCTTGGAATGTAAAAATAAAAGTACCACAACAAAACAAAAATTTTCCATAATAAAAATGTATTGTAGTCAATAAGATCAAGTCATGTAGCATGTGATGTACAGGTAGAAAAATTGTTATAAACATATTGTATTTATTTTGTATTGTTGCACTGACTTCGATATTACAGACTTGGAGGTTAAATACAATACCAAATACTAATGATTTCTAACATATGTACGACTCCTCAAAATTTTTTATAGGAGGATACTAGGTGATATTAATTTCAGTACAGAACTAGATTATTTATTTTATTTATTAATTGATCCTTTATATTATCGTCAGCTGAAGGATGAAAGGTAAAGTAGACGTTTTGGGAGTTGATCTCAGGTGTCGGAACAAATACTGTAAGGCTTATTTTACCAAGCTCTAACAAATACGTCTTTTGGCTTTCTATAATGCCAAATAAATTAGGTTCGAGGCTCGCTTTTACCCACCACCAGATTTCAACATATATCAAACGTAGAAATTCCGACGATCGCATAACCAGCAACCACAAAAACAAGTACAACAGCCACAAAAACAGCATCAGAAAACAACAACGACATAAACAGCAGCAACAACAATGGTAATAATTATGATTTCAAAGGCCAGTAATTTCAGGTGGGTGAGAGGTGCTAAGTGAATTATATCGACCCCAGTGCTCAACGAGTGTTTATTTTATTGACTCCGAAAGGATGAAATGCAAAGTCGATTTCGGTAGAATTTGAACTGAGAACGTGAACGTAAAGACTGACGACATGCCGCTAAGAATCATTCCCGGTATGCTAACGACTCTGCCAGCTCGCCGCCTTAATGATAATAATAATAATGATAGTCCGGAGAAGAAGAAGAAGAAGAAGAAGAAGAAGAAGGAGAAGAAGAAGAAAAAGAAGAACAACAACAAGAACAACAACAAAAATAATAGCAATAATAATGACAATAATAATAATAATAATAATAATAATAATAATAATATTAATAATAATCATTTCGGACATCATTCAGACAAATACATAACAAAAACACCAGGACTTACAAACACATATAACATACAGAAAATTGCACTACTAGGCACTGCACACATCCTACGCAGAACACTTTCCATACAATAACCATCAAAGCATCACAACAAATCACAGCACATACCTAAGGCACACAGAGCTGCGCTCGGTAGTGAAGTGAAAGCACGCTATAAAAATAAAACTACTGAATGATAATAATGATGATAATAATAATAATAACAATAGCAATAATAATAAGAACAATAACAATAACAGTAATAATGATAATAATAACAACAATAACAACAACAATAACAATACTAACAACAATAATAACAACAACAACAATAACTAAGAACATGAGAATAGTAAGAGATCCCGTGTTTCTTTGTAAATGGGAAAAAAGGAAAATTCTTGTTTTCGATGTATTATAGCCCAATACATTTCTGGAATATTTGCAGATTACTTCGTTGATAACGTCAACTGAGCCATGTCTTGAGACTTGACATCAACAGGTTTCTTCCATATTCAATATTCAGCGAAGGATTGTCGCTGACAACGTTTCTACTTTTCTATCAAAACCGTTGTCAATTCTCATCTATGCAGTCTCTTGAAAAATTATTGTAATAATGGTTGCCAATGTTCTCAAAACGACCGAGATGATATCACTCACATGTCCTGCAGTTTTCTTGGTTATCTAGCAAGTTTTTATACTTCTATATCAGATTCTACAGGATAACCCATAATCTTATATTGGCCATGTGGATATGTTATAAATCTTTTGCTACCTTCGTTGTTATTGCTCTTCTTCTTCTGCTTATTTTTGAAAGTATCATTATTATCGTCATCGTCGTCATCTTCGAAGTCGTCGTCATTGAAGTCATCGTCGTCGTCGTCGTCCTCATCGCCATCATCATCATCATCTGACGACTCAAATATCGTAAATAGCTCTCTTGTGTTTACAAATAATGGTTACAGGTTAAACAACGATAGTATTTTTCTGAGTCACTAAACATTATCCATGAGGAATAGAAATTTCGGCTAAAACCCATTGGTCATAACCCTAAACGTTAGTTTTACTATTTTCCTTAAAATCAACTTTCGTTGCTCACTATTCAATCAGGCTATTCACATATGAGTAACTCTCTTGATCTAAGAATAGTCACAGAGTTAACATAGCAGGCATGGTTTTAACCCAGCCAAAGGCGGATGAATCCCAAAAGGAAAGAAATCGAGATTCATGGTTTTTAAGTGTATCATCTAGAGTTAAAAAAATATAATTCAAATCCTTATACAGCCAAGTTGAACATATTATTTAGAATTAATATTGGTTTCAAATTTTGGTACAAGGCGGGCGTTTCGTGGGAATAGATAAGTCGATTACATCGACCCCAGTGTTCAACTAGTACTTATTTTATCGACCCCGAAAGAATGAAAGGCAAAGTCGTCCTCTGTGAAATTTGAACTGAGAGCGAAAAGAAGGACGAAATGCTGCTAAGCATTTTACCCTGAGTGCTAATGATTCTGCCAGCTCACTGCTTTATGTAGAGTTGATAGTGAATAACTATCCGGCAGTGGATTAGCGTAATCTGTAGAGCATCAGAGAAAACGTATTGTGGTATTTAGTAATGGTTATTTCCATGCTGGTTGCTTTCAAATCTCGCCAATATCTAGTTTGCATTTCTTCTTTGTGAAATTGTAAAAAATAACGTACCACCTAATGCTGATATCAATCTAACCAAGTATACTCACACTCGCAAAACTGCAATTTTGTGATAATATTAGAAAGCAACAATATTATATAGAAAACCTGTCTTGTAGGGGGATTATCATATTCGATAGCAAGACGGGTAAAATGCTTTGCGGTATTAAGTTGTATACATTTACGTTCTGATTTCAAAGCCAATCGTGATCAAGTTAGCTTCTCATCCAAACAGGGACGATAAAATAAAGAACCAGTCAAGCACTGAAGTTAATTTAATCAAATATACCACGTCTCTGATTTTGAGGCTGTGTTCTTATGTTGAGAAATCAATTTTAAATTGCCATGTTTTATCCCGCTTGCAATGGCTGTCCTCTGAAATCAATATTTTTGTTATTTCCTACTAATTACCTATACTTATCTGGTGTAGTTCTTAGATAAGAATCAGTAGTTTTCTGCTGAATTAATGACATAATCGATCTGTCCCCTTTACGCTAAGCAACTGTCATTACGCCACAGTTGTTTGATTGGTATAACTATCATTATGTCATCTTCGAACTAGTTAGAGTGGCATTCCATCTTGCATTTCTTCTTACTCGTTGATAAACATCTAAACGTAACTGGAAAATATTTCCATTGCTACAATATTATCTGTGATTATTATTCTTAGCAATAACAAATAATAACAACTTAACAGACTTAACTGCCTTTAATTTTCTAGACCAAAATGTGCAATCACCCGCCTACATACATACATACATACATACATACATACATACATACATACATACATACATACATCCATACATACATACATACATACGTACATACATATGTATGTAAGTACATATGTATGCAATACGTGTGCATGTTGTCTTTCACTTGATTTATGAGCTTGTAAAATTCATTACACAAATCATGCACCGACTAAAGGATCCAATACAGGTGTAGTTAAAATAACATTTTCAATGGTAATTGCTTTGAATTATCCCGATATAGGCTTCGCAAAATACTGTTTGAGACGATCAATGTTTTCTATATATAAAATCAATTTTCTGTGGGACTGAGAGTATAGTGTAATTTGAAGGGAGGTAAACATGAGGAGAGGATAACAAATGAGGGAAGTTTTGATATATTCTGGAAGTTGTAAACAAAACGAAAGAGAGAAAAGAGGGAGCAAGTATTTACCAAATGAGTAGTCAATTGCCTTCTTTGGCCACTCCGTGCAAACATTTGTTCCCCTTCGCTTTATGCTTACTACTTCGCTCTACCACTTCTCTCCTATAACAAATTACAAAAATCTGTTATAACTAGCGATCAAATTGACTGCAAGAATGTGTATAGCCGTTCCCTCGACAAGGAATAAAATTCAAATTTTCTTCAAATAACTCACCCTCTGACAATAAAGATAAACACAATAATGAGTTTTATTTCTGGTAGACAAAAAGAGGTTCATGGCCACATCTCGTACGCTTTTCATCATTTCTACTTCTTAGGCCTGCCTCAAAGCTGAACCCCATACGTTCATGGTGCAACGTCACATAGTTCAATAAACCGTAATGATATCAACAATCTTGTTTTCTTGCTTGAATATACTGTTTTAGAAATAAATAATTAACACATGTATCACTCTATCACCCTTCTATTTTACATGAATTTCTCCTGAAATGCTATTTTTAATACTACGCATAGAATAATCAATTTCTGGTAGCTATTTCTATAGACTTGTTCATGTTTTCCCAACTTTCTTTCATTCCCAATTTGTTCTACGATACTAATTGAATCGTGCTTGTATTTATATAAAGTTTTATTTCAAATATTTATTTATCAAGGTTTTACTTCATTGATACGTAGCTGGCTACGTTAGATGTTAAAGATTGTGCTTTACTTTTCTCTGCTTCTTATTCTCTTTTTCTGTCAACCATCACTTCAGACTCATATATATTCACAAAACTCAATATATTCATTAAGGAAAAGCTAGGAATATTACATATTTGTACAACATACTTCTGGAGGCAGTTCAATTTACAGTTACTCTCAGGATAAACAATGCCAATAATGCAACTTGATGTCGACTCTAAAATTATCTAAATTATCTAACACTTTTTGCTATGATCAGAAATACTAAAACCAATAATTATAACTAATGAATTTATAAAATAATTATAAACATAATACTTTGCTAACTGTCTGTTTTGTTTACGCTGCGGTATGACGCATTCCACACAGGCATATAAGCATTTAGAAGACAGAAGTTTCTATGATGTATTGCTCAATAAGATAATGAATTGACTGTTCTCTTTCCGCGACAATATCAGGGACAATTCTTTCAAAAACAAAAATTCACAGAGAATTATTGAAATCGAAAAGTTCTCTGACAAAAACATAAGTACTAACAATATTAAGGCGTAAAAATATATTGTACAAGTGACATAAATTGTTATACAATAAGCACGTCATTTCTGTTTTATTAAATTATAAAATAGTACATACATTTTGACTTATATCCTCTGATTTATGTAGTTACAACCTATTTCTTTGCTCCCTTTTTATGGGTATTATATATTTCTTTATATAACACGACTCTGTATTCAGTATAGACTTCTGTATCATATATTTTATATACAAAAGTATTTCTCAGTCGCATTTTTCACAATTTTTAAATCTTTCATTTACTATTTCGTTTCTGCTGCTACTGCTAGTATCTTTGATTTTTCAATGTACTTGCAATGTTTTTTGTCTTTTTTTTCTGCTAATGTACATTATGTTTTCTGTCTGTTGTTATCTTTCTACTTATAAGCACTATTTATGTGTCTTTCTTTTTCCTCTCAATATTTACTCCCTTGCATCTCTAGCTGTTATTTACTCCTTTCCCTTTTCTATCAATATTTATCTCTCTAAATACATGTAAGCTTCTCTAACTCACACGATTTGCTCTTCTGCATTACCAAATGCAGTGCAGCCGAACACACACTTCATCCTTTAACTTTTATCAGCATCATCATTGATTTTTTGCTCTGTGGCGGACAGGTGGCGCCACCAACAGTTTTACCTCGCTTTTTGTTTTCGTTTTTATTTTTTCTGTGTATGCTGTTTTCGAAATCGGTTCGAAACAAACAAAGGAGAAAAAAAATGTTTCATACTTCGAATAAAAGGAAAATGAATGTGTAGGAATGTAATACTTTAAAGTATGATAGAATATGCAGCGTATTGAGGAAGAAATAGATGAAGCAGGAAAACTAATAGAAGAGAGAAGAGAATAGAAGCTATAAGAAAGTAGAAAACTACAAAGTATTGGCAGGGAGACTAAAAATATGTGAATATGTGCGCAGCTAAATGTAATACATTTACGGACAAATCAATATAAAGAGCAAGATAAAGCAATGTGCGGTGTAAACAGAGGGAACAAGATGGGGACTAATGAAAATGAGAAAAGACCATTAGATATTTAGGGGTCGAAAAAACTACAAATAGAAACATAAACAGTTCCAAATTTTTATAACAAGCTGACGCAAAGAAATGGTTATTGATGCAGGGAGAACGTATAGATATTCTCTCAAAAGGAAAACAAATAAAGTAGAATAAAATTTGTTTTCTAAACAATTAAAAAACATAAATTGTCAGATTGGTAGAATCGGTAAATGTAAGATCTCCTTGATAAATAAAATAAAAAAGAAATATAGTTATATATATTTTTTTAAGAAACCAGAATTATTACACATGTTTTGCAACATTCAGTTCTTAAGCCGATTATAAGCCTACCTACATATAAGCGTACTACCAATCAATCAATCTATCTATTTATTCATCGATTCTGACTGATAGATTGATTTTTTTTTCCTATCATCAAGTAGCATTAATGACTTTTTTCATATGAATATTTTATAGTGTTATTACATTAACAGAGTTGCATAAGTATTTAATTTTTTGTTAAGTAGGTTATATGTAACAGTAGAGATAGTATAAAATACCAACACTAGAACCGCAAAAGAACCAGTACGTGGTCAGCGATTTGATAGAAATAACGACAACTTTTCCTTCAAACCACATTGATTGTAACGTCCATGCTTTTACTAAAACAAAAAACAAGATGGCCAATGCTGTAAAATCATTGATCATACTTGATTAGAGTGGAGCTGGAGTTTAACAATTACAACGGTAACCACTTGTTTGAGGTGTTTGTGAAAGCATTTATTTTTGGATAAGTCAAACTCTGTTGTCTACTAAAACGACTTCTGCATTGTTTGTCTAATCACTATAATGGTGTGATGTTAAATAAATAAATCACTCCACGATTACTCTTTTACTCTGTTACTTGTTTCAGTCATTTGACTGTAGCCATGCTGGAGAACCGCCTTTAGCCGAGCAATTCGAGCCCAGGACTTATTCTTTGTAAGCCTAGTACTTATTCTATCGGTCTCTTTTGCCGAACTGCTAAGTTACGGGGACCTAAACACACCAGCATCGGTTGTCAAGCGATGTTGGAGAGACAAAGACAGACACACACATATATATATATATATATATATATATATACATATATACGACGGGCTTCTTTCAGTTTCCGTCTATCAAATCCGCTCACAAGGCTTTGGTCGGCCCGAGGCTATAGTAGAAGACACTTGCCCAAGGTGCCACGCAGTGGGACTGAACCCAGAACCATACAGCCACTCGGATTAATAGAAAAAACCTAACACACTCTATATAAATTTCAGTATTAATATATAAACCTGCAGAAAATAAGTGCTCTACCTAACTGCTAGAATTCCTAGCTAAACCTAACATATTTTATAACTTTAGTAACTAATAACTGCAACATACAATACCTAAATAAACCTGGTACACATGTTGATATTAATAGATTACATTTTAGAATTTACTGGTAAACCTAATTCACGCAAGTTAATATAGTTCATGTATTTCTTTTTTTAATTATTTCAGACTTTTGTCTGTAACACCATCTAGAATTTTTTTTTATCATATCGATGCCAGTAATTATTTTAAGTTTGTTACTTATTCTATCAATCTCTTTGCCGAACATCTAAAATTCGGGTAAACAAATTTACACCATCTGTGAAGCGGTGAGAGACAAAAATAAACAAGCGTACACATACACATATTCACACACACATACACACAAAACACACACACATGCTAATATGCACATACACACAACACACACTATGACGGCTTCCGCACATTTTTCTTCGACCAAATTCACTAACAGATTATCGTTCTGCCCAGGAGCCACGTAAAATCATTTCAACAAATTTCTGCGCAATGAAACTAAATAGGACAATACGGGGCTGCGTAGCAAACATTTTAACCTCACCATCATTAATTTAGATGAGCGTAACGTAATCTGCATAAATGTAAACAGATAAATCTAATAAAACCTTCGTAAATGATAGAATTTATTGATATGCCTAAAGCAATTATTACAATAAAATTATCCATATCAGTCCTGAATATAACAAAGGCATTTCTACATTTGTTGAGATGTATCCATAAAAATTTTCGGGAATATTGATAATCTTTAACAATAACAAGGCAATTCCAGTGCAATGTTTTCCATATTAGCACATTGTCTTAAACTAAATTTTAAAGATAGAGCTCTGTCATTGATTGTTTCTTTCATTGATTGAGCCGTTTCTGGTTCGATGAAAATAGTATCACTTGATTTCTAAGTTGAGATTTATAGTCAAACAATGAAAGGCTGTGATTTGATACCACAACATCCAGCACTATAGCAATTCTACCTTTTCACTAACACCCATTCCAGTATGAAAGTGCTGCTGTTGTTAAGCTATGTTAGCCCAGATTTTGCCTAAATACGTTCTAACGTGATCATCCCATCTTTGTAAGATTTGTTTACCCTTTCTAATATTTCTTGTCTTAGAGAGCAAAACTGTAAGATAGTATTGTATTCTAAGGAGTCGTATCCGTTATTTTTATCACGTAGGGTAACAAAGTAAATCACTATTGTTGGTTTTGTGTAATATTCATTTCTAACTAAGGCGGCGAGCTGGCAGAAACATTAGCACGCCGGGCGAAATGCTTAGCGGTATTTCGTCTGTCTTTACGTTCGAAGATCAAATTACGACAAGGTCGACTTTTCCTTTCATCATTTCGGGGTCGATAAATTAAGTACCAGTTACGCACTGAGGTCAATGTAATCGACTTAATACCTTTGTCTGTCCTTGTTTGTCCCCTCTATGTTTAGCCTCATGTGGGTAGTAAAGAAATAGGTATTTCGTCTGCCGCTAGATTCTGAGTTCAAATTCCGCCGAGGTCGACTTTGCCTTTCATCCTTTCGGGGTCGATAAATTAAGTACCAGTTACACACTGGGGTCAATGTAATCGACTTAATACCTTTGTTTGTCCTTGTTTGTCCCCTCTATGTTTAACCCCTTGTGGGTAATAAAAAAAATAGGTATTTCGTCTGGCTTTACGTTCTAAGTTGAAATTCCCACAAGGTCGACTTTGCCTTTTATCCTTCGGGGTCGACAAATTAAGTACCAGTAGCGTACTGGTGTCGATCTAACCAACTGAGCCACCTCCCAAAAATTTCGGACCTTGTACCTAGAGTAGAAAAGAATATTTATTTCTAACATAGCTACAAGGGTTGAAATCTAAGGAAGGAGTTAGCCGATTATATCAACCCCATTCTTACTGGTGTTCGAAAAAAATCGTTCATATCCCATGTACTTGTACTTGGTATTTTTTGTTGTACACGTTTCCTGCCGTCCTATGCCTACATATGCATATGTATCTACGTATAGATGTATGTACATATACGTATGTTTATATGCATATAGATATATTATTTATTTATATTATTATATGATCGACCGTGGAGGCGCAATGGTTAGGGGAGCGGACTCGCGGTCGTAGGATCGCGGTTTCGATTCCCAGACCGGGCGCCGCTGTGAGTGTTTATTGAGCGAAAACACCTAAAGCTCCACGAGGCTCCGGCAGGGATGGTGGTGATCCCTGCTGTACTCTTTCACCACAACTTTCTCTCACTCTTACTTCCTGTTTCTGTTGTACCTGTAATTCAAAGGGCCAGCCTTGTCACTCTCTGTGTCGCGCTGAATATCCCCGAGAACTGCGTTAAGGGTACACGTTAATTTCACGAGCAGGCTGTTCCGTTGATCGGATCAACCGGAACCCTCGTCGTCGTAACCGACGGAGTGCTTCCATTCCATATATGATCGACCGGCACGGATACTCTTCCGAGTAGAAGGAGTATTGGTATTGGTATCCAGAAGACCCAAAATGGCAGGTAACGCTATGTAAGTACTACGGAAGGACCGTAGTTAGACACTCGGGTCGATAATAAAACAGATGAGGAGTCTAATGTGGGTCTTGTGTGAGCATGTATTGTTAAATAAAATGAGACAACAAAGCAAAGGTTGTGTGGAATTTTTAGGACATTTACAAAGAGAGAATTAATCCTACGGCTGTTTCTGGGATGTTAGGGATATCCATTCATCAGAAACGATATGAAATAGTTAAATACAGGGAAATGGTAGAGTTCAATCTAAGGAGTTATTTTGGAAGAGGATGGATATAGGAAGTATAAAGGGAAATAAGAGGATAAAAATAAAAATAAATATATATGTAGGAAGTTACAGTTGCTGTATCAATTATCCAAGGACTTTCCTTGGATGATGTGTATGTATACACACGATGGGCTTCTTTAAGTTTCCGCTCACTCATAAGGTTTTCGTTGGCTCGTGGTTATAGCAAAAAGCATTTGCCCAACGTGCCATATACTGGAACTGAATCTGGAACCAATGGTTGGGAAGCCAACCTCTTACCATACGGCCGTGCCTGAACACACGGTAAACAATCAATAACTGTCGAAACTTTATTTACACAATATGTTGTTGTTGCTGCTCTTGTCTTTGTTGTTGTGTTGTTATTGTTGTTGTTTTAGCCCCAGCTCACTTCTGATATTCCTATCAACACATCTTTCCAACAACGACAGTCCTAGTTTATTTTCAGATGACAATGTATCTAGAATTACATAATTCAATGTGATTTTCTGTTTTTAAAAATGGCTTCTTATGTTCCGTTGTGTTTCTAATGTGATATGATTTGGAATATATTTTTTCCGCAAAATCACTACCTTGTAATAGACAGTACATACAATGGATAAAGATAAGTAAATATATGAAGGCCGTTTATATATAATGTTTCATGACATCAATTCCAACCACAAGCAAAATGACAGTACATATAAATCAAAAACTATGTAGATTTAAATACTATCATTTACCATTCACATTTGTTCAAACATTGATTTTATATATGTATATGTATATATATATATATATATATATATAATATATATGTGTGTGTGTGTGTGTGTTGTGTGTGTGTGTGTGTGTGTCTGTGTGTCTGTGTGTCTGTGTCTGTGCGTCTCTGTGTGTGTCTAGGTTGCCTGAGAGATACGAAGATACAATGCATGTCATTAATTATAAAAATGAAGTATGTGGTATATAGGTAATAAAATTTCGACGTAAACAAAAATAATTATCTTGTCTTGCATATATATATATATATATATATATATGTGTGTGTGTGTGTGTGTGTGTGTGTGTGTGTGTACATATGTATGTATAAGTGTGCATAGAAAGTGTGCAACAGAAAGTTGAGAAAGATATCTTGTATGTGATATTGTACATACGGGAATACATATTCAGATGCATACAAGTTTATTATTCATTACAGAATTACTATTAAGCATACATACACCTAACGAAAACTATATATGTACGTATACGAACATGTATTGATGTATATACTCATACTTCTATATCGTTCTCAAAAGCCAGTATTTTTATTATTTTTAAGTAGGTTCTTTAAGAATAGCATTCCTCGTGAAGCTCTACTAGACTCTCCATTTCAAGGATTATTTTGATATTGTTCATCATTAAAATTTTCTATTTCTTCTATTAATACTCTTTTATTAGCTGAAGACGTTTAATACAATATCACTTGGATTGATTTGTTTGAAGGTCACTTGAGGTGTTTCTTGAAAAGGCACTTATGCACAAGCTTGCGATGATTTTAAGTGACTGAGAATTTTATCAACTCAGATATGATTCATATGATTCAAGAGAATCCGTGTAAATTCTCCGCTATCTTTTTTTTTTATGCTTTTATTAATTCTTAGAAATAGGAGATATTTTTGTTGAAGGTCTTAATGGGTGAAACTACTTTTTTAATTCTTCTATTTGTTAGAGCGTAGGTTAACAAAATATTTTTTGACATATGACTCAATTGTGTGACTATTATTCAGAATATATTTTTATAAAAATGCATAACATAATAAACATATGCTATTTTACTCTTTTACTCTTTTACTTGTTTCAGTCATTTGACTGCGGCCATGCTGGAGCACCGCCTTTTAATCGAGCAACTCGACCCCGGGACTTATTCTTTTGTAAGCCCAGTACTTATTCTATCGGTCTCTTTTGCCGAACTGCTAAGTAACGGGGACATAAACACACCAGCATCGGTTGTCAAGCAATGCTAGGGGGACAAACACAAACACACGCACGCATATATATATGTACATATATACGACGAGCTTCTTTCAGTTTCCGTCTACCAAATCCACTCACAAGGCTTTAGTCGGCCCGAGGCTATAGTAGAAGACACTTGCCCAAGGTGCCACGCAGTGGGACTGAATCCGGAACCATCTGGTTGGTAAACAAGCTACTTACCACACAGCCACACTCAAAATGTGTGTATGTGTTTATGTATGCGTTTGTGCATGCAGAGATGTAAAGTAAACAGTAAAAACGTGTATCTCTAGCTAAGCTATTGTTTAGAATCCTGGAGGAAAGTAATCATCCTTGTTAGTCCGAAGATTTTTCTGGCACTGTCAAGAAAATGAGATCGATCTAACAACTATTGTTGTTTATTTATAAATCAGCAGTTCTCATTTCTCATTTCCTGTCCATAAAGGGAATATAAGCTTATAGTACATGCAATTTGTTCTGAACCTGCCTTACGCATACTGCAAATTGATATAAGTGATAATTCACTTTAGTTAGATAATAACTTACTGCTATTTGATGGATATATCAATAGAGGTCTAAACTAGATACATTAATCATTTTCGGACGTCGGAGAGGAAAACGTCTGGATTAACCATGGTATTTCCTTTCCCATGCAATGCAAAACTGGGTTTCCTAAAAGGACATGTTTAACTTACATTTCTACTTACCGCAAGAACACCGACTAATGATTCTGATAATTATTTAAGCCGTGCTACCAACGTTTTCACTGATGCAAATCAGGCAGACCACCTTACTTCTGGTCGAGTGTGCATGTTATTAATATGTAGACGCTAATATTTTCTTCGGGGATAGAAAGTGTGTAACTTGTTTTTGGTGAAATGTTACTGAACGTTTTTTTTTCTTTTTCTATCTTCATCAAGCTGTTCCAAAGTTAGCGAAATTATTTACATTTCATAACAAAACTAACGTGTACCTGTACTGTGTAGTCAGGAAGGGAACGGACGCTCCTATGTCCCTATTTTCAGGATCTGAATCTTATGGGAGGAAGGGAAGAATATATCTTCAAACTGGGAACTAGGCCAAATATTATCAACAAAGTAGACTACACCTAAGGTGTCCCAAGGCCAGGGGTTAGAGTTAAACAGGACGTTGGATAAAGTCTACCATCCAAGAACTCAGAACTATCTGGTTTGATGCTCTGACATTTGCCTCAGCTCATTGCCATGATGATATAATATTTTAATGACAAGGATAAGCGGCGATAAGCACTTTGATGCGGGGTATTTTGTCTTAGACTCTGCTAATTCTTGGCGTTGTGTATTATTAGTTTAGTGTTATAATTGTAATGAGATTAGAAACTGAACATTTGCCATCGAGTAAAATTCTAAGGTAGATTCAGAGAAAAAACTATTCTTAATTGATTGATTTGCTTGGAATTTGTTTTTGGTTATACATATTGCTGACCAAACTTGTTCACAATAATTGGTGGGTGGGAACTGCAAAAGACTCACTACTATTTAAGATGCAATTGAGTAACACTACGCCTTAGAAGACCTGAAATATTTATAGGGTAGTGGTCTCAAGCAGGTCCTTCACCGTGGAGTTATTATAAAGTCCACAAATTCATCTTGCAGATTGTCAGGAAATTTGAGGGGTTAATTCCTACAGGATTTCGTGTGAGTTGATAATCGGCTCATAACAGAAAACACAGAATGTGATTGGCCACGTAAACAAAATTCCTCGTAGCTAAAATGCGGATGAAAATTAATGCCTTCTGATTCCAAACGTGCAATGCTCTTTTTCTCAAAAATGTTATAACGACTTACTTTCAGTTTTTCGTTCCACAAATTTCAAATTTCAAATTTCATTCAGAAGAAGTTTAATATATTTTGTCAACAGTAGTTACATTGCCTTGATATGCCTTGTTGACTGCACTGAGTCGTATGGAAATGTCATTACGTTCTGCTCGTTTTGCCTTCCGTTTGTTATCAGAAATGTCATGTGCAAATTTGATTGATGTCTCCTTCGATATCTCGACCAGAATTCTTTCAGTGTTCATCCTTCTTCAATGCAACTTGAGCCAGTACATTATCTTCTGAAAGAAATCTAACTGAAACAAGTATGCCCATCCTTCAGGATTTAATTCTTCGTACAAAAATGCAGTATCCTTGTGCCATGAAGACATTGTACTTTAACATCACCGTGAATGAATTTGAGAGCTCCTTACCTATGAATCACAACATGGATGTCCTTTACATCTGATATTAACATTCAGATTTATAATCCAGCTTACAAGAGTTCCTTCAGGTTGGCGGCTAACAAATTCTAAATACCTTCTTTTCCGAAGAAACTACTTTAAATACATCTTTTCTTTCATTGTGCTCTAGGTTTGACAAAAGAAGAATTGCCATATATCTTATATTATGAATTATATCAGATATTCTTTAAAAATTCATTCCATTTTACAGTTGCAAAATATTAAATCTCTTGGCAACGTTTTCTTCCGTCTTGAAACGAAAAAAAGAGAAAAACTTCACAGGTGGCCGTGATTAAATTTTCAGGGATTGTATGACACTTCATATGCATTTTTTGCAATTCTCAGATCAACCATACAGGTGGCACATAACCTACATTCCTATCATAAATATACCTACCAAATATGAGCGTGTCGCGAACGTTTCAGATTATATAGTCTCCACATGTATCTATCACTTCTGGAAAACATCCCCTTTCCTTTCAAAGAGCAAACAAGGACTTACACAACAAATGTGACCCTGTATTCAGAAGCAAAAACAGTAATAATTAATTTTAATTTTGTGCAATCTATTTTTCTAGATTACTCAATCTATTTAGGTCTACTTCTTGAATTTTCTTAATTTTTTCTCGATTCACATTTAAACTTTTTGCAGAAAATTTGCTGTACTTATTGTGCTTACTCTACGTTGATTAAATTTGTTTTTCTTTATTATTTGTCTTTAGTTTCACTGTGCATTTATATTTATTTATCTTATTTAACCTTTTCCTCCTTTTTTTATAATTAAAATCGATTCGATGATTACTTCATTGTTTATATCCGTTTTATTTAATTTTTTTCATTTCGTGTACGATTTTTATTAGTTTTAAAACCATTTTCGTTGTGTCTCTATTACAAATAATTTATCAATTTCTGTTTCAAGTTATGAATTTCAAGACAATCTTTAGTGCTGGCACGAATCCAGAATTTCGATAACAAAGACAACGATGAAAAAATGTCCGAATGACAGCTCGAAAGAAATCTTATCACGCTTGATTGATAACATAAAAGTCATACCGGAAAAAGTAAAACGTAGCAAGAACAATATAATTTATTTTATAAACATAAAATATCTTAGTAAGGGGAAACAAATTATAAAGCGAGTTTCGTTCTTATTCAGAAGCGATGGGCATAATTAACAATTAAAGTTAATCCTTAAACATATATCAGTCTCACCCGGATCTTTAGCTCCGGGTTATGTTGGGCTGATCGAATAGGACACATACCCTTCATAGGTAAATTAATCGTGATCTCTGGTGCATATTTACAGAAGTTAGGCAAATTTGCGGTTGTTTTCCTCTTTCCCTCCAGGACAGTTCTAAAGGAAATAATTTACATTACAATCAGTCATTTTGTATATATGGTGTCCAAATGCTCTTTTTCTAAAATAAAAAAAAGTATGATTTGAAAGGTTTTACTACTATTTCCAGTTGATCGAGCGATTAAATAAATTTCTCATTGTTTGCTGCGCAAGATTCTAATGCTAAATGTATTGGTAGTGGTGTTAGTGATGTTGGTGGTGGTGATGGCGGTGGCAGTGATGGTGGTTGTGGTGTTAGGTGGTGGTGTTTTTGGTCGTAGTTAAGGTGGCTGTAGAGGCAATGGTTGCGGTGGTGGGTTTAATAGTGTCCGTGTATCATTGTCGCCATCATGGGATATTTTTGTCAACTGTTGAGACAATTGACTTTTGAATATGGAAGTAAGTGTAACTATTTTTTTCTAAGGAAAGAACTCTGGAAGATAGAATAAGTGATGCAAAGGTAAAGTTCACTAATACTATCTTCACTTCCACTTACTCTCTAGTCTGAACGTTTTGTTTCCAATGAGAGATCCCTTAGCAACATACTTATAGAAAATCTTTAATGAAAGATCTCTTAACAACATAATTATATACAACTCAAATGAACGATCCCTTAACATCTTTGCATACAATCTTCAATGAACGATCCCTTAGCTACATCATTACATAGAAAATTCAACGAGAGAATGTTCTTTGTTCCAATTCTACAAATCGAAAATCAAAACAAATGTTTGAAATAGAGAAGAAAGAAGCTGGTTAAACTAGGAGAATAAAGATGCAACAATAATAAATAGAAAATTGAAAAATCATTAAACTTTAACAGAAGACTGAAAGAAATAGAAAATTAATTAGATTTTAGCGAAAATAAAATAGCGTTTCTCTGTCTAAATTGGTTATAATACAATTAAGAATTGTTCTAAAGGAAACACAACGTCTGTATTGGCACCGGTTGCTTTCTGTTCGGTTGGTTACGTGCTAACTTGGATTATATAGCCTGGAAGGGATGCAGAATACACATAGTATAGTACAACAAATTGATTAATGAGAAGATACACTGTAGGAAGCAAAAATCTTTTGCTTGACGTTTCATAATATGATGATATAAGAAACATTCATTTTGTATCTCTCTTGTTAATTAAGAATAGCTTTTGCTGCTGATTCCAACATTTATGTGCAAAATGACTCCTAACGACCAGGTAACGATAGTGAAGTATTACACACAGAGTTAGGAACGAGAAATATCGATTCAGAACAATACCACGCTACTGTTATATGACACGGATTCTCTTCTCCGTCTCCTCCGTCTGACTCTCTCTTTCTCCTTTCACTCTCTCCATATATATACATATATATATATATATATATATATATAAGTATATATATATATATATATATATATATAATATACATATATATATATTTATATGTATATATATACACATATATATATATATATATATATATATAATATATATATATATATATTGTATATATAAATAATATATATATATATAATATATATTATATATATATTATATATATATTATATATACTATAGTACTCTAAAGCAAAAATATATATACGGTGACCTTCGAAGTTTTCGACCAGTTAACCATCTTCGAACAATACAACCCCACGTATACATCAAAGTATCAAAGTATCTATCTCTCTCTCTCTCTCTCTCTCTCTCTCTATATATATATATATATATATATATATATATATATATACATATATATATGTATGTATATATATATATATATATATGTTTATATATAAATATACATATATATATATGTATATATATATGTATATATATATATAGGTGTATGTATATATATGTGTATGTATATATACATGCACATGTATATATATTATATATATATATATATATATATAATATATATATGCATGCATAGAAAGTATCCTGTTCACATACCTACAGTTGTTTTTGTTTAACAGAACGTTAAAAAGTTAAATCAAAAGAAAGTGTATTTGCTATGATCAAAAGCATTTATATAAGCAATTGATCCTCCAAGAAGTGGGTTCGTAAGAAGAATCATTTCCATCTAATTGTAATGCATTTTGTTGTTTCCATACCTGGAATATATGTATTAGAATAAATCTTGAGAATATATTGTTTGGATGTAGACTATGTGTAAATATATTTCCTTTCTACTTGGTTACATTATATGCTACATATAATGTATATATATATATATATATATATACGTAACTCCTTTAAACTTTTCCTATGCTTAAGATCTTTTGAACACCTGCTCTGATCTCAGGGTTTTGTGGAAAGTGTATGTTGAGTTTCCATTCTATAAACACATACTGTATCTAGAGGAAGTTTATGGCTGCCCCCGAACAACGTAAAGTATTTTCTTCTCTCAATAAATGCGTCTTTACATTCTAAGAGTAAACAATAATCTCAAGTTCGTGTTTCTCTTATCTTGAACAGTGCTGTCCGTTCTGCTATCGACTACAATTTCCACTTATAGCTACAACATGTTTGTGCCAACAAATTCAGTGGTGAAGGAAATGAAGACGGCACAATCTCATATCGTTTTCCACTCTTGAATCACTGGCATGTTTACTGTTAGAAACCAGTACGTGGGGACATAAAGAGCTATGATAAATGCGATCATTATAGATTATTTTCCTTATTCCCTACACAATGTCAATGTCGTCTTCACTCACTGTATTTCCAAATTATTTTCTTCATATGCTTCAGGTGTGTATTTCTGTGCGTATATATAAATGTATTGCTGTTTTTTTTCTGACTATGCATGTTTTCATTGCCTATATGGATTTTTATGATGTGCGTAAGCATGGATATATAATATGCTCAGTATTGTGTAGATCTCTGAGCTGTTCTTCATTCGTTTTTACTATATATTCCCTTAATTGGGAAGAAGAAAAAAAAATAGATATCCTTATAGAAACCACGCGCTTTCAGATTACTTTGTGCAAAGGAATGCTAACGGCTTAATGAAAACATGGCGTGTTTTCCTTTTATATTATTTAGACATATAAGAAATCATCATTTGTGCATATAAAGTTAAAAAAAAAAAACTAGTAATACCATTAAACATCGCCCACCTGCAGGCTCGCGACAAGTGAATGCCATTGCTTATCTACGTCTTTGGACTTTTATTACAGTCGCTCAAATCAGTATGTCTTGCGAGTAAACAGACAGATTCTTGGTTTTGCTTACTGCTGACAAACAATAAAATACAACCTCGAGGAAAACATATTGCTTATAATTCCAGTATGCCATAATCAGAATTATTGTTGCCATCACTAAATATTTAGTGATCATTTATATAAACAAAATGTGGAACATACAATTTATATATATATTATATATTTAGAGCATTCATCTATTATTTATATTGACGTTTCTATAGATAAGGGAATTATTAAAATTCCATACACAAAATTTATGTCATCATATTGTCTGGCTCCTTAATTTTCAAGTTTCGTTAGCGCAAACAATTGAGGTTAATCTGTATATGTAAAAGGCAGGATG
>NC_042998.1:191174675-191237175 GCF_006345805.1 Octopus sinensis | reverse complement strand
CCCTAACTTTCTCTCACTCTTTCTTCCTGCTTCTTGTCCCCGTCTCCCTACGCAACCGCTGAGCCTGGATGCGCATTCATCCATCCGTCAATGCTCTCGATGTCGGTGGGGGGTTGACCTGCTTTCTCTTCTGCGCGTCTTACGAATAGCAAAGGACCACTTTCGGACTTCTCCCATCTTGTGAGCTCTGGGACGAAGACCGTTCGCTCAACAGCAACATCAACAGCAACAGTAGCAGCAACAATGACAACGCTTTTAATTTACAAAAATGGATGTGAGGTTAATGAAATAAAATAAGCGAAGGCTTTCCAATATTTAAAATCTTCACACGCCTTTGGATTGCTTGCTAATGCAGGTGAGAACACTTTAGAAAATGTCTCTGACATTCTCTATATTGCCAAAGCTGTCGTTTTAGTTAGATGGAACCCTAGTAGACTTATACATGTATTAATAATGAGAGAGCACTTTGAGCGAAGACTGTTACTTCATCTTCTGGGAGGACTACAAAAAAAGCCAGTAATCTATTAAAAATGAAATAACTGTTGTGAATTTTCTTTTTCACAGCATGAATGGGTTGTGCTGCTTTATTTTCCTTCTTTTGTGGGTTTTCCTTTTTTAAAAAAGAAATGCTGTATTATATTTTGTACATTTTGCATCACTAAATATAAAGTACAAAAGCATTATCTCTGTATGGCGTAAATGTTTTAAAGGCGGCGAGCTGGCAGAATCGTTAGCACGCCAGGCGAAATGCTTAGCGGTATTTCGTCTGCTGCTACGTTCTGAGTCCAAATTCCGCCGAGGTCGACTTTGCCTTTCATCTTTTGGGGTCGATTAAATAAGTACCAGTTATGCACTGGGGTCGATGTAATAGACTTAATCCGTTTGTCTGTTCTTGTTTGTCCTCTCTGTGTTTAGCCGCTTGTGTGTAGTAAAGAAATAGGTATTTCGTCTGCTGCTACGTTCTGAGTTCAAATTCCGCCGAGGTCGACTCTGCCTTTCATCCTTTCGAGGTCGATTAAATAAGTACCAGTTACGCACTGGGATCGATGTAATAGACTTAATCCGTTTGTCTGTCCTGTTTGTCCTCTCTGTGTTTAGCCCCTTGTGGGCAGTAAAGAAATAGGTAATTGTTTTAAATGCGTACATGCACAATATATGTGCTAGCATATGCATACATGCACACACACACACACACAGATACTCTGGATAGCATAGAGCGAAAGTCCACTCAAATTACTTATAAGAAATTTTTCGCAATATGTGTGACAGAGTGTAGCCTCCGGCCCACGAGCGTGATGACTTTTCTGTCGGCTTTTACCGCTCTTGCTATAATGGCCTATGTTCGTCGGAGTTGGCCAGCCTCCTGCCTCCTCCACTCAAGTACTACCGACTCACTCTTATCATGTTCTTGACACTACATCGAAGAGGCCAGAGAACAGAAGAAAGAAGAAGAAAGAAGACATGCACCCAACACCAGAGCTGAAGACACCTTCGAAAGTAAGGGGCACCGCCACGTCAAAACGGTAGAGGAATAGGGGCCGAAACCGGACGTGATTCCTTCCGATGATGTCTTGAGCGAACTGGATCCTATAAAGGAGCTGTTGTGGTAGCAGACCACGAAACACGGTTGTAATTCCCCTTCCTGCAACATGGGGAGATATACCGAAAACAAGTAGCGACCAAAGGGTACATGGTACTAATTGTAACGGCTATGGTTCTATGTGGGAATGTATGTCTGTGCGCGCGCGCGTGTGTGTGAGTGCGCGCGCACACACACACACGTACAGTCGGTTGATTCCTGCCTTTCGTGTCGTTTCTATGGTAATTATTAGGTGTAACACTTATTAGGTGGTGCATCATCAGATTTCTATAGTGCTTTGTTCGTCAGAAAATTAAGATAGGATATAGATCAAATTAGTTTAACTCCAAGCATCGTGAATTAATGATTCCTTGGGTACTCCGGTACTTTCTTAATCATTAAATCATGTTTAAGTAAATATTATCCATTCAATTAAAGTAACTTGTACGTCTCATAGAATTAATTTCCCTTAAGTACTTATAATTACTCAGAAGTCATTATGTACTCATAATGTAAACTATATTATGTTATATTTACACTAAGTTCAGGAAAAAAGGGTTTCGTAAAACATGCTCAGGTTTTAATTAACACGCCGAAAGTTTCCCATTATTAATTAAATAAGCTGGAAAATTCAGCTTCGTAAACTAATTAGACGAAGTACGTATTATTTATCATTTACGTTCACTTTGCTCATCAATCTTTGATCAATTGTTATTGATAAACTAAGTTAAGATAGTTCCGTTTGATATTTTTCCATTCACCATTTTAAATGTTCATCTAGTTGCCATCTAAATTATAGATTAATGGATCAATTAGCATTTCAGACAGTGATTGGTTGGTGAGCCTCATACAGTGGAAGCAAGCGTCCTGTCAGCCGAGACCACAATTTCGCTTTAATTTCTGGTTGTAGTCATTTCACATTGTTTTACAGATTTGTCTTGCGCTCGTTCTAACCGTGTTCCACCCTTCAAATGCTGCACAAAACACTTTGCTTTGCAGTTTTAAGTTATTTGCATTTTCCCTAAGTAGAAAACAGTTTGCATAAATTCAAGCTGAACTTCCAAAGCATCGCCCTCACCAGCCTTAGATTGGATACAAAGACTTAATGGTGTTCTGTTCTCCCTAATTGATAAAATTAGCTTCGTTAATTCTTTTATGGTACCTACGACAAGTATCTTCTACTACTGACTCGAAACGGTCCACATTTTGTAAGTATATTTGTTGATGTGTGGTAGATGGAGTGTGCTTGCGTGTGCATTTCTGGACTTATCTCACTCCGATTGACAACTGACGTTGGCTCGTTCAGGATCTTGTAACAATGACGTTCAGCAATGACAGACTTAAATAAAATGATTAAAATCGACTAAACCCTTCAAGGACGCGACAGTAGACCAATGACCGAAGCAAGTAAAAAAGAAAAGGGATAGAAACTAAAAGGATATATGTATGTAGATATACATACGCACATACATATATAACAATGATTTCAAATTTTGGCTCTAGGCCAGCATTTTTCGTTAAGTTGATTACATCGACCCTAGTGTTCAACTGGCACTAATTTTATATACCCCGAAGGGATGTAAGGCAAAGTCCACCACGGCAGACTTTGAACTCAGAACATAAGACAAGCGAAATGCCGCTAAGTATTTTCCCCGGAGTGATAACGATTCTGCCAGCTCGCCGCTTTATATCTTTATATTATATGAACTAATCTTGGTTGGTTAATTTTTCCAGTTTCACTTTCCGTCGAGGAAAAGAGAGTAAAAGAGAGATGCAGAGAGCGGGAATTAACATAAGGGATAAAAGATAGGTATTCATACTAGGTTTGGTAGCAGAAGGAGAGCAAGGAGTAAATGACAGTGAAATTAAAGGGAATTCATACAAATTAGAAGTTTGTTTTATTAAATTATATTTCAAGAATATTTTTGTTGTTTCTTGAACATTAGTATTGACCATTTTCTACAAGGCCAAGAAACTTGAAATAAATTAACTTATAATAATTATTGTACGCATACACTTCAATATGTCGAAGTATTCGCAGAGCAGCGTGGGATGGAGTGTCTTGCTGAAGCGCCATGATTGGAAACGGCTCAGTTCACGATCTGAAACTTCGATGTAGTGATCGCGAATACACCACGCCTAATCACTAGGCTATGGTCCCTCAAACACACATACATGCATATATATATACACACATACACATATATATATATGCATGTGTGTGTGAGTGTCCAATCATACATACATACATACATACATGCTTACACACAACATATATATCTATACATGTATAATATATATATTATATATATATATATATCAATAATATATAAATATATGCATATGTAAGTACATATATGTACATACCTACTTCTATATGTATATATACATGCATATATAGTTACAGGACATCAACAAAACGTTGAACACAATGAGAAACGAAAACATAAATACAAAAACATGGAAACGACCTTTTTTTTTCAAACGAAAAGAAAGAGTACAAGATATACAACACAAGGAATATTCCCCTTCTTCAGTTGCACCTGTTTCGTCTACTCCTCGTTTATACAAATAACTATTCTTATTTTATTTTATTTATATAATCTTATTTATTTTATCTAGTTTCAGCTCACGAGCTGTAGCATGCTGGGGCACCGCCATTTGGTGTTGCTACATGATTTTACTTCACGAATGCTTTTTAGCCATATATATGTATACATATATATATATATATATATATATATATATTATAAATATATATATATATATATATATATATATATATATATATATATACATACATATATTACGAACATACATATACATACGATATACATACATACATATTTAAACATTTTCTACACAAGTTAGGGTCAGGGAGTATTATACAGATCATAGGCTACGGACTGGATAACACAAAGTTATGAACTCTATATTATAAAATGATTCGCTTTAACTCTCTCATTACTGATATTCTCTGCATTAGTTGTCACCTATTGCAGACTACGAGTCTGTTTACACAAGTACCAGTTAAGTAGTGAAGTCGATTTAATCAACCGTGAACACCTACTGAAATCGATACGGGAGACATGTTAACATTATTTATATTCTTCAGTGAGTTTCTGTACATGTGTATATGTATGCGTGTGTATGTGAGTAAGTGTGGTTGCGTATATTAAAGCTACAATCACATGTTGATCAATGGACTTTCGAATAGACAGGTTCAGGACTCTGTTAATAATGTTGCCACTCACATATACACTCTCTTCACTCTCCCTCTCCCTATGTCTCTCTCGCTATCTCTATTTATCTTTCGCCTTTCTCTCTCTCTCTATCTATTCAACTGCCTATGTATGTATTTATGCATCTATCTATCTATCTATCTATCTATCTATCTATCTATCTATCTATCTATCTATCTATCTATCTATCTATATTGCTTTATCTCTCTCTCCTTCTCTCTACCTCTCTAGTATCTCACAGACACGAGCAGATGCAGGCGCTACTAAATTAGACATGGCCTAAGCAAATTTTTGGCTGAAACATATCTAATCTTATACGTACAAACATATTGTATACATATACATACGTACGTACACACACACACACACACACACACACACACACACACATATATATATATATATATATATATATATACATACATGCATATAAACATATATATCTATATATGTCTCTCTCTCTCTATATATATATATACACACACACATACACATATATTCATACATATATACATGTATATATGTGTGGAGGGTTATGGATTTGCATGTATATGCACATATGTGTATATATCTAAATGTATATACATTTTATGCACATATGTCTGCGAATATACATATTTATATATATATGCATAATAGATGAATTCCCCTCTGCTTCTCGCAATGAAGGATAGAAGATCACTAGAGACCCCAATCCAATATCTATCGACCTTATTTCCATTATTAGCTCCATTGTAGGTTTAGCTAGATTGCAGATTTACACCTGGGAAAAATACCAGGTATTACGCAGACCTCAAAATACCTTAGTTATCATTCCTGTAGAGCTGGCGGTTTACATGCATTATTATTCTTAAGGAATACAAAATAGCGGATATAATACATTTATATACTAATGCAGGGATTAGTGTATCATTACAGGGATTTTGTAATGCAGTCCGTTCTGTTCTCTATTATTACGTTATTTAACTTTATATTCATTGAAGCAACTTTACGCCTTACATATGGTTGATTTTAATGGAACCTATTCATTCACATGATTCGTTTCGAAAAATCAAACTTACCTAACCTCCGAAGTTAGTTATGGCTCGAACACTACGTAATAAACTGATAGAACATTATTTACAAAAGAAAAATATATTCACGTGTAAATATATACATATAAACACACACGCATATATATATATATTATATATATATATATATATATATATCCTTGTTTTCTTTCTGTATTCCTTTCTGTGGGGAGCGTAGGCTCGAAACGTAAAAGACCTTTTCATTTCCTGAGCGTTATACCAATACATCTGTCTGTTTTCTACACCACCTGTCTTCGTCTTTTGTTGTTTTTTTTTCGTGAATTCTCCATAAATACATACATATATATATCTTATTTTCTAGGGATCCATATTTCGGTAATAAATTTCAATATAAATACTAAAATTTTCAAGAAAATGCTTGAAAAGTTTAACTTCGAGTCTCGTAAAATAACATAGGAAGAAAAATTTGTATCCTGGTGGTATATATAATTATATTATATATATATATGTGTGTGGGTGTGTGTGTGTGTGTGTGTGTGTGTGTGTGTGTGTGTGTGTGTGTATGTGTGTATATGTGTTTGTGTGTATATATATATATATATATATATATATATACATACATACATACGCATATATATATAACCATTTAACCAACACAATATACCACAAAAATTTCATTTCAGATCATATTGCTAAAACGGTTTTTCATATTCATCTACATGAGATATCTTCGGTAATAATTGAAAAAAAAATTTCCAAATGATTAAGAACGAGACATGTATGAAGGAGGAAAATTAGAATAAATAAAAATATTGATTAAAAGAGCAATAAATTAACGCTTTCGAGGTGAATACCAACTAAAGAGAGACTTAGTTTATTGATTCTACTTTATTCAAAATTGTTGCCTGTTGAACGAACATCTTACTGTTTACTTGTATAAAGCTTCAAGTCAACATGCTACTTTCACTTTCACATTTTCCTTTTTTTTTTTTTTGCTACTTCCGAACATGTACACCCAGAGAATTCCTGGTCTCCAGAGAAAACAGTTTAAGAATATATATATATATACATTAAATCTATTTTCTATAAAACTATGTAAGTATTTCAGAAAGTATTCATCAGGGAAGAAGATATAGCGTGTTTGATCAGCAATTAAAGCATTAGGACTTATCATTATATTCTTGTATATGCATGATCATCGACGGAATGTATGTATCTATGTATGTGCGTGTATAGCAGTCAATTACAAGACGTTTTGGAGCACGATATAATTCGTATGTTATTTAGGATTTTGCAGTGTGTTATGTTACAGTGTTTCAATAATTAGAGAGATGAAAACTGCAATCCGCTGTGTATTTGCTTTCTTTGTTTGTTTTTTTGTTTTTTTCTTTTTTTGTAGCATGACTAATACCCTCAGAATAACAGAATAATAGCACGATAAAATATATAGGTGGGTGAGTTAGAGAGAGGGGGAAGAGATGAGAGTTATAGTGCAAGAGAGAAAGAGAGTGTGTTTGCTAGTTAGATAAAAACACACGAGTACAATGTGGAAGATGATAAGGATGCCAAGCCAATGAACAATACATGACGTTTGACTAGCAAAACACGTTGGAAAAAATACTTGCATACAATGAAAATATATACGCCGAATGAAAAGAAATTGAAGGTAACCTAACGTTTCAAGTAACACTGTTTGGAGAAAATTGGAACGATATAAATTTACTAACCATAAAGACCAAATAAAATACAATCAAAATTTTAGTTTCACGTTCAAGGAAATAGAAATGTCTTAACGTTTTGGCTGTAAGTCTTTCATCAGAAAACAGAACGAGACAAGGAAAACGATAAAATAAATATTGAAAGGGATAAATAAATTATAAAGAGGTGTATTGTCATATCTACTCCATTTTGAAAATGACGGAGTGAAGGAAGGTAATAAAATTTTCAATGTGACTCCGCACTACGAAACACACGCGCGCGTGCACCCGTATATAACCATAGAGATGCACAGGTTTATAAAAACTCAGTCACAACAAAGCAATCAGGATTTTTTCACACTAAAAACAAAAGACCTCATATTTTCGAGGAAGTAACAATAAGTCAAATAAAATTACGGAGATGTACTTGCATAGCAAGTGACCTGATCTGAGATCGTGTGCTGGAACGAAAACAATTGCAGCGAGGAAGGTGTTTATAAGCCATTTAAGAAACACAGAAAAACCGTTAGATTCACTTCAACATTTAAATGTAATTTGCTAAAATATTTTCGTCGCTTTGAGACCGCAACTTGATATTCTCTGATGCAGCACCGAATTTTGTCAGAGAACAGGTCGCGGTCTGAAAGCGACGAAAATATTTTGGCAAATTAAGTCTAAATGCTGAAGTGAATCTATCGGTTTTTGTGTGTTTCTTAAATGGCTTATAAACACCTTCCACGCTGCAATTATCAAATAAAATCACTTTTACAAATTGTAATCAAATTTCACTTAATTCATACCCAGCCGGCTTGAAACAGTGATAGACGCACGGACATTGACCAATCCAAATTCAAATACCAGTCAAAAGTAGGTTTGTCAAAGCTGGAACACTTTTACTAATATATCTGCACGATCAGGATTGAAATGTGATTAAACAAGATGTATCCCATTTATATTTAGTTATCAACAGATTCATTATTACAACGAATAGCATCTATCTATCTATCTATCTATCTATCTATCTATCTATCTATCTATCTACCTACCTATCTATCTCTCTCTCTCTCTCTCTCTATATATATATATATATATATATATATATATATATATATGTCTGCCTATATATTTATACGTTTGTCAGTCTATCTATATGTCTATCTATCTGTCTATCTGTTGAATAATCTATCTATCTGTCTATCTGTCTATCTATCAGTATGCCTGTCTGCATTTTCTGTATTTTATACAATGAAACTTTTTTGAAAATTCTGATCGTGTACCTAACAATTGTGACGTTCTATTCGGGTTGTCATGTACAGAAAGTGTTCAAAGTTTCGTCATTCATATCTGTAAATGTAAATGGTAACTCACACGATTGAATCATAAACTACAACCAAGCTTCAGTATACTTTTCGATATTATTTACCACAGGACAATATATTTCTACCTTTTTCTCTGTTCTGACTTCGACTTCATGTATTAAATGCCATTTGAGAGCAGTAAACCGTATCATTTACAGAGTACACTGATATTTCTTTTCCTTTTACTTTCGAACATCATCAAGGTCATCACAGCCGAGTCGAAGAGCACCTATTTGTTTGTACTGTCTGCTAAATATAGCAGCCAAATCTCTCTGGTATCACATCCTATCGTTTTAAAAAAGTAAATGAGCAAAGCACAAGATATGCTTGTCCACGTTGCATTATGCATGTTTCATTCCTTCAATGGTTTCGAATTTAGAAAAAAATACATTTATATTTGAGGGTAGGCAGTTAGTCGATACTATCAACTTATTCACTACTTAACTGTTACCTCACTTTTGTCGATTCTGGAGGAATGAAATATAATGATAATCTTGATGGGATACCTATGGTATTTGGAATCCTTTGAAATTAGAATAGAAAGAGCCAGAAGAAATACCACATGACATTTTATTCGACGCACTAAAGATTCTGCTAATCCACTGCCTATACTAAAAAGCATTGGCACCATGAGTTTCTCATTCTTCGACCATATTTAATGAATTTCTCCCTCTCTCGTTAGGGCTGTAGATGCATATTCGTGGAGAGTTGGCTGCTATTTCTCGCAGATTGAGCAACCAGGTAAATACTTCCGCGTTAGCTAACTATAAAATAACTATATGTGGACATGTTGAATTAAATTTAATTGAAACCCTCCCAAATTCTACATCCAGGGTATATCAAGTTGTCCAACAAACAAGAGCAAATACCACTGTTTCACAATGTTGTGTTATATTCAGTAATCATGAGCATGCTTACCTGTGCAAGCTAATCTGGGTCCCTCAGACTCTACGGAAGAGAGACTTAAGATTTCTGAAGGCAGCTGCAGGAACGCATTTGGAGTGCAGAGATCAAGATGTGATAAGTAAGACACATTGGTCATCCACTGCTTTCCAGTTTCATCCCCAGCCGCTTTGACCTGGTCCTGCTACTGGACTGAAGGTGGCCAAGACCAAGAGAATACGGTTGATGGTACGAAACTCTTGTTCCCTTTAAGCAAAGTCACTGCGAAATTCAGCAGTTATCATTAAGGATGAGTAGTTGATCCTCGTCACTCCGACGGGCGTGCGTGAATCTCGAGCAATAATGGATGAAAGCATAGAAGTGTGAGTAGTTCCCTATGCAGTTTCATGTTTCCTAAGCTTCCCCGTTGCGCAACATTTTTGAGACGTGTATTTTACAATAGCCAAGAGCATATTAAAAGGTGTGTGAATGAAAATCGAGAGCCAGGGTAGAAACCTATTGGTAAGAACATAACGTTTTATTGTGTGGTGAACTTACATCCGAGATCCAGTTTAATACACTTCGTTATCTTAATGTCTACCGCTCTGACAATGACTTCCACTCTTGATTCTATTAGTTCCGGATGTACAGAAATTGGTCATGGCGCTGCTCTCCTTCCTTGTTCTGACTAAGCCAGTAAATTGATGTTTATAACTACATATAATGCAAGAATTTTTCTAATTTCCATATATTTTGGTAGAATCTCCAATTTGATGCATTACAGCGTTTGGCAAAGAAAATGATGTTAGCTTATATAAAATGAGTTGACCAAATACATTGCGTTTTACATATAAAATATGCATCATTTTACCTCCACACATAAATACGTATACGCGCATGCATATACATAGCAGGAAGAAAGAGAGATATACATATATAATATATATTATATATATATGCGTATAGATATATATATGACGGAGATAGAGAATTGAGAGAGAGAGAGAAAGACGAGATAGAGAAGAAAGAAGGGAGAAGAAAGAAGAAGAGAGAAAGAAAGAAAGAAAGAAAGAAAGAAAGAAAGAAAGAAAGAAAAAGAAGAAAGAAAGAAAAAAAGAAAGAAGGAAACCCAGATATTATATCGTGTTCAACGTGGTATTATGTGACTGCAATCTCTATATTTCAATGATGGTTGTTTCAAGTCTGGATATATAACAGATAGATTGACAGCATATATATATCTATCTACAAAACCTCTCAGACAAACCACTCTGAAAAACGTCAATCATATATGTGCGTGTATGTGCCTATTTCTGTGTGCACGTGAATGTATGTATATGTGCTTGCAATATATCGATATATCTGTCTACATAGACACACGCATGCACATATATATATATATATATATATATATATGATATATATATATATATATATATAGATATATATATATATATTTATGTATATATATATATATACACATATATATATTTATTTATATTTATATTCTATACATATATATATATTATATATATATATATATATATCATTTTTGTATAAATCAGGTGTGGCTGTAGGAGGAGCTTGCTTACCAACCACATGGTTTGGGGTTCAGTCCCACTACGTAGGACCTTAGGCAAGTGTCTTCTACTATAGCCTCGGGCCGACCAAAGACTTGTGAGTGGATTTGGTAGACGGAAACGGGAAGAGGCCCGTCGTATATATGTGAATATATATGTGTGTGTGTGTGTGTCTGTGTTTGACTCCCACCCCAACATCGCTTGACAACCGATGCTAGTGTCTTTACGCCACTGTAACTTAGCGGGTCGGCAAAAGACCCGATAGAATGAGTGCCAGGCTTACAAAGTATAAATCCTGGGGTCGATTTGCTCGACTAAAAGGCGGTGCTCCAGCATGGCAACAGTCAAATGACTGAAACAAGTAAAAGAGTGAAACAGTAAAGAGTATACACACACACGCACATATCTGAAGAAGAGCGTAGGCTCGAAACGTAAAAGATTTTTTCAATTCCTGAGCATTATACATCTGTTTGTTTTCTACACCACCTGTCTTCGTCTTTTGTTTTTTTTTCGTGAACTTTCCCTATATATATATATATATACAATAAAAAACTAGTTTCTCGTTAATGTATATACATGTAAGCGGAGTTGTACTCAGAATACTTAGGTAGAGGGATGTAATTTGTATTCAAACATGGTATCTTCACATGTAGCTACTCAATGATCTTACAAAGTAGCCGTCTTTGTCTCGAGAAACTGAATATTCTCCAATCATCCTAAGAATACCGTACTTCTCTGGCATTGCGTTGTCAATATTCTTACACTATGCTCATCTTTATAACGGTATTTCATGTTTATGGTATCTTCCATATGCGTGCCTCTGTGTGTGTGTGTGTGTGTGTGTGGTGTGTGTGTGTGTGTGCCCAAGTCCTTTTTTAGATCAGGCAAATGAGAAGTGATCAACGCCTATTTTAGAGCATTAATTTTATTTTTATTAAAATTGTTACAATTCTGATCTGATGATCGCAACATCGTGAAACTCTGAGCACTAGTCGCATGGCAAATTGTGTCTGTGCGCGAGTGTCTGTTTCAGTTTCAATAGAAAAAAAAACTATATGTATATGTTCGAATGTGTGTGTTGTGTGTGTGTGTGTGTGTGTGTGTGTGTGTGTGTGTGTGTGTGTGTGTGTGTGTGCAAAATGAGCGAGCGAAAAGACATGTTAATCCACATACTGGAAAAACAATACTTTAGAGAGAGAGAGGAGAAATAATACAAATATGCAACAATTTTTTTAAATTGCAAGAGATTAAAAATATGAAAAAGAAAGTAGGCTTCATTTGATTGGTCGTAAGTATTTCTGAATTGGAAAGCTGGTGGCTAGAAAGAATGTTGATTAACTTGTAATGAAACGAAGGTTTGAAACTGAAGCCAACTAGATGAATCATACTTGAGAGAAGATTTTCGACTAACGTATGGCTTTCATGATGAATTAGGTAACATTTCTATTGATTGTGTTTTCCTGAACTCTCTCACAAACCTAACATGACAAAGAACATGGAAACACTCTTTAATCAATATTCTGTTTGCTACCTTGACGTGTGCGCCGCTACCTTTCCTTTACCATATATATATATTTTCATTAACACAACGTTTCATGCTTTGACTTTTTCGCTTTCATGTGGGATATCTCTCCCCTTCTCTTTTACCGCAATCCTCCGTTGCTATATCGTTCTTTCTCTCTCTCTCTCTCTCGTCTCTGATTCCTTTTCACCAATTCTCTGTCTCTTCTTCCATCTTTGTGTGTGAATATGTGCGGGAGTATGTGTACCATTCTATCTATCAGTCTGTCTATCTATCTATCTATCTATCTATCTATCTATCTATCTATATATATATATATATATATATATATATATATATCGTCTGTCTGTCTGTCTGTCTGTCTATCTATCTATCTATCTATCTATCTATCTATCTATCTATCTATCTATCTATCTATCTGTCTGTCTCTCTGTCTGTCTGTCTATCAATATATCTATCTATTTATCTATCCATCTATCTATCTATCTACTATCTATCTATCTATCTATATAGCTGCCTGTCTGTCTGTGTGTCTGTCTGCCTCTCTGCCTGCCTGTCTGACTATTCATTAAACTCTATTTACCTTTCTCATATACACACAAATATATATCCCTATTTATTTTATCTTTTTACTTCAGTTTGACTGCCTCTCCCCCTCTCTCTCTCTCTCACTCTCCGACTCTCTCTTTCACTTTCTCTTTGTTTCTTGCCTCCACCCCTCTCTCTCTCTCTCTCTCTCGCTCTCTAATTTGCTTTCTTTGTCAATTATGCCTCTTGCTCTTTTCTTATTATTTCACCCCCCCTCTCTATCTCGCTTTACACATGTGGGCGTATGTATGAGTATGTGTTTCTGTGTGTCTGTGTGCGTGGTCTGTGTCTGTCTGCCTGTCTGTCTGCAAAGAGAATACAGATGCAGTTGTGGAAGCATTTGCGTGTGTGTGTGTCTGTGTGTATCTATCTGTCTGTTTGTGCGTGTGTCTATGTGTGTCTATGTGTGTATGTGTGTGCGCAGCAGAGGAGGTGGAAGAGAAATAAGCAACAACAATACGCAGAACGATAAATTGGTATGGAGGAAGAGGAGGAGGAGTTAGGAAGAGAGAGAGAGAGAGAGACAGAAAGAGAGAGACAGAAAGAGAGAGAGAAAGAGAGAGAGAGGGGGAGGGAGACAGAGAGATAGAAAGACAGAAGGAGAGATGAAAAGAGAATGAAAAACACAAAAGAATATCAGAACCGTGGTGAGTGTATGGAAGTGGAGGAGGAGGAGGAGGAGAGGAAGGAGGAGGCGGAGGAGCAAGAGGAGAAGAAGCGTAGAGGAATGTGTTTAGGCAAGCTAACAACTGGATGGCTGGTGTAGGAGATGGCCGATCGATTGGGAGACGCGTCAGACATCAATACATGCAGCATTCCTTCCACACACACACACATGTAGCATACAGCTGCAGAACACCACAATATATACACACATGCAATGCACACTTATATAATGCACATAATTTGAATACAAATGTAGTTCATAGACGCCTTGTAGCTATCATCATGTGGTATATGTGTATCTATCTATCTATCTATCTCTATCTATCTATCTATCTATCTATCTATATATATATATATATATATATATATATATATATATATTTATCTATCTATCTATCTATCTATCTATCTATCTATCTATCTATATATTATATATATATATATATAATATATATATATATATATATATATATATGTACTGAGTCCCAGTTTACATCTGTGAAAAGGAAAAAAGAATTGAGGATAGTTACGCGTGCAGTCTTTCGATATCTGTCTATCTAACTATTCTATAAGGGTTAGCATGTGGCTGAATAACAACTGTAATATTTTAGAATCTATAGACGTGAACGTGTATACATCTCTTTAAATCTGCTAGATCTTCTAACCAATCACACACACAATCATCGGTAAAAAAAAAATAGAAGTAAAGAGAACGTCCTTTATTATTAAAAACCTAGATTTCGCCATTGCTTTCTTAATAGTATCACAGCCTCCTCACGCGGCGGGTAAAAGCAATGCACTGGGCTCCTATGTTCATTGACAGCGAGCAACAACATGCATCGATTAGCACTGGAAGTCTAGTCTTTTAACCAGGGGCCAAATGATAACCTAACAAAATTTGAAGTTGAGTGTGCTCCTAGTCACTAATACTAACTAGGAACCTTCAACATATTGCTCTTGTCATAAGCATACACTGGATGTAGCATATATCAAAAAGATATAGAATGGTCTTCTTGATTGGAATGTCTGTGATAATTAGTCTTGATAATTTTATCAGAGCTAAACTGGGACGAAGCAGTATCAGTAACAACTCTTATAAATGTGTTACAAAAAATGGCCCTTTCCCGGCCTATAAAAGTCCATGGGGCTACTTCTTACTCACTTTAGGCTTCAAAGGCTTGAAGCAGGTGTGTGATAATACCTGGCGTTGATTTTCATTGTATATCATTTTGAACTTCTATTCAAAGACTTACTGGTTCAAGTGCACACTATTGCTACTGCAATAACCACGAGAATGAAGTATATGTTGTTGCTTCGCCCTAATCCAGCACACCCCGGATTAAAATCATTCCATCCATAACCAACCCGTGTTTTACCGTTTATATGAGAGACTGTATTACTAATATCTGCTCTTTTTCTAAGATGATACCGTGCCTACGTTAAAGTATTTTCTCTACTAATTCTAACAGTGAATACTTCATCGCTGATGTGCCACAATTCTATGCCTATCCGTACTCATGGTTATTGATTGTCAAAAGTAGTGCTGTGTTCAGAATTTGAACTACCAACCTCTAGGTATATCTTTCGCGACTAGATCATTCACCCCCACCAACAACTAATATACACCCAAAACAATTCCCTCTAATTCTATAGATTATTTACCACAACGTTTTTCAACCTTTCATTCATGGTTATGTATGGTGCGATTACACACATATATACACATACAGGCGTGTATACATACATACACACGTACATACCATATATATTATATATACATACATATGAAATATGTATAATTCTATACATTATTTACCACAACATTTTTCAACCTTTCATTCATGGTTATGTATGGTGCGATTACACACATATACACACATACAGGCGTGTATACATACATACACACGTACATACCATATATATTATAGATATACATACATATGAAATATGTATATACATATATATTATATGTATATATACAAATATATACTAATACACATACACACACATTTACATTCTGTCAATACTGCAGACTAACAGTATTACTTAGATTAGTAAAGAACTCCACGTATTCTTGTGGTAAGATCCGAGGTTATAGTTGATCACCGTTTTATGTTATATATATATATATATATATATATATATATATATATACTTTACTTAAAGCAGCAGAAAATTCAACAAAATCTGTTACTCTGAGTTTTTTCTAACAGATTTTGTTGAATTTTCTGCTGCTTTAATAAAGCATATTACTCTACCACTGGTATTTGAGTACTCTTTTTTTCCACTTTGTTTCACATTTATGTGTTTACTCCGGTATATATATTATATATAATATTTATATATATATATATATATATATATGGATGTATGTATGTATGTATGTATGTATGTAGTATGTTATGTATGTATGCATGCATATATGTATGTATGTATATAAATATATGTATGTATGTATGATGTCTGTTTCGTTAAGATGTTTGCTCTGCAAATTGTATCACGGAATGAAAACTTGGGTAAGAGCCATCTACTATAGTCCCTAACCACCCATACTTTGTGAGTGGAAGTAATCGACGAAAACAAGGGTAGCTCGTTGCACATGTATGCGTGTGTATGTGTGTGTGTTGTGTGTGTGTGTGTGTGTGTGGTATTCATCTCTTACTGCTTTAGGTAATGGTCTATTTTTCTTCACCCAACTTAGCGTTAAGGCAGAGATTGCGATGGAATAAGTCACAGACTTAAAATAAGTAAGTGTTAGCGTAAGAATTTATTGACTAAAACCCTCCAAGGCAATGCCCCAAGCATGACTGCAAAGCATGAGTGAGAGAAGAAAAAAAGAATAATGGAATATGCATGCGAGCGTGCATGTGTGCATGTATGTGTGTGTGTCTTGGCGTGTTGGTGTGTTCGTGTGAGTTTGCGTGTGTGTCTATGCGTCTATCTCTCTCCAACACTCTCTCGCTCATACAACACAGTCCAGTGCTCACGTTAAGTCTTCGTGCTACGCCTCATCATCGGTTTCCCCTCTCTCTATTTATCTCCCTTCCCACCACACATCTACCATTGTTTCTCTCACATATATATACCACCATTGTTTACTCAGAAATTATAGAGTAATATATATATACATATATGTATATATATATATATAATATATATATATATATATACGCATATATATATAGATATAGAATAAATATATATACATATATATATATATATATATATGTAAGATATATATATGTATGTATGTATATATATAAACATAGTATATATATACATATAATAATACTACATATATATAATATATATATATATATATATATATATTATATCTATATGTATATAGGTATATATATTGTATATTTTCATATATATATATATATATATATATGTATGTACAATGCATGCTTCAAATAGTTTCAAACGAGATTTTATACGAAATCTTCTTCCATAACCAAACCTTATAACCAAACAATAGATTTAATAACAACAACAACAACAGTAGCATAACAAGGAACAACAACAACAACAACAAAAACAGCAGCAGCAGCAGCAGAAGCAGGGTAACAACAACAGTTGCAATAATAATAATCATAGCAGCAGCGACAACAACAACCGAGAACAAATTCGAAGAAGAACCATTAAAAGCAAGATGCAAAATAAAAAGATGAAGTAGAAATGGAAAATGATTTTCTGTAAACTCAGCTATACAATAGTAGCAACTTGTTATACCACAGAAACACATACACTCACCCATATATACACACACACACATACGTACATGTGTGTGTGCATATTTACAACTATGTGTACATACATGTGTACACATGCAAACACATACATGTACACACAATTATATATGTATATATATATATGTTTATTTATACATACACACACTCATATATTGATATGTGCTTGTATGTACCCACACACTCACACAATGCATATATGTATGTATATATATATATATATATATATATATATATATATAATATATATATATATATATATATATATATACACACATATATATGCATACATACATCTATATATATACATCTATGTATATATATATATGTATATATATATTATATATATATACATAAATATGTATGTATACATATATATATATATATATATATATATATATATATATATATATACATATATATGTATGTATACATACATATAATATATATATATATATATATATATATATATATAGATATATATATATATATATGTATATATACACGCGCATTTTACATCGTTATCTGTTGATCAATCACTCTATATCATATTTTCTTTCTACGCAATCAGACATGAAAATTTAATCAGAGATGCATACGTACACATCCGAAATCATCTTCGCTGTCATTTGAAGAATTAGTCAACCATTTCACAGAACAGGCAACTGCCATATTTGCTGTTGGTTTTCTTATATATTTATTTATATATGGGTAGAGGCCATCTCATCTATTCATTTTTACTTTTGTTTTAAGCTTTTGTTTTTTGCCTTTTGCATTTCTTTCTCAAAATTTTCAAAACCACGATCTTTGAACGTAACCTAATTCACTTTACATTCTTTCTTTACATTATTCTTCTTCTTCGTCTCCTCCTTGGATTACATACAAACATGCATACACATGGAAACGCACATATCCGCACTCCGCTCGCATAAACACACACACGCCACTCGTCGGTTACAGTTGGTGTCGATGAAGTAGCATTTGCAGGCAGAATGAACTGCCACATGAGTGATTGAAAGCAAAAAGAAAAAAAAAAAAAAAAAATACGAATAGGAAACGGTTCCATATAGATTAAGCAATATGTTGGCATAGAGCAAATATTAGCATCACTATCACCCTCTTACCCCTTTCTCTTTTTCTCATTGTCCCTCTCTCCTTCGTTCGCTCGCTCTCTCCTTTGTAACGTATTGTTCTGTTTCAATGTATTCAAGAGAAATCGAAAGAAAACAATTTTACAGAATCGTCGGTAACTGAATTACATGGTGCAGGGGAGATAATTCGGGAGAAAAGTTCGTTTAATGTCGATTCTATCTGCATTATTTACGCTCTTCTATATTTCATCTGCCGATCCTTTCTTTTCCCTTGAAACTGTGGGTCTTTTATTTTATGGAAGAATTGGTAGATTTAGCGTTCAAAATGTGTTCGAGATTGTAATTCTGTCTCACAATGCTCCGAGTTCAATTCCTGGCAAGGTGATATTCATCTATGTCTGTCTGTTCTTTATAGTAATCATCATCGTCGTCGTCATCGTAATCATCGCTGGCGCCATAACCGTTACGTTTCTCAGTACAAATTCCGCCGAGGTCGACTTCGCCTTTCATCCTTTCGGAGTCGATTAAATAAAGTAGCAGTTACGCACTGGGGTCGATGTAATCGACTTAATACCTTTGTCTGTCCTTGTTTGTCCCCTCTATGTTTAGCCCCTTGTGGGTAGTAAAGAAATATAATCATCCACAAAAGGCCGCCTGTATTTATATGTGATAACGATTGAGTCGTAGGGGGGAAAAGATGTATTCTAACGGCGCTTAATGAAAATGACGTGTTTGTGTGAATCAGTGTGTGCGAGTGTGTGTGTGTGTGTCTGTCTGACTGTCTGTCTGTTTGACTGTCTGACTGTCTGTCTGCCTGTCTATCTGTCTGTCTGTGTGTATGTGTGTGTGCATCTTTATATGCAAACGACTGTATACCTCCATTTAAGTGTCCGCATGTGCGTGTGTGTGTGCGTGCGTGTGTGGGTTTTATTCACTGGTGATCTAAGTGAATAGATACGCTGTGTAAGGGCTATGATTGGGAAACCGTAGTAGGGTTCCCCGTTTGTATGTATATATTAGAGGACAACAAAAACCAACGCAAGGCAGTGACTCAAGTCCTTTCGAATATTTAAATAGAGTAAGGTGAACTTGAGGTAATTAATTAATTAATTGATTATTTGATACCTTACAGGTGTTTCTGGGATATATTAAGTGATAGATTAGAATCTCCATACACTGGACAGTCCGTGATCAGAGACAAGGTGAGTATGTATGAAAATTCCAGACAGGGAATTCACATATGTGGATGAATGTATATAGAGAGAGATAATGCACAAATATTTGTGAGCATTAGAGTGGTGTGTGTGTATGTGTGTGTGTGTGTGTGTGTGTGTGTGTGTGTGTGTGTGTGTATGCGTGTGTATGTCTGTGTGTGCCTCTCTGTTGCTTTCAAATTTATTTCCAATCTCGTGTAGAGGGTCACGACATCTTTTATTCATTCGCTTGTTTCAGTCCTTAGCACTGCGGCCATACTGGGGCATCGCATTGAAGAATTTTAGTCGAATGAATAGATACCAGTGCTTTTATTTATTATTATTATTTTTTTTTTTAAGTCTGGTACTTATTCTATATCGCCCCTTTTTCCCGAACTGCTAAGTTATTGCGACCTAAACACACCAGCCTCGTTTGCCAAGCGGTGGCTAGGGGACAAAGACAAAAACACGAGAACAAACACACACACATATATAAAGATAATGTATATATAAAGATAATTGAGGGCTTCTTTCAGTTTCCATCCTCCAGATCCAGTGATTAGACTTTGGTTAGCCTGAGCCTGTAGAAGACACTTGCCCAAGGGACTACGCAGCGTGAGTGAACTCTGAACCATGTGGAATCAAACTCCTGACTGGGTTCTCCTGTTTGTATGGCATGGTGCTTCCAGGACGAATGCCAAGCAGTACAACATGTCACAGTTCTATATTTAAATGATAACGAATTATGTACATTATTTACATTCAACGGATATCTTTCCTCATCTTGTTTGTTGTTAACACAACGTTTCGATTGATATACCCTCCAGCCTTCTTCAGCTCTCTTGGGGAAATTTCGATCCTGGGTTCTCATTCCAAGTTATTTGTCAACATTATTATTATTATTGTTGTTGTTGTTTTTGTTGTTCGAATTTGGAATCTTGGGGTTGGTAGCCCGTGCTCTTAACAACTACGCCACTGGCAAACGACGTAGTGGTTAAGAGCGCGGGCTACCGACCTCAAGATTCCAAATTCGATTCAAGGCAGTGACCTGAACAACAACAACAACAATAATAATAATGATAATAATAATAATAATAATAATAACGATAATAATAATAATAATAATAATAATAATAATAATGTTACGAAGATAGGTAAAAGATATTTCTCATGATATGATTTACTCGTCACATTCAGTTGAATTAGTTCATTACTTACTAATTACGTATTCTAAAGTAATTATGGGGATGGTGAGTATGTTTCTTTTCATCTACGTCATCGAAACAACTGTAGAAACACTTGGGAAAATTACATCGGTGGCTTCTGTCATCTAATCTTCCAAATAACCCACCCTAAGCAATTGTTTTAGCATATTTTAGATCTATGGAATACCTAACCATATAGATTTTAATTGCACGGGAAAGGATTGAGCATATAAAATCCGTGATTCATAACAGGAGAGTTTTAAAATCTATATCAGGCTTTCTATCTATCTATTTACATGTGTGTGTGCGTGCGTGCATGTAAGCATGTATGTATGTATGTATGTATGTATGTATGTATGTATGTATGTATGTATGTATGTATGTCATTCAATATGTGACCGCGTGTGTATCGTTGACGATTTTTCCTCCGTTTTCCCTTCCTTGGATCTTTCCTTTTCTATGTTTCTGACGAAGAGCTCCGCTCGAAACGTTAAATCTTTATTCTTTCATTCCTTTACTAAACGTCCAATAACACTATACTTGTTCCACGTCCTCGTGTTGTTGTGTTTTCTCTTTGTGTTTTCATGTTTGGGTTAACTTCTGGAAAGTTTTACAAATTTTTACCGTTCCAATAATGGATTGGATCTGTTATCTTCGTATCAGCTTTCTGAGTATATTTCTTCTAATATATATATATATATATAACGTTATATGATGGAGGACTTCTTAGGCTATAAATTTATTGATTTTTAAAAGGCAAAGTTCGAGTGTGACTCCGAATTTTTGGCGTACCAGACTTCGTATGTGACGAAGTTATATGTCTAATGGTTCCTTTCTTATATATTATTTGTTTAGCAATGAATGTTTTCTTGCGTACATTGTATCATGGGCACACCGACAGACATATACAAAGAGAAAGATAGATAGATAGATAGATAGATAGATAGATAGATAGAGAGAGAGAGAGAGAGAGAGAGATAGATAGATAGATAGATAGATAGATAGATAGATAGATAGATAGATAGATAGATAGATAGATAGATAGATAGATAGACAGACAGAGAGATAACCGGGAGTCCATGTGTGTTTGTGTATGTGTGTCTTCGCATATGAGTGGCTGTGTGCATCGGGTGTACAATCATATCAGACATAATTATTCTCTTTTCTCAGTATTAGTTGAAGATGAGTGAAAACAACGTACTAAAACATTGGCAGGGCAATAAAAGCAATTTCCTGCCAGTTAAAAAAGCCACAACGAATGATTAGATGAAACAGAGAGCAACGACTGTGCTACATCCATAGCGTACTTTATATAGAATCTAATGTGTAATAGAGTGGTATATTTTGTAAGCGGGGATGCCTTGGCTTATTTATATACACCGGGAAGTAAGCACTGATGTTCATTCAGATTCTCGTTGATGTGGTATGCTTAACTATCATCGGTGTTTCGCTGGCAGTAGGATCTAATATAGCTGTCTTTACGCACCGTAGTTTATTCTTTCCATCCAGATGGCTAGTAAGAGGGACATGGCACCGGCTAGGTAAATATTCCAAATAGATAGTAATGCATGTATCACGAATGTACGAATATATGGCACCTGCAATTATACATACATGCATATGAAATACATACATACATACATACATACATACATATATATATATATGCGTGTGTGTATATATATACATATATATATATATGCATATGTAATATATATATATATATGCATATTAATATATATATGTATGTATATATATATGTATATATATACACATATATATATGCATAAGTAATATATATATGTATATAAGTATATATATGTATATATATATATATATATACATACATATATATATGTGTGTGTGTATGTATGTATCTATGGATGGATGTATATGTATATGTGTGTGTGTATGTGTGTAGATAGATAAGTAGATAGATATACAAAATACATATGGGTGTGTGCGTGTGTGTGTGTGTGTGTGCGTGTGTGTGTGTGAACAGATTAGATGACTGTGTTAGATAGCTGGTAGATAGACATACAGATAGACAAAAAGTTGAATTCATATACAACTGGCAGCACATAATTATATATACGAAATGTTTCTTTTGTATACGCGTCGATACACGTCTGCCTACGCGTGTGCATGAGAGGTTGTATCTGTGTGTGTGTATGTTGTTGTGCAAAGAATAACCCCATACAAACATTTTGCTTTGTGTGAGGTGTTACAAAACCGTAGCTTCGTAAAATTTTATTTGGCCTCCGTATTGTTATCCAAAGAAGAGTAATAAAATAACAAGAAATTTGAAATGTGTTTCTTTCTTTTGGTTCGTTTTTTTATATATATATTTCCGATCATTTGCAGATATACTGAACTTTAAGCCAAATGATGTGTTCTATAATATATACCGTAAATCCTCGAGTATAGTCCGCCCTTGAATATAATACACAGGCGATTTTTGGGGGGCTGTACCTCTGAAAAACCTAAACCGTGTGTATAATACGCACCCCTTCTCTAACTTGAGTCAAGGTCTATATAACGTCCTTGGTTTGTAAAAATGTATACGGTAACCTCCTTTATTATTATTGTATATATAACATAATGCAAACGTGTAGTTTTTTTGTGCATTTTGTATGCAGAAAATAAAGAAATAGCAGTAATAACAGTAATAACGTTTAATAAATGTTGCTTACTGCATGTTATGGATGGTTCTTTTATGACTTCATGCTTTCGGGCTTAGCTTAAGGTATTTTCGTGCCCGACATCATAAAATGTGACTGAATAAACATTGCCGGACAGCAAATAGAGACTCGGACATTGCTTGGAAAATAATTTTCATTTTTAACCTCGTATATAGTACGCACTAGGGATTTTGAGCTTTAAATTTTGGGGAATAAAATGCGGATTATAATCGAGGATTTACGGTACATATTTGTTTTGTATGTCATTCTCGCTGTCACCGATGTATTTTATAGTTGAACAAACTTGATTGAACCGAATCATGGTCGAAGAAGATCCCTCGTCTTTTCCCAGACATATGCCCCCATACCCCATCATGTAATGTTTACCAACCCGTAGGTTGTGATCTCAGGTGTATGTCGATGAATTTTGGCAAGACAAGTGACTAGAGAGAGAAAATGTCGACTGCATATATATGTATTGTACGTATATAAACTCTGTATCCATTCCTGGCGGGCCTGTATATACATACATACATACTTACATACATATATATACATATACCGTCCTACATATATATAGTTTCTATGCATATTAAATTATCTGTATGAGTGTGTATATATATATATATATATATATATATATATATATATATACATACATACATACATACATGCATACATACATGCATACATACATACATACATACATACATACATACATACTACATACATACATCATACATACATACATACATACATACATACATACATACATACATACATACATACATACATACATATGATGTGTATGCAAATACGTTTATTTTAGGACGTTACAGTATGGCATGTCTATTTTCTTATTTGTTTCATTAATCACATCAATGTTAAAAATCCGGGAAAAATATAGTTTGATTTCTCTCACTAAATAATTGAAGTCGGTTGCTTAAAATCTGTTAAAAATAGACAAAGAAAAACAATCGTGTTAAGGTGAAAAAGTGGAAATAATATAACAGACCTCATTAATAATAACTTTGATGTACGAATATTTAAATATTCTTTTTACTTGCTGCCCTTTATGTATATATTTGAGTATTTTCTCTGGAGAAGTAGAACCATTTATATATAGTTTTTCAATAACAATCGACATTATATACATCAGATAGTATGTTTTTAGAAAGACATTTTCATAAAAATGTTACGATAATGGTAAAATTGGTACAGCACATCTCCAATCTAGTTTACACAGACAAAATTCTAAACACAACCTAATATTCATACACAGCAATAAATCTGTTTTTTTTTTTATGCCAACCGATTTTTTTCCCTTTCATTTGACCATCATGTCGTCCATATTGCATTGTTAATTCGTGGACAATAACTTTGAAAATATTCAACTGCTCTAAATATTATTTAGTCAAAATGAAATGTGTTTGGTCGATACATTTTTCTTTAGTTGAACTGATATAGTTGGTATTTATGTCAGTAAATGTGCTTTAGTTCCGCATTTTAGCCGTCAGATTACCTTGAGAGAATATATAATATATAAACAGTAACACTAAACGCAAGAATAATCCATAAGTTGTACGTTCGTCTCAGCAAACTGAACCTTAGCTGTAATCTATTATAATGCTCTGATAGCAGCAATCACAATCTTAACTATAATCTCTATCGCAATACTTCACGGTAAAAGGAATCCGATTCTATTGTTTAACTTGATATCTGCTCACTGATGTTTTCCCTCAATTTTGATTTGCATATTCAAATGCCGTCTCCATTATAAAATTGCGAGGAATGCAAATGTATTAGAACATTTAAAATCCTTTTTTTATGCTGGAGTAGATCGCTTGTATTTTCATGGTAATAACAATAAAATGCAATAGCTTCCCTGGGAAATGACGCTCTACCCCGTTTTCGATTTCTGATTAAAGACAATTCCCTCCATTGACGTTGGAAATTCCATTGAGAAATGTTTGAATGACAATCAATCACATTATCCATTACAAATAAATCCATAGTCAAATGGATAATACGAAAGATTGTTTAGACTGCCAATGAATTTAACAATTCCACTTTGAAATATTATAAATCTAACAATTGGAAAATTCTAAAAGTTACGGGAATGCAGAAACTAGAACCTAGTTCCATTAAAAAGGTTGAAGGAGGAAATATATATTTATTTGAAATTATTTTAAACATCTAAGTGGTTTACTGTACAAGTATAATGTAATCTACTTTATTACCTCACATGTCAAATAAAATGCAATAATGCCTTCCTTTAAGTAAAACTGAAATGGCTCAGTGTAATCCGTTGTGAACTACACCCTGGTTTTAGATTCTATATAAATTAATTAAAATTTAATCCAAAATATATATTTATTAGTTTACAGTAGAATTTTGTTTAAAATTGTATATATGTGTTTATATATACAAGTATGTGTATGTGTGTCTGCGTGTGTCTATGTGTGTGCGCGTGTGCGAGTGTGTGTCTACATGTGCATATATATATATATATATATATATAAGAAAATACTAAATGTATATAATTTTACATTTCAAATTATTTTCGTCTCGATATAAAAAAAAAATAGCATAGGAAATGATTCAATTCAAATAGCATTGACATCCGGAAATTTTTCTTGCAAGTTTCCGCAGTAAAATACTTCCAATGATTGACGTACATAGAAATAGAATTATATAAAATGTATAGCACATAACAAAACGAACAAATATTTTGTCTGTGATAAAGTAGTTTCTTTCTGCTTTTGTGTTATTTAATTTATATTTATTTTGTATTTATTTACAAAACATAAAACAAGTTTGTGAGAGATGAAGTTGTAAATTAGATAAGAAAATTACCGTTCATTAAATTATATTGTAGATATTCATTATTTTGACTTAAATTAATTAATAATGCTATAATTTAAACAATTGAAAGCAACAAATTTGTAATCGAAGATATCGTCTCTCCAATCATTTTGTCACATAATATTGTTTCCTTTTCATTCGTGTTTAAAACAAAACTTGAGTCAGTTCGTAACTTGTTTATGATTTAGGGAAAAACTTCAGAATGGAAACGTAAATATAACAGAAAAGGACATAAAGATAAAGAAATAATACCTTGACACGCACTCCATAAATCTAGCTCCCTACCAGCAATTGGAAATCGCTATACTCTAAGGTACCCATAGTCATCATTAGACAACATATCTCTCGCAATCGTTTATTTTTTTTTTATATATAAATTCGAACATTTCTACGTTTGTTTAAGCGTCGAACTATGAACTTCTGTTTGACTTTGGTAGGAGATTTAAGCTCCGTCACACACCTATGCTGTCTTATCTTGGGGTGTTTTCTTTATATTTGTAGTATGGTGGGGTGTATTTTCATTCCTTTTTTTCTTTTTTGTTTATTCCTCACTCTCCAACTACCTGCCATCTATGTTTACTTTCCACTTCTTCATAATCAGGTTATCAAACTTGGGCGGCGCTGCTAGATATAAGGATCCTTCGGTTTTCTGGCCAGCTCCTGGTGCCATAGAATCTACAGCTGCCGACTACTGCTATTATAACTACCATTTTTATTTAGCATTTCCGGCCCTTCGGGGCAGAAAGCACTTAAATAACAATCACTCCCAAAAGAGTTGTAGCTGGGCCCACTATTCTCTGCCACAGCCCATAAAAGTTTTCTGTCGACTGCGGTTGGAGAATAGAATTCCGGAATGGTTTTGTAGTTTTGCAGTCATCAACCTCGTTCGATCACATAATTGTCAAAATTCGTTTCAGTATTGACCACAAATCCATATAGTGCAACGAAGTTGACCACCGTCCAGAGGTTTATGTCCCCATGCATGTCATTGACCCACGTGGTAATAGTTTCAAATATTGAAAGGCGGCGAGCTGGCAGAAACGTTAGCACGCCGGGCGAAATGCTTTGCGATATTTCGTCTGTCGTTACGTTTTGAGTTCAAGTTCCGCCGAGGTCGACTTTGCCTTTCATCCTTTCGGGATCGATTAAATAAGTACCAGTGACGCACTAGAGTCGATATAATCGACTTAATCCGTTTGTCTGTCCTGGTTTGTCCTCTCTGTGTTTAGGCCCTTGTGGTTAGTAAAGAAATATGTATTAGTTTCAAATATTGTCTGTTTAGTTTATGGATTGGCAAGTATATGACTCAATTACTGATCTTATCTGTTCGACCTGTCTACGAGTTTTAATATAATTTATATTGTGCAATACGCTCACCTTCATCCAGTGTAAATTGTATTCCACGTATCATCGAGAGCTGTTTTTAGCTCTTTCCTTCGAGGGCACAAAGAAAGCTTTTATGGTTTAAGGCAAGATTAGTCACCTTCCTTGTCCTGCATTGCACGCTTATGTGACAATTTCATGTAGAAAATAGCTGTGTTGACATAAAATGTTGTCGCTGGAACATTTTTTTAGCTAAATATTAAATGTTCAAAGTGCGTATATTATATAAATTGTTTAAGAAAGATGAAACTACTTCTACATTCAAATTTCCATCGTTGCTTTTATTTGATAAATGAAAGTGTGTATGTGTGCGCCCGACTGTATGTCTCTGTGTGTGCGTGTGTGTGTGAATACGTCTGCGTGTATGCGGGTTTTGCCTCATTGTTGTTTTTGCAAAACGTCTCACTTGTACCGTTCTCGTACAAATCTCCATAGAAATGTCTACCGCGTACACACATTTATTCTGCTGTTTATGGGATTTTTTTTCTGTATTTTTTAATCCAGTATTTTGAACTCCGTGAAAACTCATATACTTTCATGATTTCGATTCGGTTGGGCGTCATGTATCGACATGTGACACAATTGTGTAGAGAAGAACTAAAAATAAAATAAAGATGTAACGAGTGACCTTATTTTCCGTTTGTACTATATATATATATAGCTACACATCCAGCTCTCTCTCTCTCTCTCTATGAAAATGAGAACCCATATTAATCTTGCCCACAAATAGAGAATGTCGACGATCGATCTGAAAACAGGTCAGAAGAACATGCTCAAGAGTGTTGTTCTTCGTTACTGGCTACAGGGCTTTTCACAAACGTGCTCTAACGTGATAATAATAATAATGATAATAATAATAATAATAATAATAATAATAATAATAATAATAATAATAATAATAATAATAATAATAATAACAACAACAACAAGAGCAACAACAACAACAACAAGAATGTCAGGCTTGTGTAGGAGGAAAGATTGCAAAGATAAAGCACTGTACAAGCAATTGATAACGAATGAAACTGAAAATAGGTGCGTAAAGAAAAGAATGCATGGACAATTTTATGGAGATGTTGATGATAAGATAGACATATAAAAAAGATGGTTGTAGATGACTAAAAGTTATTCAATACTGGAAACGGAGGCTCTAATCTATGCTGACCAAGAGCAAGCACTAAGAACAAACTACATAAAATACAGTATAGATAACACAGCAGAAAGTGATAAGTGCAGAATCTGTGGATAAAACGGTGAAACCGTATGGCGTATTACCAGCCAATGTACGCCACTAGCCCAGAAGGAATAAAAGAGACATCACGACCATATAGCAAGGCTTGTCCACTGGACACATTGCAACAAGTGTGGACTTGACAGAGCAAAAAATTGGTACGACCATAAACCTGAAGTCATCATCGAAAATGATAATGCAAAGATCCTATGGGATTTTTTTATTCAGTGCGAACATCAGATAGAGAATAGGAAGCCAGACATAGTGTTAATTAAGAAAGAAAACAAACTAAGCTGGATCATAGATACAGCATGCCCAGCTGACAACAAGGAATGCGATAGAGATGAAAGAAAAGTCGATAGATATGACAGGTTTTCAATTTCTTGTACTTTGCTTTATCTTTGCAATCTTTCATCCTACACAAGCCTGACCACAAGCCTGACCTTCTAATAATAGCGGTTCTGTGGCATTTTTTACATACCAGGATATGTTGTTTTCTTCTGCTTTAATGCAGTGTTCGCATCCAATAAGTCCTTTTCTCCCTCTTTTTCTTGGTACATACAGTCTGTCTGTGTCACTTTTTGTGTAGAGTGTCCCATATCTAGCTAGCAACTTCCTTGTCTTTCTGTCTAAGCTGTTTAGTTCGTCTACTGTCCATGCGATTACCCTTGCTCATATCTAAGGAGTGAAACCACCCAGGTGTTGATAGCTTCAATCTTATTCTGTCCATTTAATTTCGACTTATGGATCAGTCTCAGTCTGCGCAAGTACTTCACCTTAAATTTTTCTGTCATTTCTTTCTCCAATTTGTCATTTTCCAAAATCTCCAAGTACTTGTTTTAAGATGAGAGAGCGATTGATTTGAGGTTGACTTGTAAGCCATTTTTAGCAAATCTCTGAAAACATGGAGAAATCCTCATTGCTTCGTAATGGAGTATGAGTATTGTAGAATATAAAAAATATAACAAATGTATCTTTCTATAGTTACATCCGCCACCGTACAATTATGTAATACACTGTTATATATATATATATATATTCACATATATATACATCTGTGTAAACACACGCACGCACTCATACACACACACATACCTACATATGTATATATATATATATATATATATAATTATAGACATATGTATACGTGTGTTATTTTCACTTTTTAAATTATTTCAAGTCTTTCTGTAAAGAAGTCGGTTACTATTGTGCATGGCCATTGGAATTTGATCATGCCTTTTGTTGATAACAATGGTGGTGGCATATGTGTGTGTGCACGTGTGTGTGCACGTGTGTGTGCATGTGTGTGTGGTTGCACGCGCGTGCTTATATGTTGGTATCAGTGTCTAGATGCAGTTGTATGTGAGAGGAATATTGTATTTTTACATTCCGGTTTTTAAATTTATTGGGATTTATGATATTTTCCTATTTCCGCATGCCATGTATGGATGTATGGTGTACGAAATGTGTGAATATACACGCTTATTTATGTATGCATATATGCATATCCAAAAATATATACATGCATACACTATCTCACTCTCTCTTTGTCTTTGTAACTTTTTCTCTCTTTCTCTCTGTCTATCTGTCTCTCTCTTCCCATTTCTCGGCTCTCTCTCTCACTCTCTCTTTCTCTCACTGTATGTTTCAATGTTTTACTACACCTCATCCACTGTGGAAACGTAGAGAGACAGAGATAGCTAAGGAGAGACAGAGATAGCTAAGGAGAGACATATATAGCTAAGGAGAGACAGAGATAGCTAAGGAGAGACAGACATTGCGTGAGAGAGAGAATGAGTTATTGACAGGGGCTTAGAAAGAAAGCGATGTGGGAAAAAGAGAGGAAAAGATAGACAGATACATAGATTTATAAACAGAGAGTTTGTGTGGGTAGTTAGCATGCGGTAATGAGACAGGAGGAAAGGAGATGATGTCGATATGGTAAGGGAGTAACTATGAAATGTTAAATAAGCAACATTTTACAAAAATGTAAATTGATGTGCAATTATTCGGATGTCTCATTGTTGTGCCATTAGATAAATCTATGTTAGAAACATGGATTATAGCTTATTAACACATTTTCCTTACAACAGAATCGATATACATACGGGCTATGTGGAACATATATTTAAATATTCAATCGTCGGCGTAGGGATGTTTATGGTTCAGATATTTGATTTTGCACCTATCAGATGCCAGTTTCGATCCCGCCGCGTCACTCATTGAACAAACACTATGCACCATAATCTTGGGCTGGACAGATCCTTCCAACCGAAGTTTGGAAGGAGGAAGGTCTCTGAATTTAACATATTTAAATTAGTTTGCAAAGATGGCTTATAAACACCTTCCTCGCTGCTATTGTTTTCGTTCTGGTACACGATCTCAGATCAGGTCACTTGCTATGCAAGTACATCTCCGTAATATTCATTTATAAACCACGCTATAATGACATGACTAAATAAATGAGGTTATGCCTTCCTCTGTATATAATCAAGCTGATATATTCACAATGTTGTTTGGATTTTAATAAGAAACCTCCGCGACTATCTTTCGAATGCTTCGAAGGAGACGACACGTTAGCCGCGATTAATCTAAAATATGGCGATATTATTCTATTCGTTATCTCGAGGTACCGCAAATTCTATTGTTAAAACAAAGCGTCTAATTTCAAATCTGCACTGAAACATTTTTTATTAAACATACAAATGCAACCACATATACAATATTATCTGCCGTCATGAAGTAATTCTGTGGGAAAGCATATATTTACTGTTTCTGAATATCGTCTGATCTACGAGATGAGATAGTCATCCAAGTCTTCAAGAATCTATCAGTTAATGGCGTTCTCGAATACGTCGTATTTAAGCTTATATATCAATTAGATTTCGGGCTTACAGTTTCAAATATTCACGTGCTATCACACTTATGTATACGTATGTCTATACCACATATCTTTTTTACGCTACATGTGTTTTTATGTTATACTTAATTTACACCTGAGGCATTCTTATCCTAGATCAATTTTTACACCACAATAATTCGTACATCATATGTATTCTTAGACCTCATGCATTACGAGCTATGCAAATGTCTCGTCTCTATCATGTAATCATTTGAGAGATAGATACGTTTCTTTATTAGCCACACAGGGCTGAACACAGACGGGACAAATTACAAAGTAGAGCTTTTCTTTTGGGGAGGAGGAAAAAAAAGTGGATAGGTTTTCGATCAAAAGGGATCGTAAAAAAACCGATCAATAGGGATCGTGTATCACAGGAATGTCATGATGTAAAGTGTAAAGGGGAAAACAGATAAGGTTTATCTGTGAAAAGAAAAGCCTACGGAGAAGACCACGATATCCTCGGTCAATAATGTCACATGTTAACACATTTATTTGCAATTAAGTAACTCTCTGTTTTAGATAGATAGATAGATAGATAGATAGATAGATAGATAGATAGATAGATAGATAGATAGATAGATAGATAGATAGATAGATAGATAGATAGATAGATAGATAGATAGATTACTGATCTATGAAGGCAAGATCTGCAAAATGAGAACTCTATCCAGTGAAAGATAAATATCATGCACACAATATACAGATACAAACTAGTAATAGTTTCTTGCTTTGAAGACCCGTGACGAAGCAGATTTTTATAACAAACCTTTTGTCTCCACAGGGTTGGCAAAGATCAGCTAATAGTAAATCAAAGCCATTTAAATCCAAAATTTATTTATATTTAACAACTGAATGAATTTAATAAAAGCATCTAAATATGAAACATTTTGAAAATTGTTCAAAATGAAGTACTTCTTGAATTACATATCTTTCCGTTCTTGTGAATACATAATTATAGATAGTATTTATGGAATTTTGATTTGCTGTCGAGTGACCTTCGACTAACCGCGTATATATACCACGTCTCTAGAAATTTATGTAAAACAAGCTGGTGTCCTGTATCATTACTCAAATTTTGTCCATACGTACAATCATCCAGGCTACGAATTGAGCCACCAGATTTTACCGTGTGCACATATGTGCTTTCACTCACAATATGTGTGTGTATATATATATATATATATATATATATATATATATTCTGTCTCTTTATTGCTTCAAATCCCTTTGACGTTTTCGTGTCTATTATGATGACAATTATAACAGTTAGAGTCGGTTAGTATATATATATATATATATATATATATATAATATAATATATATATTATATATATATAATATATAATATATATATATGTATATATATATATGCAAGAGTATTGTCGTGACTGGAGTTGCGAGCACGTTCGTGAAATTTCTTTATGTATCTATTTGTCTGTTCATTTTTCTTGTTTGTCTATTTGTGCGTATGTGTGTGGGTGCCTCTCACTCATTCTTTCTCTCTCTCTTTCTTTCTACCCCTCTTCCTCTCTCGCTCTCTCTCTCTCTCCTTCTCTCTCTCCTCTTCCTCTCTTGCTCTCGCTCTCTCTCTATCTGTGTCCGTGTGTGGGTTGCCATTGTTGTTTTGTTTGTTTGTAGGGTGATATGAAATGACCTAAGAATCCATGAATGGTTGTCAACTTTTACCCTATGTTTGCCACTCAAATAAACTTTAACATATATATAGAAGGTTCATCATGTTCTATTTAGTGTCACATATAAAACAGCTGGAGCTGAGGGTGGATCCCTTTTTTAATGAAGATTTTACTTAAGACAATGTCCTATTTATTCGTTTACTTACGATATTCACGTTTAATTAGATTTAATGAATAAATATCTTTTATAATCTCTTACCAAATGATAGTTTCCACTTAATTTGATTAAATTTGATTCGAATAACCCGGCATGGATGATATTTTCTATGAGAAAGGCATGACTGTAGAATTCTAGAGAAAACATGAGTTTAATCTATCTTAAAACGTTCAGTTACATGTTTTAATATTTATCATTTTAATGGTGTTGTTTTATCAAATTGTCTTATATTTTATATCATATCTTCTCAGCTTTAGCCTCACTATCGTTTTTCCTTATTCATTTTTATATGGTATACATATTTAATATATATACATAAATGCATTCCGCCTACCCATTTTTCATATTTTCCTCATAGCTGTGCTAAGCTTACTCATAAATCTTTATCTATGTTTTTACATTTACATTTTAATCATCTTCTAGCTTTCATTATTCTATATTAATTTACACAACTTTCTCTTTATTATTAATTAACACATTTTACTACTCTACTGATCATCCTTCTTTTTCTCATTCATTATTTGTATTATTCCATTCGTTTCTATCAAATATAAACACTTTTCGTTCTACTTTTCTTTCATCTTCTACTCCTTACTCCATATTCTTTTTCCCCCGTCTCCCTCTCTATAACCCACCTCTCTCTTCTCAATTTTCTTCTTTTACAAGAATTGTTCTTGTCTCTGGTTTTGTCTCTTTGCTCTTTAAGAATAATTTCAATTCTCATTTTTTCCTCATTAATTATCTCAATTATTTTTCGTCATTATATTTTTCTCTCATTATTCCTTTTGCCATATTGTGATTGTTCTTCAACACTTTTCCTATTTTTATTCTCATCGTTACCCAATCACCCCTTTCTAAATATTACTTTTACACATAAAGCATTTCCAATAATGTATGGAAATTACATTTAATTTATCAAACCACTTCTGCACATCCATCCATCGCTATATTAGAAAAAAAATCATTATCAGTAATTTGTGATACCCGCATCATCCTTGCTTCCTGTGTGTCTTTTCCTTTGTACATTAAGTTGTATATTATAGTGTATGTGATTTTTTTTTTGTTCCTTGTTAACGTTTAACCAATTTACCCTTGTTACTAACCTTCAATGATCCATTTGTAGTTCATCCTTTTCATTGCTAACCGCTTTGTCGTACCTAGTTGTTCCTTTTTTTAGTTGTTTTCCTCGTGAACGTCACCAGAATCGTGTTTCCTTAAAAAACTGTTGGGTCCATAACTAGATGCTTACCAAAAACTTACCTGTCTCCAGGTACGGTGCCGTCATCTTGAAATCCAACTCAGTCCGTCTTATTGAATTACAGAGACAACATGGAGAAGGGGAGCAGAAAATGCTTGTGAAACATGAGAAGCTGGGAATCTTTTACTGGCATCACATTGAGTCTCCTCCTCCAACACTTACCCACGCTTCAAGACCTGGTGCTACCGCCTCCGTCGCCGCCGCTTACCTTTGGACTACTTCTACTCCTTCTGCTAATGCAGGGCCACCCATACTGCTGTGTGTTCATTCAATGAGTCATCCAGTCTGATAGCTGCTCACCAATATGCCCTCCTCCAGGCAGTAAGCACGCCTTCCTTACTTATATGTTCCCAGACAATATTAAAATCTATTGACAAATTATTTCACACCAGATACATTAATCTCTCTCTCGCTTGTTTTAACTTTACTGTCTGTCTATCTTTCTGTCTACATATTTCTGTCTATATATTTTAATATCTGTCCTTAGATAAGCATACTCAGGCACAAACGCACAAGCACACACACACACACACACACACACACAATTACACACACACACACACATGTATACACGCAGGCATACAAACCTACATTCATGTATACATACACATATACATATATATATATATATAAATATATATATATGTATATTACATGCATACATACACACACACACACACACACACATATATGTATATATATATATATATATATACTTTATTTAAAGCAGCAGAATATTCAACAAAACCTGTTACTCTGAGTTTCACGTTGCCGTTCGTCGGACAGTTTTTGCTAGAATATATATATATATATATATATATATACATATATATGAGATGCAGCACGGATTTTTGTCAGTGAACAGGTCGCGGATTTTAGCGACGAAAATATTTTGACAAATTAAACTTAAATTTTGAAGTGAATCGAACGGCTTTTGTGTGTTTCTTAAATGGCTTACAAACACCTTCCACGCTGCAATTGTTTTCGTTCCAGCACACGATCTCATATCAAATCACTTGCCATGCGAGTACATCTCCGTTATATATGCCAACCAAAGTCTAAATACTTGTTCAGCTACGTGAATCGGTAGATGGATGAATAGATAATTAGACAGATTGATAGACAACCAAGTAATAAACGGGAGAGGCCAAAACCACAATATATATAAATATATATCAACATCACACGCAAGCATTAAGTAATACTGACTGAGCATACGCATCACATTTTTTTAACCATATCCATACACCTCCGGCATTCATGAACATTATTCAAACATCATGTAAAATAAGGCATATTTTCAGGCCTTAATCGATTCATATATTCTGTATTTCTGTGTAAGTATTTGTGTACATATGTATGTTTTTATATATGTATGTATTGATGTATATATATGCCATTGCACGTACACAGTTGCATACTGACTTACAGAAGTAGAAATGAAACATTTTGGTGTAAAACATATGCATGTTTAACTCAATTAAATTTAGCCTTTGAAATATTATTTTTGATTATCGTATAAATTATGCTTGTCGTATATACATATATATATATATACATACATATATATATATATATTATATATATATATATATATATATATATATATATACATTTAAGAAGTTTGTATTTAACTACTTAGCAATGTCCCTTCCAAGGGAACGAGAGAAACTGCCAAAGATTATGCACGGAACTTAATATAATATATTCTTTTAGTATCAGGATTATTAATCTGGAATTGAATTATGAAGTATTATTAATCTTACTGATTCATTTTATTATGCTACATAGGACTTATTAATATCACAGGAAATCTCTCATAAACACCCCTTTCAGTCAATTAAGTTTTTGAGGATACATAGCAAAATAAATTCTGTTATATATGCATGTATGATGGATCGAGGCAAGCTTTTCATGTGCTTGTATTAATTTCGTAATTCATCTTGTATTCAAATATAATGGATTTTGATAAGACTCCACTTAAATGCTATTAAGAGAGCAGAACGGATTTTATAGTGTACTGATACATCTACATCATTTATATTTTACTCAGTTCAAGTTAAAACCCTAAAATATGAAATATGTATCGCACATTAAACTATATAGGCGTATGTCTATCGGCGAACAGAAAAGTTTCCGAATCGTATATCAATCTATAATTACATTATCGTCATTCTCATAATTACCATCCGGATAGAAATTATTGCATTATCGTTTTAATTATCAATTATCGTAATCTGCATTGGTAGAAATACGATGATATTAAAGTATTCGGGCAAAAAAAACTGCTGTTTATAATTTAGACAACAGCATATTGTTACTGTAATTCAGCCCTGAAATAATCTTGACCTTGGAGACTTTTGTTCAAAGGTGTTACGAACTGAACCATCCAAGAGTCGTATATCTAATCCTAGATTATTTGGATGTGATTTGAATAATATTTGGTAGCAACTAAGTAAATCTACAAGGTGTTCAACATATTGCTTACCTATAAGTCAAACATTCAGAAATGTACGAAAGTATGAAGGAGCCTCGATAAAGTCTTGCATGAAGCGGCGACCAAAATCTGCTGCATATTAAAGCTGTCTTTAAAAAATTACAGGAATCACCAGATAAAGTATTCTTGATGATGTCGAAATGTCCTTGAGAATAGGTTTGTTCAATTACAGTAGGCTTAGGACAAAGGATATTAAAAGCAAAACATTTGTTTTAAATTTAATATTTTCCTCAGTACACCTTTTCTAAATATGCAAATCATACTGCTCTAAAATCTTTGTAACTATTTCTCAACCTGTCTATTGATAAATGTGAACACGATAAAACTATAACTAATGCTTCCCTGATGAGGTTTCATAAAGCCGTAACTCTCATCTTACTTGCTGAAAGAGATCATATTTTTCTGCTAATTACGAAATTTAAATTTTTCACAAAGATAAACCCTAATTACTTGAAACTGTACTCTTTTTAGAGTTTCCGATAACTGCCATCAGTATTTTTGTTTATGCTTTTTTTTCACCAAATCGACGGCAAATTTAGATGCATCAAATATTTTGTGGTACATCATTAAGAACTGCACCACCAACTCAAGCTCTGTGTGAGTGCGTATGTGTGTTTGTATGTGTATGCGTTTGTATGTGTGTGTGTGCGTGCGTGCGTGCATGTGGCGTGTGTGCGTGCACGACATATCTTCCGCTGCAGAGATTCCACATACAAGTTACAGTTAAACGAGAGCCTAATATATAAGATTCTTTCTCAAGTTGTCTCGCGATGGACTCCAATCCGGAATCATACAGCCGTGGGGCGAACGTTTAACAATATACTCATGCTTGACCAGTATATTGTTTATTATCACCGAAAGGCTTTAACTGAGGATGTTGAGTGTTTATCTAAATTTATCAGATCATTTGCCCATCATTTTCTAGATTTTATTAACCCACCGCGCTGAAAATTAATTCGTAATGATTAGTATAGCATACTTATGATCATTCATGAACATAAATAAGAATTTATATGTCTATACAATGGGCAGTCTTGTCATACCTTTGAAATATGTATTAGTAATAATTGTTATAGAATAACCATGAATGTAAGCGGTAATATATTTCTCTATGAAGTAGGCAGAGCGTAGTTACATGGTTGAAATCTTTATTACACACTACTCCCATGTACTATTAATATCTCTCTGTGATCATTTTAGAATTGACAATGATTATTGGAGATTACATGTCATCTTCACATCAGACAATAAATTACTGTTGTTATCGCTTAGCTGTAAGTCAACCCTGATCGAGCAAACCAATTATCAAAAACATTCCAGCCATGGCTATCCCGTCTGTTCAGTTACAGTTTATCCAATGATACATTGGATTTTAGATGACAGTTGAGTGTACAATAAGGGAACATTTTGGATGGTGCTTCTAGCGTATCGAAATACCGCACAAGGCGCATGGCTCAGTGGTTAGAGCATCGAGCTTACGATCGTGAGGTTGTGAGTTCGAATCCAGGACCGCGCTGTGTATTGTGTTCTTGAGCAAGACACTTTATTTCATGTTGCTCCAGTCCATTCAGCAGTAGAAATGAGTTGCGACGTCACAGGTGCCAAGCTGTATCAGCCTTTCCCTTGGATAACACTGGTGGCGTGGAGAGGAGAGGCCGGTATGTACGGGCGACTGCTGGTCTTCCATAAACATACATATATGATAATTGATTACGGAAGCATAAGATGGATTTGGTATTAGTCTTTATTCCGTACGACGATCGCTTCGACCCATCCTGCGACTGTCCTTTATAGGTGGGATGTTGTGCATCATATTGTGTTGCATCAGTTTTGTAGTCTGCGTCACGTGACGTACATGCATACATAAAGAGTTCAGGCAGCCATGTTGATATTTGCACGCTTCATTAGGGAATGGTGCTTTGCTACACTTCTCATTATGTTAAATATTCATAACAAATAGTTGTAAATAATTGTAAATATAAACGTATAAGCCCTAGAAAAGAGAAGAAAATATACAAGAGAAAGGGTATGGGAAAGAAATATAGATAGGGGGAGACCTGTTAAATAAGAATTAGATTGCATTATATACACACACATATACACCCAAACACATATGTATGTCCATATAAATATGTATATATATATATATATATTATATATATATATATATATATATATATAAACATATATATATATAAAACACGCGCGCACACACACAAACCCCCCCCCACACACACACACACACACACACAACATGTATATATAAACAAAAATAAGTTCAAATTGTCAGTAGCATGTATTATCAACAACATAGACAAATATGAGTATGTCAAATACCATACACAATTGACTAGTGGTTGATTGAAAACATTTCCGCCTGTAGAGGATGCATCATAATTACGATATAATAATAAAGACCACCACCATTTGAGTAAAAGATGATCTCAAGAATCAAAAATTCTCCAAAGTTTACGTTAAGGGAAAGGATAGGCGTTTCGTTGAGAGATAAAAGGACAGTCTGTACAAGTGATTAACCCTGCTTCAGGATAATAGTTGTCAACCATTTGCGGTTGGAAAACCTGATAAGAAAATTAGAATACACTTATGACCTAAGTAATTTGCATAAATTAAAAAAAACATGGGCAAAGAGAAAATTCGAATGACCGACAGCATGTATTAATATAGACAAATACAGGTATGTGAAATATCAACCAACAATTGTTTGCTGATGACGTCTGTTGAGTCAGAAATACGTGTATACGACTATCCGCTTATCTCCAGACACAAAGGCTGTCATTTTCCTTAATCACGTATCAACTTTGGAGAATTCTTGAATCTAAATTGTACCTCCCATTCTCAAAGGGGATCTGATCTTGATCGCCATTTGGCAAGTATGATACATCTTCAAGTGTCAGAGATAATATTAATAAATAAATAAATAATGTATGTTGTATAATACCTGATGTAAATTTATTTGTGAATCAGCATACATATACATGCTGCACACACACACAGACACACACACACACACACCACACACAAACACATAAGCTGTAGAAAAGGGAAGAAAATATACAAGATAACGTACAAACACACACATATAGAAACATCGAAAATAAAAAATAAATAAGAAGATAAAAAGTTAAAGACGCATACATAGAATGTATTAGCTTGGAGCTCAGTATAAGATGGAAAAAAGAGTTAGTGTATGACGTTTCGAAAATGGTTCTTCGTCAGAAAGAGGAAAAACGTCCAGATAATATGAACGTCATTTCTGTATCACAGATAACGTATATATGTCAATGACAAGCATGACTGTAGTTATGATTACAAACATTATCTTCACAAACACGTTGTGTTGAAAGCACAATCTATCAGAGTGAGACGAACACCGACCCAGTACTGAACAGCCTATCAATGTTGTAAATACGCTAAATAGGATATACAGGTGACGTTTATAATATATCGCTGTTTCAATTATGTACACCGAGTCTATTTTGAGAAGGCAAATTTACGTAGTCTCAGCAATTGTATTATTCATTGCTTGCTATATATTGGTGACAGACTCCGTTCATGTATGTGACTACCCCATTCAAAGGGCGTGGCACGTCTAACACTCCTGAGACACGTCTAACACTTCCAGCTGCTGCTGCTGCTGGGACGATATTCATTTTCTTCCGATATATATTGTGTTTTTAACACGGCTTTGTGAAGAGATTTTTTCTCAGACAAAAACCACAGTATCATTCTTGTCAATGGCGCATAAATTTTCGATATGATAAACAGATGGCCTTTATAATAAAAATTTGCTTGGATTTGTTTGGATTGTGTGCACTGATAATTATAGATATTTAGGTTCACTTCTTTAAATTTAATCCACATGTATATATACACATGTGTGTATGTGTGTGACCGTATATATATATATATATATAATATATAGGCGAAGCTGTGTGGTAAGAAGCTTCCTTCCCAACCGTATGGTTCTGGACTCAGTCCCGCAACGTCGCGACTTGAGCAGGTGCAATCTACTATAGCCTCGGCACACCGAAGCCTTTTGAGTGGTTATAGTAGACGGAAATTGAAAGAATCCTGCCGTATATGATGTGTGTGTGTGTGTGGTGTGTGTGTGTGTGGTGTGTGTGTGTGTGAGTGTGTACGTGCATGTGTGTGCCTGTGTCTGTGTGTCTGCGAGTTTGTGTTTATCCCTCCACGTCCACTTGACAACCGGTGTTGGTGCCCCCCCCCCCGTAATCTAGCGGTTCGACAAAAGAGAAGAATAGAATAAGTAATAGGCTTCCGTTTATAGGGTCATTTTCTTCGATGAAACCTTTCAAGTGGTGTTCCAGAATGGCCACATTCAAATGACTGAAATATTTAAAAGAATATATATGGACTCAATCACACTTAAATCATCATTATTACATTTATTCAGCAGATTTTAAAGAAGGTAATGTCTTCTCTTTAATTATATTTTCTTTTTAGGTAAAGGTTGCTTATTTAAACCAACTCGATCGAATTTAATATTTTTGATCGTATACACATGCACATCCATACACAAACACAATCACTTACACACGCACATGCGTGCACAAACACACACACCAACACACACTCATACTTCCGTTTATAGGTTAACTGAACAATATGCTTTAAAAATAAAAATGGAAAATAACAAATCCACCTAGAATTGCCTATATACTTTGCTCTCACTGTCTGAGAAAACTCATTGGAAATCTGGCTGACGTGTCTTTCATTAAAAAGCAAAACCACTCCCTTAACCTTTTAGCATTTGAACAGGCTATATCTAGCACAAATATATTCTACCTTGTTTTATGTTCAAACTCGCCACATTCAGCCCCTCACACCGAAAATACAGTATCATTCTAAACATAAACAATCACATGATCAAAATCCCGAAGCTATGAGATTATGCATGATTTAATTCAAAGCAGTGTGAATAAATAAGTATTACATATCACAGTAATCAGAATGCTACAGGGTTGATTCCAGCGCAAACAACGGCTTCAACTTTGTTATACTGATCTGTAATTCAATGCTTCTCCTACTCAACTACCATGGCCTTTCCTCTGATGATAGTTCTATACTGACACTATTCCTTCCTTAACCAGCAGCTTCACACATTCTTACTTTAACTTACATTACTATAATTACCATAGTTATTTATCAATATTTGTTTTAAATATATTTTTCCTACTACTTAAATTTCCTTCATATATCATATCGATGATTCTTTTCTGCTGAACGTATAATTTCAGCTATGATGTTGCCTATTTTACGATTTTAATAAGATCTCTGCTAAATCCTTCATTATAGTAAATGATAAAAATGGGCAGATGCATGGATGGTCTTATTCGGTTACGAAGAAGCAACAGGTCAATGAACGCACGCAGATGTTTTTCATATTACTCAATTCATTAATGTAGCAAGGCCATTTATAGAAAGAGTGGAGTCCTGTGTTAAGCGCTGTACAAAATGATCAGTTCTCTACCATTATATTCTAAATTTAAATGCTGCAGAATTTAATTTCACTATTCACCGTTCATTTCTAGAGAGTTATCGAATACTCTGAAGTCAGTTCTGTTAAATGTCGCTTTGCGAAGTTTCATTGTGGCAGGTGAGAATAGATGAAGATTTTATATGCTATGCATTATTTTATATGCTACACAACTGCTTCATCATTTACACCGTAATATATTTCTTTATTCTCTCTCATATGGGTACAAGTATAGTTGTGTTGTTAAGAAGCTAACTTTGCAATTACGTAGTTTTGTATTTAATTTTATTGCTATATAACGTAGGCAATTATCTTTTATAATAGCATCGTGTTACCAAAGCATTGTGAGAGAAATTTGATAGATGGTAACTATTTGGATGCCTGCAGATGGGAAATTCTTATAATTCGATTATAGATTTAATCCGTCAACCAGTTTCACCCTTCTGCCTAATTCTTGTTCTTTGTAAAATCCGTTACGTCCCATGTATTTGGCTTCAGGATTAAGGATAAATTCTTTTCTTTCACTCATCAGTCCCTGAGGCCCTGGAGAAAGGTTATAGGGATTACTCTTCATCCTCTATATAAACCATAAACATGTGTGTATAGGCGATTGTTTGCGTTACAACAAATAGTTTATCCACTTTCAGTTTTATCTGTAAACGGTAGAAATTGTTGGAAGCTATAACACATAATTTAGAAGATATATATTTGTTTTCCTGCGAATTTCGTATTCAACACTTAAGATGTCCACTTTGATTTATAGTTCTGAGTTTTAGTACTTTTCAAAAATTATTATTAGCTAAGATTTTGAACTCTGTTCTTTCTACAACCTTTTCAGCATATTATAGTTTTATATAGCTGTTTACCATCTTGCTCGTTCAGTTTTTATCACGAAAAATATTGCTTCTTGAAGTAATCGTAAAATAGTAATCTATTTTATTTTATAATTTTACAAAGTTTTTATCCTATCTGCGATTACAATAAAAATGTCATTCAATGTTTATAATAATATAATAATTTTAAAAAATATAGTTGTTTCTGTAAAATACTTAGTTTATTTCGCGCTTTTAGTAAGGTTTTGTAATTCTTCAAATTCTTTATCATTGTTCATTTTAAAACTAAATTTCGCACATAAGAGCGTCTTTAGAGAAAGAAAACATCGCTTCAGGTCATTCCACAGTTTCGATAAATTCTCTCTCCCCTAGCGCGGCGTGCTGGCAGAAACGTTAGCACGCTGGACGAAATGCTTTGCGGTATTTCGTCTGCCGTTACGTTCTGAGTTCAAATTCCGCCGAGGTCCACTTTGCCTTTCATCCTTTCGGGGTCGATAAATTAAGTACCAGTTACGCATTGGCGTCGATGTAATCGACTTAATACCTATGTCTGTCCTTGTTTGTCCGCTCTGTGTTTAGCCCCTTGTGGGTAGTAAAGAAATAGGGATTCCGTCTGCCGCTACGTTCTGAGTTCAAATTCCGCCGAGATCGACTTTGCCGTTCATCCATCCGGGGTCGATTAAATAAGTACCAGTTAAGCACTTGGGTCGATATAGTCGACTTAATCCGTCTGTCAGTCCTTGTTTGTCCTCTCTGTCTTTAGTCCCTTGTGGGTAGTAAAGAAATAGGTGTTTCGCCTGCCGTTACATTCTGAGTTCAAATTCCGCCGAGGTCGACTTTGCCTTTCATCCATTTGGGGTCGATTAAATAAATACCAGTTACACATTCTGGTCGATGTAATCTACTTAATCCGTTTATCTGAACTTGTTTGTTCCCTCTATGTTTAGCCACCTGTGGGCAATAAAGAGGTAAATAAATTCTCTCTCCCTCTGAGTGTGTGTGTGTTTGTGGGTGTGTGTGTGTGTGTGTTCAAGCGTTGAGTTCATAAATTTAGGTTTTTTACTTTTTTATGAATGTATATCATCCTTTGACTATTTATTCAAGAACTGGCGGCGATATTTTCTGGTACTAGTTATATGAAATGTTATACTCTACAAAACCTCTATTGTGTGTATATTAAATATTTCATACTGCACTATATGTGGCACACCTTTCTTAATAAAGTTCAATTTTTAATTCTCAATTTATAAGTTTACCCAGAAACTTTCTTGGCTCTTTTAAAAAATGTATTTTTATGTGTAGCCCAATAATTAATATACTATAAAGCATCTACTGTTGTATATTATGAAGGCGCATGGCTCAGTGGTTAGAGCGTCGCGCTTACGATCGTGAGGTTGTGAGCTCGAATCCCGGACCGGGCTGCGTGTTTTGTTCTTGAGCAATGCACTTTATTTCACGTTGCTCCAGTTCACTCAGCTGTAGGAATGAGTTGCGACGTCACTGGTGCCAAGCTGTATCGACCTTTGTCTTTCCCTTGGATAACACTGGTGGCGTGGAGAGGGGAGGCTGGTATGCATGGGCGACTGCTGGTCTTCCATAAACAACCTCGCCCGGACTTGTGTCTTGGAGGGTAACTTTCTAGGTGCAATCCCATGGTCTGTGTCGTGACCGAAGGGGGTTCTCCGATATTATACTACAAAAATTCCTTTATACTACATAAAGCAATAAGACGACAAGCTGGCATAAAAGTTAGCACGTCGCGGGAAAACTGCTAAACGACATTTTATACGTCTTTACGTTGACCAACTTTGCCTTTTCTCCTTTCGGGGTCGATGAATAAGTACCAGCTATGCAGTGTAATCGACTTATCTTCTCCCCTGAAATTGCTAGCCTTGTGCCAAACTTTGAAACCAATAATATTATAAATCATTACACTCTTCACCGGTTTCAAAATAAAATAACTCAATCTTAAACATTACAAAAATTTGCTTTTGTTTCCCAACAGTAATGTTAGTTACCTTTAAATACATCAGTTGTCAACGTTTAAAATGTTTAGCGATAAAAAAAATTATGGGATTTCATTTAAACTTTTATGTCTCATGATAATCAATGCTTTTAAATATTCAGTTGCAATTTGTAACCAAACCCGGTTTTTCTAGATTAGTTTCAATCTTATAATTATAAGCGTACTCTAGTGATTTCTATTTTAATAGTTAATCGCACCTTTTTCCCCCTAATTGTACTCCCCAACCCGTTTTACTTGTGATGTCTGTAACCTCTACATATATGAGCAATATCTTTAAAAAAAAAAAGCACAGTTAAAACGGCAGCGTTTGTTGAAATTTGAAGTAATCGACACCGTTTTTCAATACATAAATGCATTCGTACATACGTGCCGCATACACACAGGCATACAATAATACATACATACATGCATACATACATACATACAATAATACATACATACTTACATACATGCATACATACATACATACAAACATACATACATACATACATACATACATACATACATACATACATACATACATACGTACATACATGCATACATACATACATACATACATACATACATACATACATACATACATACATACATACATACATACAATAATACATACATACTTACATACATGCATACATGCATACATACATACATACATACTTAAACCTATGGAAAAGTATATATTTCTGTGTGTGTGTGCGTGTATGCAGTTTCCTGTTCCTTGAAGGTAAGATCCACAATAAGATGTACTCCATCGAGTGAGAGATAAATTTTATCTTAATGAACACGGTATAAAGATATCAGCTGTTAACAGTTTCCCGCGTTTACAATGCAAGAAATTTTTAGTAGCTTTTATCTTTATACTTATACATTACATGATAAACATTATGTATATATGAATGTATGTATGCATGTATGTATGTATGTATGTATGTATGTATGTATGTATGTATGTATGAATGTATGTATGCATGTATGTATGTATATATGAATGTATGCATGTATGTATATATGTATGTATGTATCTGTTATTGCATATAGTGCTGTATACATTAATTTGTAGAGGATTTTTCTTGAACTCTTTCCTTAAAATGCGTTTCCCATAGTATTATTACGCACACACATAGACACACACACCCATACGCATACACGCACACATCTATCTATCTATATACCTATCTATCTTTATATATATATATATATGTGTGTGTGTGTGTGTGTGTGTATTTACACTCAGAGAGTGTGTATGTGTAAGTGTATATGTGTTTTCGCTTCACCTATAAACAGGCATTTGCACGTACCTTTTATGATGGGAAGTCAAGAAAGCCACAAAACATTATAATCAGCATTAAAGTTATGCTTGCCAGGTGTTCTTCATCTCTTCGTTATACCTTTGTACTTGTCTGCCCTTTGGTTCAAAATCGCATAGTAATTGCTTAATATGATATTTATAGAGAAAGGTGTCTCCAGCTAAATATTCCACAGGTTTTTCTCATTACTTTTCTCATTTATCAATTGTAATAACACGTCAATTCACTGAGGTTGCCTTCAAATAAAAATATATGTTTGTAATTTCTAATCTATAAACTGAATAGCTAGTTTAATAATTTAGTATTTCAGGGCCATAATAAGGAATCTGCTTGATACTGAAAGTTTATTTTTGAAATGAAACAGGGCGCTGATTTAGATGCACAATTCCTCTATATTATACCAAGAAAGTAGCCCCCATGTGGACGCCAGCTAATATAGATATTGATAGGTCGCTCTTTTTCTAAAATCATCCAGCGAATGAAGGTTAGCCCGCCGTACATCCACGCCTCTGTGGGCTTATTAGGAAGGAAGATTAGGACTAGGCGATATTTCCTGCGTTACCCTATCATAGTATGCTATTTCGGCATAGCTAACCATTTATTATATTTAGAAGTAAAACGTACACCGAATTATTAGAATACAATTCCTCTATGATGACCAGTAAAAATGTTTTCGTTTTATTGAAAATCATTGTACATAGATATGAATCTTACATGTATATTTTGCTCTAAAGTTCACAGTCCAAAACTTATTTCAATAAACGTTAAGAATCCCATTTATTTGCAAAATAGGGTAACTCTATGGGGTAATTAATAACCATTAATCAATCATTATAAGCGGTAAGGGTGACGCAAACCCTATTTATTCGTAAAGGTTCATGTTCTGTTTCAATGAAATATTAGCTGTTTTATATCGCCCAAAATAGTGTAAATTCGTTCTTTCATTATTTTATCAGAATCGATTAATTTTTTACTAGCTGCAGAATGCTATGAATTCTCAGAATATCGTAAGCATGTTTCATTTCAAGAGGGAATTGTTCATATCATATCAGATTTGGCATTTACATCAGATTAATTCTTGTTATCTGAGATTTTCAGAACTGGTATTAGTTTTCTGACTTCAACTCTCGGTTGATAGATGATTTTCAAATGGTTTCTTCACTCAATATTACGTTCACTGGAAATATTCACCCGAATTTGTGTTACATTTAGATATAAAGCTAAACGTTACACAAATCTAGCTATTTACAACTGAATGTCATATCGATAATAAAATGTTGAGATACGGATAGTTTGATGTGAGTATTTTTCAGAGGAAGTTTTGTGTTTTGTTTCCTTGTGATGTTTTCTTGCTTTTATCTGGTTTTGTTCATTTATTGATATTGCATTTGTTATTGTAATAAGAGGTAGATGTTCGCCAGTGACTCTGCATTTAGCTGTTAGCTCAATAGATTTTACTGTGGCTTAATAGCTTTCGCAAGTTGTATTGATTCATATATGAGTGTCCAGACAAAATGCCCAGAAGAGCGTGGCAACCAAATAAAGTTTACTTCTCTATTGGTTTAATAACTCTAAAAATAGATCGTAATTGGCGAAAAATATAAAGGAACAGCAATCAATAACCTACAGAGTAGTTAGCTAGACAACCTATATATATATATATAATATATATATATATATATATAATGTGCGTCTATATAACTGTCTACATAGATGTATGTTTCTGTGTGAGAATATTTCCAGCGTGGTTGCATAAGCGTTTATATGTGAGCAAATGTGCATGTGTAATTTCAATGTGTGGGAGTGATAGTGAAAGTCTCAGCAATTATAAGCAAGAATTCAATACCTACGTAGACTCACATCGATTTCTAGAAACACATTGATATGCACACATAAAAAAATCTTAGATAAACAGACACATATACAGAAACACAAACAAATATTTCACACACACGCGTATATACGTACATATTTATATTATATATATATATATATATATATATATATTCTCATGTAAATGTATGTGTATGAGGCATGTATGCAAAAACCATTCAATAAAAGCTGCAAATAAATAAATAATATATAATGCTTATAATTTAAACCATAATCCCGATCTTCACATTAATTCCCCTTCACTCTTTCTAAACATAATGGGATATTTTAAATGCCCATGTCTTATAAGAACCTATTAGTTTAATATATTCTTTCTTTCACTTTGCCAAGCTAGCTATTTCTTATGCCTACCAAAGACGCGAGTTCTATTATATCAACTTTCTCTTTCAATCCTATACTTTGTAGCTGAATTTCTTACATATCTATATAAAAGACTTACTCATCTATCTATATTCCGTCAGATTTTTTCAAACATTTCCGTGTTTACTGGCATATTATAAGCAGACATATCACCCTCCATACTAGAGTGTTGGTATTCTTTGAGCTCATTCATTTAAACTTACATTTTGCTCCTTTACATTACATTTATTGATATATCTTGTGCAATTCAATTTTTCTTTAATATTTTAATTACTGAGATATGGAATTTAAGCAGACATTGTAACATTAAAATATAATTTTAAGTGAAACGTAAGATAACATCAAATCACCAAATGTATACCTTAAAGCGAGAAAAATACGAATATGTTCTTCCGTGTGATTTAACATGAACAGTAACCAAAAATAAACTTATATGGCAATTTGTTCCCTAATACTGGGGTAGTATCAAATAAGTAGAAACATGTGGTATTAGAACACAACTATACATATATAATTGTATTTCATTTCACTGAAAGCTATAAAGAGTTTTTCATTTATTGGCAAACATATTAAAATATTTCCTAAACCATGCTTTTGGTGATTTTTTTAATGATAATTGCGAGGAATGTTGTTGAATGAAATGTGTTAGTCTAATACTACGATGTATACTTTCAATGTATATCGGTTATTCCTTTAATTGTTCCGTTAGCATATAAGTTTTACTATAAGACGAGGTTGCTAGCACCTCGTTTAACACTTGCATTTCTGAATTTTAAAAAATGGAACGTTGGGAATGGTCTACTCGAAGCTTCTCGAGAAGCAATGTAACCAGTTTAGGGAGAGGTAGAGACATGAATTTCACTAATATATGACAGGCATTTTATTTATAAAACCCGAAAATATAAAAGGCAACTCTGGTCTCGGAGGGATTTGAAATCAGCACAGAGAGGCTGAAGACATTACGCGATACATCCTGCCAGATGCTTTAATACTTTGCTGTTTCACTTTCACTTTCAAGGGAAACGATCGAAAAATACCTAAACAGTTTCATTTTCTAATTATATGCTATGTGTAACATAAAAGAGACGATAAAAATGACCTACCTCTCTGTGGCAAAGAACCTGGGGAGAAATGCGAAAAAAAAAATGAAACATTTCACAACGAAGCCAAATGTTCCTTTGTGAAAGGTTATGTAATCTACATACCGAATGGTATCTGTAATTTTTAAGCGGATTAAGCCACTTTCAGAATAAATATATTTGTGCGAGCGTTTTCATATTTTTAGTAACTTTTCTTAGTTAATCTCCTAATCTATGTTTTTTGTGCCAAACTATTAAAGTAGAAGATGAGAAAAATGTATTTTTCTATATTGATGAGTATCTACTTCCAAAATATCATTCATTTTATATGATTGACTATTTTATTTGGTGCAATGTTACCTATCAAGGTGAAAAACACGGTTTCCAGTCTCAAAATTATTTTACATCCCTTTTACTCTGGAAATATATTTTCATTTCTATTTTATACCTATATATTTTTTTATGAATTTGAAGAGTTATTTTAAGCTTTACGAATGTAATATTGTTATACCACATGGAGTTAAATATATTCAGTGACCTTTAAACTATATAGAGGGTTACATTATACGAATTCTCGCAGGTCATTACAATAAAAATTCATTTTAAGCTTGCAATACAGAAACAGTTTAATTCACACACCTAATTCATATACTACATCACTAGTTTATGAGAAATCCTCTACAAAATTGCTTTACCATTTAGAAATAGAAGCGAAATTGCCTTGGGGTTATTCTTTCACATAAAAAACATTTTTTAATATAATCTTGGACACTTTAATTATCAGAAAAAGAAATATTTTTCAACATGTACCATCTGCACTGGAGATAGCATAGAACTAAACCACAAAATCTATTTTATATGTAATAAATGCTTAATAAGATTATAATTTTTCAGGCTCACATTTAGAGATGAAAAATATTTAATATTTGCGTAAACACATGGTTTGATCGATGTGATTACCGATCGTCATGAGGTTTATTATTCCTAAACGAGTCCATTCTACCAGACGGCCTTTTAACTACAAAATTGATATTTTTCAACTGAGGATAATAAAATTCTTATCCATTAACGGCATGTATACATTTTACAAATTATTCTGCATTACAGATAATGTATGCAGATTATGTATACTTGTATACAGCGAATGCAAATCAGAATAACAAAGTCCAACTCCATACAAAAAAGATTTATAAATACTTAAAAACAGGATTCATAGCATGTATTGAATAAAATAATAAGGTATTTAAAAATTAAAATAAAGGTTAAATGCTGCTTTTCTCCTGGGACTGTTACATTGACAACACACAACAATAGGTGTCTACAAATAAACTACGTATGAGTACACAGATAAGTTTATATGTGCGTGGGTTTTATATCTGTATATGTGGACGCGTATGTGAATATGCACATATTTATATGAGTGTCTCGGTGTATAGTGAATTGTTTGTCGAAGTTACGTCCTTTCACTACAATGTCTTCTATGGTCAATTCTAAAATAGCATCAGGTAAAGTACTGGAAACGATAAAATCCACTAAAGTTCATAGTTCAATCAGTGAAAACACTAAAATATCTACACACACATACACATATCTATACAAACACACACACACACACACACGCACACACACACACATACACACACACACACATATATATATATATATATATATATATATATTATATATATATATATATATGCCTATGCGTCTGTATATGTGTATGTGTATGTGAGAGAGAGACAGAATCTGTGTGTAAGCTTAGAGTCATTCTCAATGGAGAATGATGAAGCCGATTGTAGACCACTCTTTCGCTTCTTGTTTTGGGTGACTAAGACGTCGCGGGTCACTAAAAAGCAAGAAGAGAATGATACTAAACTAGTAGTCAGTTGGTACTCATTTTCACCTCGGCGGACGAGAGTAATATAGAATGAAATACCCTACTCGGGGACACAATGTATCACCTGGCTCCAAATTGGCCCATCCTGTGGACAATACATTTACTCTTCGGCTGTGTCATTTCGCTATATATATATATATGTATATGTCTTTGTGTTTGTGTGTGTGAGAGAGAGAGAGAGAGGAGAGAGAGAGAGAGAGAGAGAGAGAGAGAGAACAGGGAGAAAAAGATGGAACGAGTGAGAAGGGATGTTCGGATATATGCTTGTACATATATCATAAGATATTTATTAATAGAATAAAGAAATATGGAGATGTACTTGCATAGCAAGTGACCGAGTTTGAGAACGTGTGTTGGAACCAAAACAATTACAGCGTGGAAGGTGTTTATAAGCTATTTAGGAAGCACACAAAAAACGTTAGATTCACTTCAACATTTAAATCTAATTTGTCAAAATATTTTCGTCGCTTTGAGACCGCGACCTGTTCACTGACAAAATTCCGTGCTGCATTATTCTTTTAATAGAATCCCTTTACTTTCTTTTTTATTGTAATTTTCTCGGATGCTTTTCAAGAATAATACGTTGTGTATTTGAATATTTGTTTGTGTATGTGTCTGTGTATGTGTATGTCAGCTGAATGGTGCTCGTAATCACGGGGTCTAACATTCGACTGCATTTCGTGGAATCTTTAAGTTGCTGTTATTATTCCATAATCGCGTGTTGACCCAAGCATTGCGAGAGAAAGTGAAAAGACGGAACTGTGTAGCAAATGGCCTAGCTTTGCCACATTGATGCGTAACTTTGGATCCGCATGAGAAATTCGTTAAGATACGTGTGTCCATGGAATAATCAGTCACATGCATGTATTATTCAATGAGCGTGTACTTCATTCGATTGAACAACTGAATACTCGTCACTGAAACTGACAGATATAACACACAAAACACATACATACATACATACATACGCGCACGCAAATATGCATTGAAAAACACACTTTAAATTTTGTAAAGCTGAACAACTACTGCAAAACCTTTTTTTGGCTACAACATTCACTAAAATTTATTTACTAACTCTGTTGTTTATGCGAAAAACTTTTGCATACGAAAAATTTTCAGTGAATATATAATTCTCTCTATCTCTCTCTCTCTCTCTCTCTCTCTCTCTCTCTCTCTCTCTCTCTCTCTCTCTCTCTCTCTGTCACTCTCTTTCTCTCTCTTTGTGGGTAAGGCATGTCAAACTTTGTGAAAATACTAATATTTTTACTGTTAAACTTTTATATTGAAACAGTTGTTATGTGGAAACCTATTTTTGTATTTTCACTTAGAAAAATATAGATATATAATAAAAAAAATTATTGCCTCCTATGTTTAAAATAAAACTTGTTTTATTCACAGAAATACATATACATAAATATAAAATTTAGTATTATCAATACGTTTCCTATTTTTCGTTTATACAGACACACACATACACACATATGTATAGGTATATATTTGTGTGTGTGTTCATTTTAATTTTAACTTAACGTACACTAATAATTTCCCGCTTGTCTCTTATGTAGCAATAACTATAATGAGAATAGTAAAGACTTCGATAATTTAAGTTCCTCGCTAAATCATTTAGACATTTAGGTTAGCGTTATGTTAATATACTAAGAATCTACGAAATGTTATTTCATGTTTCATGGTACATAAATCAAAAGAGATCAAAGAAACTATGAATGGCCCAGATAACAAGATAATATCAGAGATATGTTCGACGCACTGGGCTTGCTGTCTCATAACCATATTCTCACAAACCCACGCTCACATACATCACACAAACATATTGACCTTATATTATTCACTTCATACGTAGTCTCATGGTTGGTTGAATATAGAAATATTTTTTCATGTGTTTAATATGCCTATAAAACTATTAGTTGGCGAATAAAATGCCGTTTTTATCTTCTATTCGACTCGTTCAGATTTTTGATAATGTATTCGAAATCTAGCAAACGTTTATAGCACTTAGCAACGTTTTAACACAAAATATGTACTTTAAAAATCTTCCTGCAAATCACTGCTGCCTTTGTACTGCCTATTATTATAAATAATAAATGTTTATAAAATTTTATATCACCCTCTTCCCTTCTCACAAGTTATATTGCAACATTTGAGTGAGTAAATAACAATGAGTCTCTTTTAATGGGATATCATTTCAATAACAATTATGAGAATTAGAAAGAAAAACGAACAGTATTTTGAAGGCATTAATTTGAGTAAAATTCAGTATAATTATTTTTTAACCACAGCAGACTCGAATAACTTTCCACATATCGTTTACAATATTTGATTTTGTTTCTAGGTAAATAAAAGCATTTTGCTCGACGCAGGTTCGTAATATGATAGTTCTGGAAGTCATTTTGTGTTTACATAACAAAAAGAAAACAAATTGCTTGGTTGTTTGGTAATTAATGAAAGTAATCCACTTATTTCTAGATGTATTACTTGGTGTTATACTGAGCCAATAACAATAGTAGAACAATTATTAATAATAACGATAGTTCTAAAATTCATAAAGTTGGGCGAATTCCAGATAGTGTGTGAAGAAGAGCAAGGAGTTTTAAATAGGGTCCTCTGCGTCTGCCAAGTTATTTTGCTCTATATAGAAAGTAACTCTTGGCAGGAGGCAATATTGAAGTAAACTGTAATATATATACATGTATATATATATTCATATATATATACTTACTTCGTATATATATATATATATATATATATCTACATATATATATATATATATATATATATATATATATATATATATATATATATGTATGTATGTATGTATGTATGTATGTATGAGGATTGTAACAGACAAAATGTCCTCGTTTTCATTGACCACAAGGTAATAACTGGGAACAATATGAAAGAGCCACAATCAACGGGCGTTATTAAATCGTATGATTGAAACGCCATTCCACTTTCGTACGCTTCTCTCCAAAAATGATTTCATTAATATCATTCTTCCATTATTTTCATCTGACAATCTTTACGAATTTTCAAAAATTCACCATAACTATTTCAACGTTCAAGCTCCTTCTCTTTCATTCCCTAAGTTATTTTCAAAATTCCAGCAAGATCGGTGAGTTATATTGCAACAACAGGCGCAGGAGTGGCTGTGTGGTAAGTAGCTTGTTTACCAACCACATGGTTCCGGGTTCAGTCCCACTGCGTGGCACCTTGGGCAAGTGTCTTCTACTATAGCCTCGGGCCGACCAAAGCCTTGTGAGTGGATTTGGTAGACGGAAACTGAAAGAAGCCCGTCGTATATATGTATGTATATATATATATGTGTGTGTTTGTGTGTCTGTGTTTGTTCCCCTAGCATTGCTTGACAACCGATGCTAGTGTGTTTATGTCCCCGTTACTTAGCGGTTCGGCAAAAAGAGACCGATAGAATAAGTACTGGGCTTACAAAAGAATAAGTCCCGGGGTCGAGTTGCTCGACTAAAGGCGGTGCTCCAGCATGGCCGCAGTCAAATGACTGAAACAAGTAAAAGAGTAAAGAGTAAGGAGTAACATATATACACAAACGCAGCCATGTATCACACATTCGGACAAATGCACACAGCCTTTTATTAGAACCAAGAATCAATAGCACTGTATCAGTTTGGGCTAACTAACATGTCTCGAGTCCAAGTTTGTGGAAGAATGTGTGTCTATGTTTAAGTATTCTGAGAAAGAATATGTGTTTATGAAGTATAGATTTATGCATGCATGTGTTCGCGCATGCGTAGGTGTATGCGCACACATACTGAATTCAAAGTAATGGAAATTCAGAGAAGCGAACAGTGAGAATCAAATACAAGTATTGAGTACTTCTATACGAAACCATTTGTACAATACACAGACACACACACAGACACACACACACATACATACACACACACACACACACACACACACACACACACACACACCACACACACACACATATATATATATATATTATATATATATATAAGTAGATGAATGAATTATCCTATGTTTATTTTCAGCATGGAAAATTCGTTTAACCGAAACCTGGGTACCAAATTCACAAATTTCTACACATGAACCCGGAGTTTCTACCCATGACAGATCGCTTCAACCGTGTTTTCTGACGTGAATTTGCTACCCAGGTTTCGATCGAAACATGTGTCGAGAGTAAAGGAATTTTGTTAACATCTTCGTTCGACTCCATTCTTTCATTTATTCATATATATATATATATAATATATTATATATATATATATATATATATATATATATAATATATATAATATATATAAGAGAGAGAGAGACAGACAGACAGACAGAGAGAGAGATTCATATATTTATATATGTACGCGCATCCATATATGTGTGTGAGTATGTGTGAGTTTGTGTAACTCAATATCCAACTATACGCAGGCGCTATATACACAGAAGGAACAAACACACCCACGTATGTGCCTGCATGTCTTCACGTGTGTGTGTATGTATGTGTTTGTGTACGTGTGTGTTTGTGTACGTGTGTGTTTGTGTACGTGTGTGTGCATGTGGTATCATGTATGTGTAAGTTAGCTACTTTGTTCTTTGTTATATATTGTTTGACTAAATGAGGCTATAAAATGATAATGTCGTCGGTGTATTTATATCACAAGAACATTTCTCATTGCTTATCGATTTTCTCTGATCGTTGAAAGATAATTAAAACATGTCTCCAGTAACTGCTAACGTGACCTCTTCAATGTGCTAATACACTAATTATAACAATAGCCCACATTCTAATTATTAATTTACAATAAGACAAATCTACGCTCTATATTTTTTCTTCGCTCTGTATAACATACACTGATACCAATAATAATCATAAACATCCGGATGTACATTCTCTTGGAGTACGTGCCGTAATATTGTACTGATCATTGATTGGATACTAGGCTTGATATAGTTATAAGCTCAACAGTACGCTTTCATTTTTGTTTTTGATCATCTTCCCAAGATTTAAGATACTCCGTTCTTATGGCAGATATTGATAATCCAGCCTCTATAGATATTTTATCTTATGATTAACAATTATGGTTTAGAAATCCTTACCTTGAAAAGAAATTGACTTAAACTAAACAATTTCACAAAATTCAAGATATCCGCCATAATATTTCATTACGTATTCATTAGTTATCCGCGTGTTATTTTCCTTAAAACGTAGAATAGTTAAATTGTATTGCCTTTTACAGAATGTTGAACAAGGATTAAACAATATGTTTATATAACTTACCATGAACTATTTGAGATTTATAAAGCTGATAAAGAAAGCTGTGTGCGAGTGTGTGTGTGTGTGGATAATTGTGTGCGTGCCTCTGTGTGTGTGTGTGTGTGTGAGCATACATAAAAAAGAAATTGAAAATGCACAGGGTTCGTTTAGAATTTCTATTTAAACACTTTTAAGGACTTAACACGTTTCACGGATTTCTCTGATTTTCAAACGGTTCACAGAGAAATCTGTGAAACCGGTTAAGTGTTTAAAGATTTTTAAATAAAATATCTAAACGAATCCTAGTGTAGTTTTCTACCCGCGGGGGAAAAAACGATATCCTAGTGCATATTTCTACCCGCGGGAAAAAATTAAATTGTTTTGTATATATATATATATACATATATATATATATTATATATATATATATATATATATATATATATATATAGCGAGAAGTTGAGGTTATAAGAGATAATGGGGTCATTGAAACCCAAAGGTGTCACTCTCCATTTTGTATCACATCTAAACTATGACTTAACCATCCCCTCATACCGTCTCCGATGAAGGGATATAATTAATAAATATCCTTGAGACAGCTGTAAGACCTTCTATCTAAAAATGCTCTAATATCTACACAGCCTTGGTTTTATTTATCTTACTACGCAAAATTCTTATATATATATATATATATAATATATATATATAGCGAGAAGTTGAGGTTATAAGAGATAATGGGGTCATTGAAACCCAAAGGTGTCACTCTCCATTTTGTATCACATCTAAACTATGACTTAACCATCCCCTCATACCGTCTCCGATGAAGGGATATAATTAATAAATATCCTTGAGACAGCTGTAAGACTTCTATCTAAAAATGCTCTAATATCTACACAGCCTTGGTTTTATTTATCTTACTACGCAAAATTCTTATATATATATATATATATATATATATATATATATATATATATATATATATATATATATTTATTTATTTATTGATTGATTGATTGATTGATTGATTTGAGGGAATACGTAACTTTAAAGGCATTAAAATATTATGTTGCTACACTGCATATGTTCCATTTTCTGAAACGTGAATCAAAAGTCTCAGTGCCTTTCTTTGAGGAGATCTATACCTACTGAAGCAAAATCATTCTAGCCGCCAACATACTGAAATTGTGTATATCAAGGTGACTACAGTATCCAGTGTACTTTTGTCCTAAAAGCGTGATTTGAGAGACATTCGACTGCTATATAACCTGATTAGCAATAGAAACCAAGGTTTCATTCACTGAAATCTTTTCATTTACTATTCTGTACTTACGAATTCAATTACCAAAATGCTAGTTCAAAATTCTAATTATTCTGACATTCTTTTGTTCTTTTATTAATGAGTTTATTCGACGGCATCCTGCTTGAACACCGTTTTTATTGTGTTCTATGGCTTAGTCGAGCATATTTACCGTAGTATATATTTCAGTCTGTTAATTATTTTATCGAATTCTGTTTATCGAAAACATAAGTTATGCCTTTTGACACAAGAACGATAGTCACAAACACACACGCGTGCGCGCACGTGTATGAGTGTCTGTACTAGGCAGCTCGAGAATAAATGCATGTCCAAATTTTTTTTACGTTGAGATTGAACCCGGACTCAGATGTTTGCGAAGCGAACGACTTAACTGGTAATTTTGGTAATATTTATTTTCCTAATTTTTGAAATACTCAGCAATTTTTTTTTACGGCAAAATTTAAATTTAATGTTCTAAAGTTCTCTTTATATGCCGTAAGTTATTTACAAATTTAATCAACCGTTTAACTCGTTCTATTAATGGAAATTCAAGAAAGCATTAAAAAAACTATCACCATATGCGTAACATTTTGAACCAGTTGTGCATTAAAGTTAACCTGATAAACAAATGTAAATAAATGGGGAAACGTCTGCATGGCGTTCATTGATTTTTAAATAGAAATGTAATTTCCATAGTATCCACTATATTAATACGTGAAGAAATTACATTGAATCAAACTTAAGCCCCCTTGGTCTTTATCAAGAAACATAATTGATCATGACAGCTCATACGTCATCGATGACGTCACGTTTCCAATTCTTTTCATCGAAGATTAATGGCATCTTAAAATGTAGTGTTTCTTAAGATAAAATTGGAAGCTGCACTGTCAGTTTTTAAAAGTCAACTTTACCTTTTTTCGGTTTTCGTTGTATAAACATTGTACTAATTCATTGATAGATAACTATCAATAGAGAAAAAAAACGTAAGCATAGGACGAGAGTGAGAAAGGAGCGGATTACTATCACATGTCGATCTCTAGCTTTAAAATAAAACCAACCTGCTCTCCTTACTCGGCCTTTGTTTTTGCTGGTATTCTTTGGAGCTGACCCGTCTCGTACCAAATCCACTCATCTGTCGCTCCTTCTTTTCGACACTTATTGCGACTAAGTCTTCACCAAAGACTTCGCCCTAACCACTAACTCCAACCTTCTCTTCCAGAAAGTATTCATTCTATTACCCCTGACTTCTGACTATGATTATCATGCTGTTGTTCAAGAACAACCTTCACTATATCAATCTCCACAAGAATCTATACTAAATCCCTCCCTCTAGGTTAAACTAATATTATAAGTTAGAGTGAGAGAGAGAGAGAAAGAGAGAGAGAGAGAGAGAGAGTAATGGAAACAGCAAAAAAGAGAGAAGGAAACAGAGAGAGCAGATAGGTGGATGCTAGAAACTTAATGTGAAAAATGTGGAATTATAGCTGTTACGAAATCCGAAACGAAAAATTAGGGAACTAGAATTGAAATCAAGAACTGCTGATCGATAAGTTTGGTGATTATTTCCCCTTTATTTCTGGAATATTCTCAAAATAAAACTAATTCCTATAGAATATTTGCCCTTTCTTTCTTTCTCTCTCTTTCTCCCTCACTCGCTCTGTCTCTATTCCCTACTCACACACATACATGTATGTTGCATTGTGATTCTCAGATATTTTACGTTTGTATCACTTGCCCAAGTGTTGATCATTAATATTGGATTTGTTCCTTGTATGTTAGTCAATGCATCATATTGTATTGTATTCTAATCAAATCAGTATTTATAACCTTATTTATAAATTCAACAGGGCTGGATAAAAGGGCCATTGTGACTATTATGAACTAGATTGATTAACTGGTAAACAGAGTGGTAATGAAAAACCATAGTGGTCATAAGAATTTGTGTACATGTGTGTTTGTGTGTGTGTGTGTATGTGTGTGTGTGCGTTTATGCGCTGAAAGTATGTATGTGTTTGGCTAATTAGATATATAACGAAACTGATTGCAAGTCTTAGTTAGGTCTTAGAAGCTAATAACATATATGATATAATTATACATACATATATATATACACATATTTATGTATATATATATATAATTTATATATATGTATATATATATATATGTATATATATATGTATATATATATATATATATATATATATGTATATATATATGTATATATATATATATATATATATATGTATATATATATATATATATATATATATATTATATATATATACATATATATGTGTGTGTATGCGTGTGGTTGTGTGTGCAAATGGGTGTTTGTGTGTGTGTGTGTTTATATAATACCTATGGAAGATTCTTAACAAAGAAAGTTGTAGTGTGATCTGGCATTTTTGTTTTCCATTTTATTTCTTACTTTATGAATCGAGCCAATTAGACGCCGTAATGCAGAACAAACCGGAATGAGGGAATCTCTGTTCCTGTCGCTTACTGTACAGGATAAACCAAATAAATGTCCCTTGATGACGTAGTTCTTGATACCCTTAAAAAATAGATAGTCATAATCTGGATAAGTCTGAATGTCTGTTTCATGGGGCTGAGCTGAAACTAAGCAAAAAAGCCCCAAAAGGTTAACAAACATATATATATATATATATAGTTTCATGTACAATTAATGTGAGATCTACAAAAGAATATTCCATCCAATGAGAGAAAAATTTCATCTAATGTATATAATATAAAGATACGAGCTACTAATAGCTTCTTGCTTGGAGTTGCATGTCTAAGCAGGTTTTATAATACACTTTGTGTTTCTAAGCGATCCTCAGGCTCTGATCGCATGGTCTACTCAGTTTGAAAAACGACGCTGGTACAAGAGAAACTACGAGAAAAGCGAGACGAAGCTAGATACAAAAAGTAAAAGAGTGAATAAAAACGCTAAAAGAAAAGAGAAAGAAA